>NW_027185804.1:14853610-14889490 GCF_028583685.1 Petaurus breviceps papuanus
ACTACTACTACTACTACTACTACTACTACTACTACTACTACTACTACCACTACTACCACTACTACTACTACTACTACTACTACTACTACTACTACTACTACTACTACTGCTGCTGCTGCTGCTGCTGCTGCTGCTGCTCTTAGTTCTAGTACTACTACTATATCAATGCCACCACTTGAACTGAGACCCAGTGCTTATTTCTGTTAGGGAGATATGGTTGGGATAGGACTCCAGTATCTTTCATGGTTTCCTTTAAGTGTTATCTTATCTTTCCTGTTCCCCCTAGCTATTAATGCTCATTCCCTCCTCTTCAATTTATTATGTATGCAATTATATATTTACATGTTATATTCCTTGTGTGGAAATCTCTTTGAGGGAAGAGACCGTTTCTTATTTTTGTCCTTGTATTTCTAGAGCTTGCTAGAGTTTTGTACAGGTACTAAATAATTGCTTAGATGGGGTTGGGTTGGACTCTAAAGGCACAAGAATTTATTTCAGTTAAGACATTCACTTTTGAACTCTGCACCTTGAGACTTAATATATTAATTCTAGAAGAGATGGTGATTTTTTTTAACAGTCTTGTTTTATTTTATTTTATTTGTTTTTTGGAGGGCGATTGGGGCTAAGTGACTTGCCCAAGGTCACATGGCTAGTGTTTGTGTTAAGTGTCTGAGGCCGGATTTGAACTCAGGTCCTCCTGACTCCAGGGTCAGTGCTCTATTCACTGTGCCACCTAGCTGTCCCCCTTTTTAAACAATCTAATGTGTTTTTTGGACTATAGTAATTTCCCACTGTATTTCCCCACCTTCACTGAAACCTACCTTTATTACGGAGAATATCATTCAGGAAAAACAAGTAAATGAAATCACTTAATCTAACAACATGTGCAATAATGTGTTAGCCCAGTCCCTCACTTGTGTACTAAGATGAAATGTTTGATTAACTGTTTCCTTGGACAAGGTCATTACAGGTCATCTGAGTTTGCCTGCTTTGTAGCATTTTAACTTGCCAGGTTTTAGACATTACATGCTTCGTTCTCATGGTTCTGCTTTCTTTTTTCTTCATCAGTTGACATAAACCTTTGCATGTTTGTCTGATTTCCTCATAGCTCTCATATCTTAAGGATCATTAATAATCTGTTATATTCATACACTATAATTTGTTCAAACATTCTCTAGTAGATAGGGACTCATTTTGATTCTGCTTTTTTGCTGTGAAATTGTTAATGTTGTTAGAGTATAACTGTCCTCTTGGGAGAAACCCGAGATCTATGTTGGGAGCTCAGGATATAATGTCTCATTACAATTTCGTTGCATCAATTTAAAAAATATACTTGAGATTTCATTGGTTGGAGGAACTCTCATGTGAATGTTGCTTTCACTGATGCAGATTTCAATGCATCTAAAACGTAGATTCTTAAATCTAGGAGATTAGGTTAAATGGAGGTTAAATGACTCACTTATGGAACCACAGTATAGGACAGTAGAATGACTTAAGTCCACATCTTTATGTCTCCAAAGGTAATACTTTAATTGGCTATGCTGTCTCTTAGCAAAATTTTATGTGATAAAATTAGGCAACAGGACTTGGCAAGGCCAGACCAGAAGGTCTCAATATGTTGTGTATTTCCCTCTCCCTTATGGGTGAGGGGTCAGTATTAGAATGTCTTAATAACAAGTAACATTTTCCTTAATTTCTCAACCTTACAGGGATTAGAAGTCACACTATAGTCACGCTTTTAGATGAGTTTTGTGTGTGTGTGTGTGTGTTGGGTTTTGGTTTTGGTTTTTTTGGCTCTCTGTGGGTGGAAAGGACACAGTTTCTCTTGCTTTGCATACTCAGAATCCAAGTCCCTTACCATCTCTTAGTGGAAGACTGTTAACTAGCCAGAAAAATTACATTTGGCTGAAAGCAGACCTTTAAACACTTATATTTGTCACCATTTAATTATGATCTCCAGAAAACTTCATGGGATTTCATTAAGTTTGGCATCAAGGCAAAATGCCCCCAAAATGCTTCACTTTTTGTAGACACATAGAGAATTCCATTAAGTTTGAGTCTCCTCCCAAAAAAGGAATCTGAGAATCATGCAAAAGGAAATGGAGAGGAACATGGTGAATATAAGCAAGCCGGCTGTAATATGTTATAAATGAGGAATTGTGATTGAGAACTGGACAAGTATGTACAAGACTTCATCAAAGAAACAAACGACTAGGAAGAACAATGACAAAGGAGTCACATGGAAAGGGGCAGGCACAAATAATGGGCGGATAGACCCCATGTGTCATTGGTGTTCACAAAATATAAAGAGAATGCCAGAGAAAAAAATAAAGAGAATGCCAGGAAGGCCCCCAAAATATAAAATATATAACCTGCAGCAATCTTATGGAAAAGTATATATGGATGAGAGGAACAAATTATAGACCAGCATGAATGAACAGTGATCTGAATCATAGGAGAGAATTCCCTCATCAGTGAGATTGCAAGTCTACTGGTGTATTTGTCATAGAATACTGGGTTAGTTAAAACTTTAATCTACTTCAGCAGTTTTAAGAAAGATCTCCCTAATCTCCCGCCTTGATATCAGAAAAGAATTCAAGTAAAACTCAAGATTGTGATTTCTGTCTCTCTGTCTGTCTGTTTGTCTATCTATCTATCCATCCATCCACTCATCCATCTGTCTATCCAACTCCCTCTCTCTCTCCCTGTCTCTGTCTCTCTCTCTGTCTCTCTCTATCTCTGTCTCTGTCTCTCTGTATCTCTCTCTCTTTCTCTGTCTCTCCATTCATCTCTCTAAATATCTACTCACTTATTTGGGATTCTGTAAACATAAGAGAGAAATAGTTTACAAAAATGAAGGGGAAATGGGGAGAAAGGAGCAAGTTTTATATCCCTTTCCATGTCTAATGATTCCTCTCTTAGTTCTACATAATTTATTAGGGAGACATCATGCTTTAATATACCATGTCTTCATGTATTTTATTCCTAGACAGTTAATTGTTGGAAAAGGGCAGAGTAGAGATAGCTCTCTCCTCTGAGACTGGCAGCTGCTTAAGGAGAGGCAGCCTGCTGACCTAGTTGAGCTTATCAAATGAGGGACATTGTGGAAACCCACAGGGGAACATTCTTGAGATTCAGGTTTCCGATAGACTAGTCTCCTAGGACCCTAGGAAAGAACATGATTTTTGAGAAGAGGAGGACGATATTAGCATTAACTTTCTCAGCATCCTGTCTCTTCAATATCACTCCATCTCTACCCCAGATACCTAGTATTTCACAATTATAATTTATTATTCTTGTTTCTATTTTATCCTTAGAGAAGGCTTCTAATATTCAAATTCCCTCTTCGTTTGTGAGGGAACTGGTAGGCAGAGCACTGGACATGGAGTCAGGAAGATCTCAGTTCAAATGTGACCTCAGATATTTACTAAATGTGTAACCCTGGGCAAGTCACTTAACCCTTGTTTGTTTCAGTGCCTCATCAGTAAAAAAAGGGACATGATTGCGGAGGAAATGGCCAACAACTCCTTTATCTTTGCTAAGAAAATAAATTTAGAACCATTAAACCGCAATTCACTTCCAAGTAACTTCTCTTGCCATTAAGCTGGACAATAGAAAGAATACCGTATTTCTTACTCAGGTTCAAATCCAAGCTGTGCTTTTTACTAAGTTTACAGCCCTGAGCAAATGACTGAATATCTAGCTGGGATAATGGATAGAGCATTGGATTTGGGGTCAGGAAGACCTGAGTGCAAATTCTGCCTTATTCACTTGTTATCTCTGTCAGTTTGAGCAAGTCATTAACTTCTCTGGTTCTCAATTTCCTCCTTTCTTAGGTGAGGTTGTCTAAGTTGATTATCTCTAAGGCCCCTTCCAATTGTAAATCTATGATCCTCTGTTTTGTTGTTATTGTTTTACATTTGTAAAACAGGCATCAAAATATCTGAAATAATTATCCTAGGGGCATGTAAGCAGCCAATGAAAATATTTTTGTAAATAATTTTGTGGTTTGAACTATCATTCATATTTATTAGATGTCTTGAATTCTTGTCAAATGATGCTACAGTAGCAATTGACAGTGATATGCTATAGGGCAAATACATGGTGGAGAAAGGAGAGTGAGCTTGCTGCAAAGGGTGGGTAGGATCTGAAATGTTGTCAGAGATAAATTCTCTCTACCTTACAATTGTGTTTGTTAATTTTTTTTGCTTTTGTTTTAGTTTTGTTGTTTGTTGTTTTGTTGTTTTCCCCCAGTTAGACCCTGCAACCCACAACTATAGACTTGGATATAAAGTTCCATGAGAAAGAGCTTTCCAGCTACCATCGGGTTTTACATTTCTAACCACTGCTGTGAAAAGTTGATTTTAAGTCCTTAGAGCTCTGCTTATATTTCCTCAAGGGAGACAAAAGTGCTGGGCTCTTATTGGGAAAATGAGCTTTTTGTTTTTCTCTGGAGATTTCTAAGCTAAACACGGCCTTCTTATGGCCCCCTTATGACTAATAACAAATTGGATATTTGGATGTTTCCCGGGTAATTTGACCCCATTCCCAAGAATACAGGCAGGCTGGCAGTGTTTGTGTTTTCATTTAGAATCATCATAATGAAACCTTAGGAGAAAAAAAAAATAGCAAACCAAATTTGGACCTGATATCCACCAGTATGTTGTTAAAAAAGAAAAATTATACAGACTTGAATAAAGAAAATTATATATAACATAGAGTATGTTGGTAGTATCTCTGAGACATGTCAGATTTGCATAAAGGAAGAGAAGAAAATGTGGAACATATGACTTACTAACCAAGGACTGTAAGCAGTCACCTGATCTGTCTCACTGTGAAAATCTGTCCATTGCTTCTGTGTTTTGGCAGTCACATTTATTTCTGCCAAATCGAATCGAAATTTCCATCCTTGTTTAGCTTAAGAAATGAACTTCATACAGATGTTGGACATGTTCTATATTTTTTGTATCAGCTATTTCCTAAAATCATGTATCATCTAAGAGTTGGTAATGTAAGTGAATATATTTCTCAGCTTGGCTTTTTTTCTTGATTCTTGGAAAGAACCATGAATGATGGGAATCATAGGAACTGAGTTTGAAAACTGACTTTGTCATTATGTGTCTTGTGTAATCTCAGGTGAGTCAAACCTTTGAGGACCTTTTTTCTTAAGCATTTAAAATTAAATTAAATTAAAATTGAATGTCCATTTTATCTTTAAGTCAATGATCCTATTGTGTGTATATGTATGCATATATTTGAGGAAGGGGGACATTTTAATTATTCTTTGGAGGGAGGTAAGGCAAGGCAATTGGGGTTAAGTGACTTGCCCAAGGTCACACAGCTACTTAAGTGACAAGTTTCTGAGGTCAAATTTGAACTCAGGTCTTCCTTACTTCATTGCCAGTGCTTAATTCATTTTGCCATTAGCTGTTCCAAGGAGATTTTAATTTATACCATTTTATTGACTTATTCTTTTCCAGGTTTTCTCCTCTTCTCTTCTCTTCTCTTCTCTTCTCTTCTCTTCTCTTCTCTTCTCTTCTCTTCTCTTCTCTCTTTCTCTCTAATTTGGTGAGGGACTAGACAAGTTAGGAATGAACTATAATCTAATCTTTAATTTCCAATACATTCTACACAAAAGACCTTCCTAATTGAGCAATTTGTGTACACATAGAGGATTAAAAGCAAACCCAGAATGGTTGTACTTTTCCCATAGACCTGAGCATAATAATGTAATCATGTCTCACATTATTCCATATTAGTTGATTGGCAAATTATCCCTGGATTTGATATGTAGTAAACAAAGAGCACCTGCACATGAAGTGATGATTGCCCATATTATCCTATTTTTATATCTATGAATTTAAAGCAATTAAGGAAATCAAATTATATTTTAAAAACCCCAATCTATTTTGACCTTCTAGGATAAGGCTAGGTTTGGCCCTAAAAGAACATGAATTATAAAGGGCACATAGCAGTTGTTCATATTATTGGAAAAATGAACAAGAGAATATTTTTTTAAATAAAATCTACCACAGAAGCTACCATGTATATGTATTTTTTGTTAAATTATTTATTTTTTGTTTTCAACATTCACTTCCATAAGTTTTAAATTTTTCCTCCTCCCTCCCCAAGGTGACTTGAAGTCATATATAGGCTCTACACATACATTCCTATAAAATACATTTTCACATTAGTCATATTGCATGGAAGAAATATAACAAATGGGGAAAACCATGAGACAGAAGGGAAAAAAAACAAAACAAAAACGTAAATAGTCGGCTTTGTTTTGCATTCTGACTCCCTAGTTCTTTCTCTGGATGTGGTTGGCATTTTCCATCATGTGTCCTTTGGAATTGCTGAGAAGGGCTAAGTGTATCAAAATCAGTTCTTGCACACTCTGGCTATTACTATGTACAATATTCGACTTCTTCTGCTCCCCTCACTCAGTAACAGTTTATATGAGTCTTTCCAGATTTCTCTAAAGTCTTCCTGCTCATCATTTCTTACAGCACAATAGTATTCCATTGCATTCATATACCATAACTTGTTTAGCCATTCCCCAGTTGATGGACATTCCCTCAATTTCCAGTTCTTGGCCACCACAAAAAGAGCTGCTATCAATATTTTTGCACATGTGGGTCCTTTTCCGATTTGTATGATCTCTTTTGGATACATCCCTAGAAGTGGTATTGCTGCGTATGCACATTTTGATAGCCATTTGGACATAGTTCCAAATTGCTCTCCAGGATGGTTGGATAAGCTCACAGCTCCACCAACAATGAATTAGTGTTCCATCCATGTGTATGTTTTTAAGAAGCATAAATTATGTGTTTTATTTGAACGTAATCACATCTCATTGATCATTCTGAATCTGCTGAGAAGCACAGAACATTCAATTGATGTCAGGAGATGTAAGTTTAGCCTTGGTTCTCCAATTTTGGTTTCCACATTTATAAAATTCAGGAGTTGGATTAACTGACCCTTTCAATTCTAAAACAATGATCCTATAATAATTGTTAGATGCCTTATTCCATACTTGCAAGATATAGGACTCTGGTCAAGTCATATAAACTTGAACTCTAATCTGCCCATCTGAAAACTGGGGACAGTAATATTTGACCTCAAAGAGCTTACATTTAGGGGTATGTATGGACATGGCATCAATATCCACTGTACAATGCCTAGGATGGTGCAAGAATGATGGTGCGTGGACAAATATTTTGAGTTTTAAAGAAATGGAAATTTCAGATATTATAGTATAGTATATGGTTATCTGGTCTTGAAATCATGGGACATGGGTTCTTGTTCTACTTGTAGCATATACTGATTACCTGGCCCTGGACCATTTCAAGTTATGCTGAACTATATTTTGCCCTTGGACCAAGAGGGACTCTCTGGAGGAGAGAGTGAGGCTAGTGACTTTGCATAGCCTGCCCTCACTTAAATCAAATTCAATTTTAAATCATGGTGTCACTATCCTGATGCTTTGGTCCCCTTTGAGAACAATGGACAAACAGAAACCTGGGAGTATTAGGAGCTGCCACATTAGGTACCCAACTGACCAGTTCTAGTAGTGTAATGGAGCTCCCTCCCTCCCTCCCTCCCTCTCTCCCTTCCTTCCTTCCTTCCTTCCTTCCTTCCTTCCTTCCTTCCTTCCTTCCTTCCTTCCTTCCTTCCTTCCTTCCTTCCTTCCTTCCTTCCTTCCTTCCTTCCTTCCTTCCTTTCCTTCTTCATCTCTTCCTTCCTCTCTCTTTCCCTCCTCCCTCTTTTCTGAAATATCACAAGAAATCTTGGGGCTTACTGTTTAGATATCTTTCTTAAGTACCATGATTTAAACACAAATGACTCTGGCTCTCATTGATTGGCCAACTATGGGGCCCAGCCCATACCCCACTTCGTCATTGTTTGGGCCTTCAGGGCTCAGAATGAATGTATGTAGAAACTATTTCTGTTTGGGTCAGAAACCCTGAGGGTCTTCTCCCATATTTATTTTTGTTTTTGACTAGATAAAAGAGGCCATTCTTTTTCTCATTACTTACCTAGTCTTAATCACTAAATGGGCATTGCTTCAGTCAAATTGAGACCTGGGAATGACCTTAACTTAAAAAGGTCAAGGTCTCCCACTTCATCTGGCACCATCTTCAGTCATTCTGATCTATAACTTGCCCCTAGACCCAGATGGCTCCCGAAAAGGGAGTGATGGTGGTAACTTTGAACAGACACCTTTCACTTAAATCTAATTCATTTGCAAGTCATGGCATCACCTTCCTGATGCCCTGGTCCTAATTGAGAACAGAGGACAAACAACAACAGTATATGCTGGTTCTGTGACCCTGGACAGTCTCTCTATGCCCTAGGTATGTACCTATAACAATACATTGTAGAGGCAATGCTAGTTTGCTTTAGTAGAAGAAGCTGACTCAGAGCTGATGAATGCAAAGTTGATCCTGTCCTCAGCTAGAATTGGCCTTCCCTTTCCTCAGCTGTATGAAGTGAGTGCCCAATTCCACTTCCCATGAAGCATCGCTCGTGAAAAAGATACAAGAGGAGATTGCCCATTAATGAGATAGGCCCAGATCCAGAATTAGGAGCCTGCTTGACATGTTTGCTAAAGTGGCTCTAGATTCCAGGAGGCTGCATGATGAATTCTGTCTATGTTTGAACATAAGCACTGTTTCCTCATTCATCAAATGGACATAAAAATATCGTTAGTGCTAAACTCATGGGCGTGTTATGAGGTTCCCATAAAACAATTGGCGAACTTTAGAGTGCTTTATAAATGTTAATTATTTATACAGCATAGCTCACTGATATCCACAGTCATCTATGACTCATAATATACCTGTTTTCCTTCAATGCTCCTGGGGATACTCATTTTCTCAGCATCTTGATTAATTCCTATTTGTACAAAAATAATGTATCTCCATTTCTTTTAAAAGCTTAATAATGAGGTATGTTCCTAAGCTACTTTTTTAATGGTAAAACTTTTCAGGAATATTCACATAACAAGAGATCTTTTAACTAGAGCACATGGTTTCATCGCTGATGGAGTTATTAACATTATGCTAAAACAGACCTCAGAATTCATCTTGACTAGGTCTCTGATCAGTATGTCTTTTCTACAAAGGGGAAGAAAAGATACATGTTTTCTGGAGGAGGCGATTAATTTTTATGGAAGTCCCCAAGGGATTTAGTTGAGTCCATAGTAAAATGTATTTTTATGAGTAAAGTCACTTTGAGTTTCAATATCACCGAAAGTGAAAAGGGGCAGGTAAAAAAAAGAAAAGACATTACACGTTTAAAAGCGTAAACTGCCTTTGGTCTAATTTTCTTTAAAAATACTCTTTTCTGAGATTTGCATATTTTTCCTTTTTTTTCACCTGAGGCAAATTAGCAAAGCCACAGCTTGTGAAAGCAGAACTCCTAATGGAGAACCCCGATAGCTTACTAAAGCAAGACTGAGCACTCAGGTATGGCACAGTAATTAAAGATATTAATGTGGATTTGATGCATTTCACTACCCTGGTTAATTTTTATGGCTTAACTTGCCCTAAGTGAGACATAATCAGTATAAAAGTAAGAAACAGCTGCAAGCTTTGATTCCGCACCAAGGATTTTGTGCCAGTGGGCTCATTCATCCTTTCTATCAGGTAAATAACTAAATGTCACCTGCCTGTTCAAATTAGGCATGGACTTCTGCTAGGGGCAGCAATGATTTCAGAGGGGAGAATGCAGTTCGGTCACTTCAAGGTCACGGATGGCAGAAGGCTATTGGCATTGGCTTGAATGTTTTGGTTTAATTATTATCATCATATTAAGAAGGAAGGAGTGTGGACTATCCTCTGTGCCTCCTCCTCATAGCTAAGGTATCACTGCCCTTGTGTGACATTGAAATGCTTCCAGTCCTTCGTTCTAATCTATTTCCATTATAATTTAATTATAGTTGTTGTTAATTATGAACAACAGATATTAAGGGGTGATCAATGAAATTTTTTAGTCTTAATTTCCTCACCTTTAAAGTTGATAAATATATTCATGACCTACTCTACAAAGTTATTGTGTCAGAATGGAGAATGAAATGAGATAATGGACGAAAAGCACTTCTTAAATCTATCATATGAAATAATACTTTGTATATGTACTCTAAAAGTCAGCTATTGATTTTATTTTTTTCAACAGTGCTCTTAGAAAAAAAAAAAGGCCAGTATTGGTGAGATACACCAATAGCCCTTGCTACTAGAGAGGCAGATAATCGGGGTTCAAGAGTTCTCAACAATAGTCTTAAATTTCATCAAGAATATATGTGTGTGTTTATACATATCTATGTGCATATATGTATATATACAGACATACACATATATCTATATGCATCAATATATGTGCGTATATACATATATGGTGTATGTATATACATGTGTATAAATATATGTATATACATGTTCACACATATGAGTGTAAGTATGTACACACAATTCCAGAGTCCAGCACCAATATGTTGATGCTTCAGGAGCTGAAGACTACTTAGCTCCTTAAGTAGGGACAAACCAACCCAGAGAAGATAACAGATAAGAAACAGATTTAGACCCTGAGATAAATAGGCAAATGAGAGAAAGAGAGGGAGATGGCAATAGGAAGAGAACAGGGAAAAGGGAGAGAGAAAAGAGGAGTGATAGAGGGAGAGTGGGTAGGACATCATGAGTAAAAAGTCTTTTAAATGGCTATATATCTCACAATTCAGTAGTTCCAAGAATCATTTAACTTCATGTGGTCAGTTGATATGAATGATATTCTTGATAATACTGTTAAAATTTCTTCTCAATCTATGTCAGTACTTATACTTGAAAATTAATGTATTGCCCTGTAGCTGATGATGTTTGAAGTTACAAGGACCCCAGAATACTGAGGTTCAGGGCAGAGTTATCTGAAAAGAATTCACAGACTCAAGAAATCTTCCAGTCAGGTGGAAAAAAAAGTTTATTATGACACTAATAAAGGCAGGCAGAGGTCCTTTAGGGAGCTCACAACCTAAGAGGAGTGATGTTAAAGCTTATATAGAAAATGCAGTGAATAGAGTTTCAAGTATGCTAATTAGGTAGGGAGCATAGAGTTTCTGTAACTTGGACACAAGCGTCATTCACAACTAGAAACCTTGGACAGCAGGAGACTCGTTAGAGGTCTGTGTATCTATGTCTTTAATAAGATAGCCTTGGAAGTTGACATCTATGGCTTGACATCTGGATTGTATACAGTAACTGTGGGAATCAGTATGTGATAATTCTGCTGGTACAAGACAGTCCTGTTCATAGAAGAGAAATTCTACAGAGGTCAGCTTGTTCTTGTAACAGGGTGAGATAGTTTGCTTCACTGGGGCCCACTCATGATTTATTGCAGAAATAGTGTCTCTGGGCTGGGGAGAGCTATGGTCCTAGCGCTTGAGTACAAGCATGAGCACACCACTATAACCATCAACAGAAAAACTCTCAGAATGTTATTTCCTCATTGTGTGTAGCTTCAATTAAAAAAAAAAAAAGAGGTTTTGCACATGCTTCCCACAAAGAAGGCTGAATAAGAGTTTACATCTAAAAGCACTTACCTTTTACTACATCAAAACTAAAAGAAATTTGAAAAATGAAACAATAAAGCAAAGAATAAGAGAAGAGGAAGGAAAAGAAATGGTTAAAAGTTAAATTGAATTTTTTTAAAGGAAAAAGGGTATTTGAAAACAAATGTAAATGAAAGAAGGAAAATTATCAAAATCATTATGACTAGTTAAAGGCCGCCAAAACTAAAACATAAATAGAATAAATCAAGAAAAAAAAAATCCCAAGTAACAGATTTAAGCAACTCAACCTGAGAGAAAGAAGTTGACCGATGCACAAATAAATTCCTGAAGACAGGATAGGGGATATATTTCAGAAGGATGTATAAGTATTGTTCATATTTAGCTACTAGTCTTATAAAAATGTATGCATGGTTCACTTTTTAGTTTAATATGTATATATAACATGTTTCTATTACTTTCATAAGTCTAGACAAGTAACAAAAAATGATCAAGCCTTTATTTGTAGCATTTGGCATTTTCCAGAATTATAAATATCACATTGAAAATTTAATAGTTGCCTCTCATGAGCTAGTTTGATCTGGATCCAGCGTAGCAATGAATTTATTAAATTTTAAGGAGCAAAAAACCTTTATGTTTCAAATTTATTTCACAAAAAGGGGAAAATACCTCAAATATCTCATATTCTTTCTGCAAGATGAATGTTGTCTTAAAACTTAACTGGTAAAAGATCATATATTGAAAAATATAAAACAGTATATTAATAAATCTTGAATAACATTATTAAAATATATTTTTAAAACTATATCAATAAATTCACTGTGAGATGATAAAATTTATACAACAATAACAAAGATAATTTTTAACATTTGGAAAATTCAAATATAAAACAGAAACTAGAGAATTTTATCAACAGAAAGAAAAGGTTTTCTATAAATGCTGTATTTATTTCAGTGTTGGTGGATTTGTGAACTGATCCAACCATTGTGGAGAGCAATTTGCAAACTATGCTCAAAGGACTCTAAAACTATGCATACCCTTTGATCCAGCAGTAATCCTATTAGTTCTGTATCCCAAAGAGATCATGAAAAAGGAGGAAAGGACCTACATGTACAAAAATATTTATAGCAGCTCTTTTTTGTTGTTGCAAAGAACTAGAAATTGAGAGAATGCTCATCAGTTGGGGAATGGCTGAATGGGGAATGTAATGGAATACTCTCATGCTATAAGAAATGATGAGCATAGAGATTTCAGAAAAAACATAGAAATACTTGCATAAACTGATGCAAAATGAAATGAGCAGAACCTGGGAGAAGATTGTGCATAGCAGTATTGTACAATGATCACCTGTGATTGGCTTATCTCTTCTCAGCAATACAATGATCTGGAAAAGTTCCAAAAGCTTCACAATGGACTATAGTATCCTATGTCCAGGGAAAGAACTGATGGAGTATGAATGTAAATCAAAGCATATTTGCAATTTTTTCCCTTTTGTTCTGTTTCATCTTTCACAACATGAAATATGTTTTACAAGATTGTAAACATATAACCTTTATCAAATTGTTAATCATCTCATGGAAGAAGGAGAGGAATAAGAAAAAATAAAAAAAAATGGAACTTAAATTTTTTATATAGAAAAAGAATGTTGGGTGGCTACATGGTGCACTGAATAGAGCTTTGGCCCTGGAGTCAGGAGGACCTGAGTTTAAATCCGGCCTCAGACACTTAACACAAAAACTAGCCATGTGACCTTGGGCAAGTCACTTAACCCCAATTGCCCTACCTTCCCCCCTCCAAAAAGCTAAATAAGTAAATTGATAAATTAATGAATAGATAGATAGTTAAATAAATAAAGAATGGTAAGACTGTCTGTACCTGTAATTAGAAAAAAATATTTAAAAGAAAAAAATGCAGTATTTATGTAATATAAAAAACCCCTAAAGCAGGAATAATAGGGATTTTACATACTATGATGGAAAGTATATATCTACAACAACAAATCCTTGTATTATTTGTAATAGAGAAATAATAGAAGGTTTCTGAGTAAGAACAGAGGTAAATCAAAGATATCCATGTTCCCTATTATTACTTGTTTATAGTTTTAGTAGGGCAACTAGGTGATGCAGTGGTCTGAGTGCTGCACCTGAATTCATCTTCCTGAGTTCAAATTTGACCATACTAGTTGTGTGATCCTGGGCAAGTCACTTAGCCCCATTTACCTCAGTTTCTTCATCTGTAAAATTAGCTTAGAAGGAAATGGAAAACTACTCCATATCTTTGCCAGGAAAACGCCAAATGGGGTAACACAAAGCTAAATATGACTGAATTACAGTAATGATAGAAATAGTTGATATAACAGCCCCCCCCCAAATTGCATAATTACTCATAGGCAAAGTGACTGCATTCATTACTTATAGATTGTATAGTTATATTTTGAGGCAATCAATAACTTCTGTAAAGTATTTGGATACAAAATAAATTAATGAAACAAATTTGTCTATCTCCACATCATTAACAAAGTAGTAAGAAGTTAAAATATACTGAATATGATAAAAAACATATCAAATATCTAGAAATTGTACTACAAATAACACAACTGATAGCTTGATCAGTGCTGTATATTTTTAAGAAATAAAATAACTTAAATAATTAGAAAGATGGCCAGTTCTCATGACTGGATTATGCTAACATATGAGAAATGATTAAAGTAATTTGATTTTAATAATAATAGATTTAATTTCATATCAATCATTTCAAAAAAGGATATTTTATAGATAGATGAATTAAAAATAATTTTCGGGAATAAATTGTCAGCAATTTAGAGAGGAAAGATATAATGGAACAAAGGGAAAAAAAATGAGTGAATGAGGGGCTTTGTTCCTTGAGATATCAAATCATACTATGAAAAAGTGAAAACAAAAAACATGTGTTACTGGGTAGATATAAAACTTATTAATAGAATTCAAGATAAATAGGATTCTGAAATAAATACTAATGGCAGTCTTTTTTTTAATGAGTGCAAGAACACATGGTGCTGACAAAAAAATGTTCTATATAACAGAGAGCTGATAGGAAATTGAAAATAAATCAGAATGTAAATAAACAAAATATGAAGAAGATTTATCTGTAGCTTTGTATTATATTGCTGGAAATTCAATGCAAAAAAACTAAATATTAAAAATAGCACCTGGAAAAATTATATGAGAATGGAAAGTTTTGTCTTTCACAATTATGCCTAAAGATTCTATAGTAACTTCCTTTCTTGTACCTGAAACCTGCCATGTATGCTATCTTCCCTTATTAGAATTAGAATGAGAGTTCCTTGAAACAGAAACTTCTGGCCTTTTCTCTTTATATCCTCAGTGTTTGGCACATAGTAGGAACTTAATAAGATGTTTTCCTTCCTTCTCCCTTCCCTCCTTTCTTCCTTCCTTGATGTAACAGCACTCTGCACTACTGGAGGGAGTTTCCACATCAGGAGTTTTGCACACTGATGAAATCACATGTTTAGAGCAACACATACATACCTGCATGTACATATGGACACCCAAAGATAGTTACATATACAAGTTGCTAAATTTTTTTTCACAGTACAAACCAGGTATCCTAATAAGTATGTAATACACATGTGTGTGCATGTATGTATCCACACAACTGTATATCCATACATGCACATATATACACGTGTGTATTTGAATATTAAAGGAGCACATGTATGCACATATTATTCATATATGCAACTAAACACACCTACATACATATGTGCACACACATATAATGTTTCAGTTGTGTCTAATCCTTTGTGATCTCATTTGTGTTTTTGTTCGTTTGTTTGTAAAGCTACTAGAGTAGTATTTCATTACCTTCTGCAACTCATTTAGCAGATGGGAAAATGGAGGCAAACAGGGTTAAGTGATTTGTCCAGTGTTACATAGCTAGTAAGTATCTGAGGTCAGATTTGAACTCAGGTCTTCCTTACTCTATTCCTAGCAGTCTGTGCCACCTAGTAGCATGCACATACATATATATCTAGAAATATATATCATATATATATATATATACACATGTACATAGACAAATATATATCACACATATATATACACACATGTATATAGATATGCATTCGGATAAGATTATTTTTTCTATATGAGCACGACTGGGGCTTTAGTTGTCTCAGACACTCTGATATTAGCTTAGACTCCAACTGAACTATTTTGAGGTTGGGACACTTATTGAACGAATTTCCAACATTATATGACAACTCACACATACACAGCCCTATACAAGTGGTATGCCGTGTCTACAATATATTCTTTTCTCACAGTCACCACAAAGAACACATTGCTTTAGAAACAATAACAACAAAACCTAAAACAAGAAAGATAAAAATAAAAAACCCTCTCGAGGGACTGCCCCAACCACTAAGCCTTTTTTGATCCCACCACTTACACTCCATCTCCCTTGTAATAACTTTTGCAAATTATGTATTTCCTTTTCTAAATATAAATTATAATATACCAGAGAAATAGTAGTCCCGAGAGATTGAGGCCTTTTTTGATTATCTTTGCATACTCATGGTCAGCACATTGTTTATTATACAAGGTAGACATTTAATACATGATTGTTCTTTAAAACTGTATTGAGGGGTGAGTAGGTGGTGCAGCGAATAGAGCAGCAACTCTGCAGTCAGGAGGACCTGAGTTCAAATTCATCCTCAGACACTTAACAATTACTAGCTTTGTTGCTTTGGGCAAGTCAATTAACCCCAATTGCCCTGCCATCCCTCCTCCAAAAAGCAAAAAACAAAAACAAAAAAAAAACACTGTATTGAACTGGATTTTGACTTTAGTATATACATAGGTCAAGTGGTTTAATTTTAATGTTATTTTATTCCTAAGTTATTAATAAGTCACTGGGAATGCATAAATATCTAGGTAGTATGTGTATATGCAGAGGGTTAAAGATTATCTGACTTTGGTTCTATATACTATCTAGCTTTCATTATTACTTAAAACAGTACATTACTTTGCCCATGATGCACCTGATCCTTTATTGAATAATGGCTTCCCTTATTAGCACTTTGATAGATCCTGTTCTCTCTTAAACTTTCTTTGTGTGTCTCACAATATTGATAAACAACATGTTGTTAAGTTATTTCACATTATTCCTTTGCCCCACGAGGATTTCACCATTGAAGAGAAACATTTTGCATATGACATTTTCTAGTGCTTCCTTAGTTGAGATGCTCCAGCTTGAACTTCCAAACTGCTTTTGAAGAGTAAGAGCAGAGTTAGTGTCAAGTTATATTTTCATGTTTTCACCTTTCTTTCTTTTTTGAATATTTTCTCTCATGACTGAGGGGGTTCATAACCAACTGATCAAAAATGAGGGGAAATTACAGAGATACAGTAAAGAACTAAAAATAAATCCAAGTAGAGATTGGGATACAAATCTGTGTTTTCTTTTTAGCATAGAAGAAAAGCTGATTTTTGGTAGTTCTTTGTACTTTTTTTTTTAAAAGCAATAGGGGTTAAGTAACTTGCTGAAGGTTACATGGCCAATCATTTTTTGTGTGGGTCCCAAGTATCTGAAGACGGAACCGATCCCAGGTCTCCCGATGCCAGGGCCGGCGCTCTTACTCTCTGTACCACCTGGCCGCCCCTAGTTCTTTGTACTTTTCAAAGTGCTGTTGTATCTATTATCCCATTTGATCCTCATGAGCATACTGTTACATTGATGGGGCAAGAGGTAACCCATATTTTCAGAGATAGAAATAAATTGAGTGATTTTCCTAGAAACACATAGAGAGTGGTATCTGAGCTAACTTGGTATTGCGATAGCTGGAATACTAGACTAGTTTCAGGAAGACTTGAATTCAGTTTCTGTCTCAGATATTTAAGTGCCATGTTACTGAATCAATTACTAAAAATATGCCATTCTGTTTCATTATTAAAAATGGAGAAAATAATTAGACCCTCTTGGATTATTGTTAAAATAAAAATCATATGTAAAGTGCTTTGTCAAACTTATCATTATATATAAATTCTAGGTATTGTCATCATGAAAATCATCATCATCATTGACGTTTCACTTAGAACTTTTTGAACTCTACCAGACTCTCACATAGGAAAGCAAACTATTAAGGCCTTAGGTATTATTTCCTACAACAAATCTTTACTTCAACTCTAAATGGTCTTTTAATTGAGTACAGTTATGATATCCCATTAAATATAAAAAGAACATTTTCACATTAAATAGAGGTGTGTATATGGGTCTATTAATGATGTCTTTTGTTAATAAAAATTTTAATCCCTTTTACTTTCTCAGTATTTTATTGATAGCTGTGGAGGTAATTGCTTAATTATATATTGAAATCATGAATGGTAAGTTAGGAAAATGTGGAATGAATTTGAAATGTGTCTACATAATTAATATTCTATTCATTTACAGATTAATTTTTTAAAGACTGAAATGGAAAGAAAGAGCAAAATGATCCGAGATCTCCAAAATGAGGTAAGAATCACTTTAAGGAAAATATTATATGAAAACCAGAGAAAATGTATATCCAACAGCATTATTACTGGGTCACAGATACCATGCAATTTTACCTCCCATATATCTTCTGGTATAGAATAACAAATGTACGATGAATAATTTCTTTCTGAATAGCTGAGAAATGGAATATGCATTCAGTCTTCAGCCACATTGCTTATGGTATCTCCTATTAAAGTCTATCTACTTTGTGTCATTATTTTCCATATCCCTCTTGTTGAGTAGCCATCTTTATTTTCTACTATGGTCATAACCTCTTCTCCTTTGCTTCTATTTTTATTGGCTTTGGTTTATGAAAATTAGAGGAGGAGGCAAGTCTACTGTCTAACTTGGAAGGAGCATTGCAGCTACCTCCTAATGAATGAATGTGCTTTTTACCTGGATTAGACAGAAGATGTACCTTATGCACTTATTCTCTTTTCCACTTACAGTAAATGGATGAGTGAGCCATCGACTAGATTAGCATTCCTTGTACCTATAAATTCAGAATTCATTGCATACTAGCCAATATATAACCTTATTAAATCATTCCCCTAATCTGAATCAAGAGAAAAAAAATCCCATCACAAACTTTCTTATATTTAGCACAATGGAAATCCAGAGAGAGAGAATATTAAACACTTTGAGACAAATCAGAATAAATGCATATGAGACACAGCAAAAGGGAGAGACAATTTAAAACACAATTCGGCAGGAGGGACTTCTTCCTTCTATTTCATCTTAATGATTTTCCTTCGATCCATTTAAAAAATTGGGTTGAACTTAAACATCTAGGTTTGTTACTGAAATGCTTCTGTTTGTAATTGTTATTTTGGAAATATTAATTGGAATATGTTTGAGGGTGAATGGTCTTGTTTATTACCTGTTAAAGTGATGGTTTGAGTGTTTTTAGTGTCATCTGGAGTACAGAGTTAATTGTATTCCATACCCTTTAGTCCATCATTTTTCAAATGAATGGAATCATATCACATTGGATGTAATTTTACAACTTTAATGTAGAAAAGAAGTTACAAAAGTATTAACAATGTGGGAGAGGGTGGGGATCTTCCAGGCTGATTGCTTGTCTGAATCCTGCCATTCTATGTCTAAGGATATGGGCTGTTGACTGATGTGGGTGTGTAGTGAATTCGTGTATTAACTTAGATTTAAGAAGGACATATATAGAAAATGGAAGCAAAGGCAATTGACAAGTTATGCATTCAAAAGTGTGACACATCCTATAAGAGTATGTTGAGTAATGCCAAAATTCACCAGAGAGGTTTTGAAAGTGAACAACAACAAAAAGGATGTCATTGCTATTGGGATGAGAATAAAAAAAGAGGTCGAACTGCTAAACAGAAGAAAACAAAATAGTGATAACTGTTGACAGAGAAGACAAAGCTGCACAATTGTTCTTTTGCATTTTTTTTCTGCCAAAGAAAGTAGTCTCTGTAGGCAGCTAGGTGGCACAGTGAGTAAGAGCACCTGCCCCAGAGTCGTTAGGACCTGAGATCGGTTCCAGCCTCAGATACTTGGCACCCACACAAAAAACTGGCTGTGTAACCTTGAGCAAGTTATTTAACCCCAATTGCTTATAAGAAAGAAAGAAAGAAAGAAAGAAAGAAAGAAAGAAAGAAAGAAAGAAAGAAAGAAAGAAAGAAAAGTAGTCTCTGAACCTGTGAGGACAGACGCCAGTATGACAATCAGACATTGGTACCAAAGTAAGAGAGCACTTGACTGACCTAGATAAGTACAAATTCCTTAGCTCAAATGAACTACATCCTCACAGGGATGGAACAAACATATTAAAAGCACTCATGTTTTGGGCACTATGCTGGGCTCTTCACATATATTATTTCACTTGGTTCTCACAAAAACTCTATGGGGTATGCAGGATTTTTGTCCCTTTTTTACAGTTGGGAGACTGAAATAGAAAGCTATAAAGTGACTTGGCAAGGGTCACACAACTAATCAGTTTCAGAGACTGAATTTGAACTATGGTCTTTCCTGTCTCCAAATCCAATGAATGATCTAGTTATTGTACCACATTGCATATTGAATGAATTAGCAGGGATGCTCGCTAAGTCAAATTTGACTCAGTGATTGGTAAGCAGTCTTTCAAATATTATGAACTGAAAATAGGACAGAAGAATTCAAGAAAATATTATGGAGAAATTGAAGAAGGGGAAATTCCCTGATTAAAGAAAAAAAAAAAGGAAAGAGACTAGTCTGCAAACCATATTTTCTAGTCAACTGTAACCAAGGGCCTTTGACTGATTCCTGAGAAAATTCAGCAATTTATTATTTAAAGTCATGGTGGGTGAACATGAAGAAAAGGAAACTGTTTTCACCAAGATCAATATCTTGATGCCCCCCCTGGAAACAGAAATCCATAAAAAGGGCCCGAGGTGCCTATGCTTTGCTCTGTGCAATTTAACATTTCTATCCGTGTATTTAACTAAAACCAAAGAGACTTTCACATAGGATTCGGGCACCATGCTGAGCATTTTACAGATATCATCTCATTTGATTCTCACACCAACCCCATGAAATAGATTTGTAGATGACACAAAGCAGCTGTTAGAGAAAGGATTCAAGAACACATTGATAGATCACAGAATTAGGAGAAACCAAAAGAAAAAATGGAATTAAATAAGAATAATTTACAATCTAGAATGTCCTTGAAAATTCCAGATGGAGAGCCATAGCTGGATAGGAGCACATTGGAAAAAAAATAAAGAAAAACAAAAAATACCTGGAGGATTCCAAGCTCATTGTTGATCATTGTAGTGATGTGTCAAATAAGACCACTAATGTAGGGATCCTTTTTCACTGGGTTGGACTTGATGGTCTCTCCTTTTCTTTCCAATAACAAGACTCTATGAATTGGTGACTTTTCCACAGATATTCATTCTTTAATCTAAGATATAGAATTAGGAATAGGTAGGTTTCCAGATAATTCATGCCATGTATCATTTTAAACAAGTTATATTAGGGAAACGCTCAGCTGGTTACAACAATCTTTTTATTTTTTTACATAAAGCAGTTGGGGTTAAGTAACTTGCTCAAGGTTACACGGGCAGTTATTTTTTGTGGGTATTAAGTATCTGAGGCTGGAACTGATCCCGGGTCCTCCTGACTCCAGGCCCGGTGCTCTTACTCACTGTGCCACCTGGCAGCTCCTGGTTACAATATTCTTGATCCTCTACTGTCCTTCATTTTTGTTTTGTCCTTTGTCAGTTCCGCTAGGCTATATTGTTGAAAAATAAATTAGCTCCAAAATAAACCCCCAACAGAAAAGGTGAATAAACTTGACTTTGGAACCCACAATATCGAACTTATTTATGTTCATTGGAGTCAAAGCGAAAGACTGATTTAAAAGCAAATTGCAGGAAATTACATGTTTTTGTTTTGTTTTTCAACTTCGCTATGAGGTTGATCAGAAACATAAATTGTTCATTATTCCTAATATTTTCTAAAGGTTGACTTTTCTCAAATGCCTACCGCTTTCATGACATAAATATCTGGTTTTTTTCCCCACAAAAACAAATTCTGAAGGGCAAAATAAAACTATCAGGGGGATTTTATATGTGATATATACATTAAAGACTCCTCCCCACACTCAGAACTTGGCATTACAGTTCCAACTTTTGAGGTAAAAATTGAAAATGATTGTTACAGGATTATAGTATTTAGAGCTGGGAATGATTGTTAATGTTATCCAGCTAAACACTTATACTTCATAATTGAGAGAATTTGAACATGGAACAGAGGAAGACTTCCCAGTCTCACTGGTTCTAAGTAGAAGAGTTCTGTTTTAAACCCAAAATTCTCAAGGATAAACTAAATTTTATCTTTGAGAGGATATAGTTCATGTAACTGATGCTTAGGCATTCCTCAAGAAATTCTTCTTTTGACTAACTTCTTTCTACACTTTCTTCCTTGAATAGTTCATTCTTGCAGGGACCTCAAATGTCACTACTATGATGATACTACCAACCCTGTCTCTCCAGGCAAGACATTAGTGCTAAACTCTGAAATAACATGTATATCCAGGTGTCTCCCCTTTGATACTCTACCCAACCCCCCCAAATTTCTTAGAAGGTTAGGTCTTCCTCTTGACTTACATATGTTTGTCCATTTTGTTAGGAGTTATATACTTTATGTGGGATTAAAATATGAGAATACATTTTTAGTTCTCTCTTATTTACCATATCTAATCTATCATCAACTTTTGATGTCTTGAGGTCATGCTTTAGGTCCTTGAGTGTATTAGATGTTTCATAATTTTGCAGAATTTTGTTGGACATCTCCCCCACCCCCATCCCAAGCCACTATCTGTCTCAGAGAGATTAAACGATTTGTCCAATAGCAAACATATAATATGGAGAGAAAGGACAAAAATTCAGGGTTTATGACTGCAAATACACCTTTTCTGACACTTCAGGTCATCACCTTTCCATACTGGAAGAGTAAAGAAGCCTCCTTGTAGAGAATTATAGGTCCTGGAACATATTTTAAATATTGTCTAGGAGCGGCAAGCTGGCACAGTGAATAGAGCAATGGCCCTGGAGTCAGGAGGACCTGGGTTCAGATCCAGACTCAGACACTTAACACAAAAAAAATAGCCGTGTGACCTTGGGCAAGTCGCTTAACCCCAACTGCCCTCCAAAAAGCAAAACAAAAAAAAAAGGAATTTATCACTTTGCAGTAGACTAGGTGGCGCAGTGAGTAAAGCGCCGGCCCTAGAGTCAGGAGGCCCCAAGTTCGGTTCTGGCCTCAGACACTTAACACCCACACATGCACACACACACACACACACACACACACACACACACAAAAAAAAAAAAAAAAAAAAAAAAAAAACCCCAATTGTCCTCCAAAGTTAAAAAAAAAAAAAGAGATATTGTCTAGTCTGGCCCTCTCATTCTGTAGATGTGGAAAAAAAAATCTGACACTGAAATGACTTGCCCATGGTCACACAAGAAATGAGTATCAAAGCTTGAGTAAAAGTTTAAGTCTTTAGCATTCCAATTCAATCCCCCTATCTGTTTTAATATGGTGTTGCTCCACTGTAATTGTAAAATGTGACAAACTTGCAACTACCCATTCCCATCTAATAAATCATTTTTGAGCTAACAATTATAGATTTAATTTATTCTGAAGATATATGACTTGTCTTTTAAAATGTAGGAGTCAGTAAGTTTTAATAGTCTATGGTAACAAAATACAGCTTCTGTTCAACAACCTTGCAGAGACCTTTGAATCTGTGCCAAATCAGGTCCGTGAGTTCCCATTCAGAATAAGAAAGTCATTCAAGAGGTCTTTCTTTCCTCAATATATCCCATGCAGAGTCATAAACCCAGAAGTACTCCCATCCAATATGGCAGCAGAAGGTTAAGTAAGCTCTATTTTGAAAGGGCAAAGAAACTTTTCTTTGTATTTGAGAAAGTCATGTTGTTTTTAATGTATTGGTACACTACCAAAGCAGGTATATTTTGTGTCTGCTGCTGAATTTCATCTTTTCCAGTTAAGAAAAAAAAATTCAAGGAAATAGGTCTAATCAGAGCCAGGGTATATTAAAGTCTTACTTCCCTTCTCAGTCATTTTCCTGGAATTGCACAGAGGAGCTCAAAAAGAATGATACCATTGGGATGATGATTAGCAGAGGCAGCAGTACTTGGTCATTTCTTCCATTTCTATAATTCAGGAAAATCAATCAACAAGGTAGACAGAATAAAGATGGGAGTTCACATTTGTGGAGCTCTTTGCAGTTTTATATGACGTTTTTCTTATAACACCCTTGTGAGATCAGTATGCATACAAACCTGATTATTCCAGTTTTACAGATGAGATAACTGAGGTTAAGATTTGTAAAGGAAGTGTGGTTACCTGAAATGACCTGATCACATTGGGATGCCTGAGGTTACCCAGTTAACAAATGCCAGAACAAGTACTCCCACAGCAACCTTCTGATCCTAAAGTTTTGATTCTATATCACCATGCTATCCTGCTAAGTGGACATATTCACATTCAGATTGTCACTCTGATTTGTTGGAGCAGTTCTGTCTGCATGAAAATGTCTGCCATGTTGCTGAATGGTAAGCTCCATGATGCTAAAAATGGGGCCGTCTCTAAATTAAATAGCTCCCATATCAGAGTTCTGCAAAGAGTCAGGGCTCAATGAATTAACGAATGTTTCTATGAATGAATTCCTGCTAGATGATAGCATCATAGATTAAGAACTGGAGAGGGCCTTAAAAGTCAGGACAACTCCTTCATTTTATAGATGAAGAAACTGAAGCCCCATATTTGTCTGAAGGTCACACAATAAACTGCAGAACAGGGACTTGAACTCAGATGCCATGATTCTAAAGTCAACACTCTTTCTTATTTCATCATTCTTTCCATTGAATGCATCACAATGCATCCTTTCTGCTTGGCTTTCAATATCCTTCATAATCTGGCCTCTCTACTTTTTACTAAAATGTCTGCAGGATATTTCCTTTGCTTTAAGCACCTCTTCTCATGTACACATACATAGATTGAGCACATATTTCACTTGCCATTTCTATTTCTTTCCCTTTTTCTATAATTTCCATCCCTCTCACCTCCATCCCAACTCCTTAAATTTGGCTCCAATTTTTCCTCCTTTATCAAGATTTCTGAGATTACTTCCACCCTCCTTGATGCCCACCTTTTATGAACTCCTGTCACAGAATTTGACAGACACATCCAATCATAAAGTCAGAGGGTTGGAAGGAACATTGGAAGGTATCTAGCTCAATCCTCACCTGCAACATGATGTAGCATGATATAAACCCAAACAATGTAAATGGTGATAAAAATATTTCATTGAAAATAACACATATGTGATAGGCAATCAGATTTTAAAAATAGAAAACTATTCTCAGAGTTATGGAAACCTGATACAATTCTCACTCCTGAACCATACTGGCTAGATGTCCTCTCACTGACCCATTGTAACTAGAAGGTTTTGATAAGCTAGAAAATAGTGGCTGATAGCAAGTATTTATCAAAGACCTCTTCTGCTGTCATTTTTTATCAAAATGAAACTTTAGCAAAAAAGGTTTTTTTTTTTTGCTTTACATGTTTCCAACTTAAAAACAACACTTATGTTGATTTTCATATCAAGCTACAGTGATAAAGCATCTTATATATACCATGCTTTATGTCATTTTATTTTTATAATAACCTTGTGAGGTGAACAAAGAAGATGTTATATGTATTTTCAAGATGAGGAAAAAGGGGCTTCTCGAGGGTCAGTGATTTATTCGAGATCATATGGGTGATGACAGCAGCTAGGTGGCACAATGCATAGAGTGTGAGGCCTGGAGTCAGGAAGACTCATCTTTGTGAGTTTAAATCCAGCCTCAAACATTTACTAGCTGTACGAACCTGGGCAATTCAGGTAACCCCACTTGTGTCAGTTTCCCTATCTGTAAAATGAATTGGAGAAGGAAATGGCTGTACCTTTCCCAGGAGGATCCAAATGAGGTCATGAAAAGTCAGACACAACTGAAACAATTGAAAAAAATGGATGATAAGTGAAATCATATCTTCTATCTCCACTTAAAGAAGAATCTGGTGTGTTAGCAAGAACACTAGACAAGAATTCAAAGTTTTGGGGTTCAAATTCTATTGCTAATTTTTACTGATGTCATACTGGGGAGGTGACAAGTTCTCTGAGCCATGGTTTCTTCATGTAAAGTAAAATAATCTGAATTATCTCAGAGGCCCCTTCTAGCTGTAGGACTATACTCATTATACCCAATATGAAATACATTAAATTGTGCCTCTATTATTGTGTGTCTTTCTGGTCTTTAGAGTCCTCACTGATTAGGGACGTATTTCAAATGTTTTAATCATGTATATTTGAAACAGGAGCAAGATGGGGCATAGAGTAAAGGTGGGGTGGCAACTTTCTTAAACAGCTTCAGTTTTGATTCATGGATGTGTCTGTTGATTTCAGCAGCTGGAGAGCACTTGGGGATTCTGCCTACCAACAGAGCTCCTGGTTTCTGATCAATGAGTTTTGTCAAGTTAAATTGTGATAAATGTTGAAATGATGTTTTTAACAAGTATAAATATATCCTTATGCCAATATCATGTTTCCTTTACCAGGCTATAATAAGGAACCAATTAAAATAGGAAAAATAAATGTGTAACTATGCCAGAAAGGATTGGAAAATCAGCCATTTTGAATCTTTGTAAAACCATGGAACCCAAAACACTGGAAGAAAGACTATTTGAAATGAAACAGAAGCACATTTTCCAATAATTACTTCCTGTTTCTAATTCCTGTTATTTTGCTCAATTGATGATGTACATATTAGATTTTAAGTTGCTTTAGTTCAGGAACTCTGTTTATACCTAGTGTCCAATTTTAACTTTGGAGGAATGTATTAAGATACATAATTGTTGAATTTGTGAATGATTCATTCATTTTATTAGATATTCATTTGTAATCATCGCATTGTATGCATTTAATATAAGAATTAATGAATCACAGTAGCGATTCATGTTTCCTTCTTCCCCCCTCCCCTTCAATTTTCATGGTAGTTTTCTAATGCTGGTAATCATATGATGAAAGTGGCCCTTTTTGTGTCTCTTCCCCATTTATGGTTTTTCTCATCTTTAGGAGCCTAGTGCTCTCTTCATTCTGTAAACTCTAAGAAAGAAATATGCCACCAGTTATTTATACACTTAGATGGGTCTAAAAAGCAGTTTCTCACAATGTCTAGACAGCTGATCTAAAACAGGAAAATCTGGGTCCAAATCGAGTTTCTTAGAATGATTTGCTGTCAAAGCCCAGGAAAATTATTTAATCTTTCTGTAATGCAGGATTGAGGGAAAAAAATGCTTATTGACTTGACTTAAGCTGAGCAATTCCCTAAGACTGATTTGCTAATTTATAGACAAGTTGAAATCTCCTCTGCTGTACCAGGAGATCTGATATCTATGAGGAATTGGTTCCTCCCTGTTCCCTATATTCATGATACACAGGTAGCTTACCTTCCCCTTTTGCCTACAAGTTGGAGAACAGATGTTCTGACCCTCCTTCTAAAAGAATAATGTGATTCTGGCCATTGTAGCCATTAAAGTGATCTAATCTTTCCAGGACTGTCCCAAATATTCTAAAATGAACCTTTTAAAGTATAGTTGTCCTATGTCAGAGAATATTTCAGTCCTGAACAAGAAGATAAATGCAAATTGAATCAAACCTGGGGTTTTATCTCAACAGCTTAACAAAGATGTTTAAAAAGGGAAAAGTCAATGGTATAGGTGTTATGATAAGAGAGACACACTGATGCATTGTTTGTGGAGTTGTGGATTAGTACAATTCTGGAAATCACTTTAGAATTATGCAAATAAAGTGGTTAATATGGTTATACACTTTAGCCCAGAGATTCTACCACTCAGATGGCATCCCAAGGAGGTCTAATACAAAAAGAAAGGCTTTTTATAGGGAAAATATTTATAGTAGTGATCTTTGTGGTAGGAACAAATGACTGGGGAGGGAGGGAAAGGGAGTTTGTGGAAGTTGCCCATTCATTTCAGAATGGCTAACCCAATTGTGATACATGAAGATAATGTGATATTAACTGTGCTGTAAGAAATAACTTACATGGGGCGGCCAGGTAGCACAGCGAGTAAGAGCATCAGCCCCAGTGTCGGGATGACCTGGGGATCAAATCTGGGCTCAGACAGCACCCACCCAGAAACACCTGGCCATGTAACCTTGAGCAAGTTACTTAACCCCAATTGCTTAAAAAAAAAAATAACTGGCATGATTAGTACAGAAAAAACATGGAAAAACTTACATGAATTGATGCAAAGTGAAGTAATCAGAATCAAGAAAATAATATACATGATGACAAGAATGATAAAAACAGAAAGTAAAATAATCACAAAATAATCAATAGAAGAATGTTGAAAGATCTCAAAGAACAATCATTTTCCCAACCAAAAAGTAATGAGGAAATTTGATCCCACTCATTTACACAGCTGGAGGTAGTAGAGGAAGGGCTTTCAGATATGTAAAACCTGGAGTAAAATGTCAGATTTGTGTGCTATATTGACTGATTTTAATTATTTTTTTATATTACTTCTTCCTCTTTTTTTTCTTTCCTACAAAGTGTTCTTCTTTATAAGGGACTGTTCTCTGGGAAGAGAAAGGGTAGAGTAAAATAGAAAATGTATTCAATATAAAACAAAAAGACTGCAATAAAACATATTTAAATATATGCTTGGAAACATTATATGATTCCTTTAAGCAGCTACGATCTGTAATTACTCTTTCCATAGACATAAACAAGAGAAAATTCGACCTATTTGTAAAATAATCAAACATAGTTCTTATTAAAGCACCAACATAAAAAAGACCATAAAATATTTTATATAAAATATATAGGATCTTAAATTTAGAGTTGAAAGGATCCTGGGCTCATGTAATCTAACCCACTCATTTTGCAAATGATTAAATCAAAATGTTGAAAGATGTAAAATGATTTCCCCAATAACACAGAGGTGGTATGGAAAATAATAGCACTTTGTCCTCTGATTTCACTTTGTTTCCAAAGAAGTTTATCAGAAAATCCTGTGAATAGGAGAGTTAAGCCAGGAGTAGAGGCAAGGTGGAATGGGGAGTAGAACAGGAACATAGCAAGAACAATGCATAAGAACAATGCAAGAACAATGGATAAGTCTATGTACTCCAACACACCACAGCATCAAGAGAATGAGATGGTCCCCAGAACATTATGTAAAACTTCTGTGGAGTATGGGATACACGGTGAAAAATTACAGAAGTATCATGAATTTCTACTTGATAAACTTATAGCAAGAAATTAAAGAAAAAATATTCTAATCTGATAAAGTATTCTACTGACTCTGGCTGAGCTTCGTAGAATTAGAAATTGTCTCATGATTTCTTCTAAAGATCTTCACTAACTCTTAACAGTTTGAAACTTTCCAGCCTTTGACAGCCTATGCTTTAATGATCTAGGGTGCTTTCCCATATCCCTTGGCAATTATTATGACTGAAAACAAGTTACTGCCCAGAAGTCAATAAATTTACTCATCCTATTTGCTACACAGGGCCTTCACACAGTCCTTGGTACACAGTAGGTGCTTAATAAATGTTTTATTCCCTTTTAAAATACTTAACTTGAGGGGTGGCCAGGTGGCTCAGCGAATAAGAGCACTGGCTCCAGTGTTGGGACGACCTGGATCAAATCCCGGGCTCAGACACTCAGCACCACACCCAGAAATAACTGGCCATGTAACCTTGAGCAAGTTACTTAACCCCGATTGCTTAAAAAAAAAAAATACTTAACTTGACATGGACCTCTTTGATTCTGTGCCATTCTTGCTAGAGATGTAGGAACACAAAGCACTAAAACTGAAATCATGAGATTTGCTTTTTGGTGGCTTGGAGCACACATATTCACAAACCACTAGGGGACTACTAAGAGACCGTTTAGTTAGGTCCACTCATGTAACAGAAGAGGAAAGGGAAGCTCAGGGTAAAGTAACTTGCCCAAAGTAACACAAGTAATAAATCATAGAACCAACTATGAACACACATCCTTTGGCATGTTCCTAAATCCACAGCTTTCCCTACTTTGCCTTTACCCAGAACAACAAATTTTCTTCTAGTCAAGATTAAATTTTTATCTCTTGTTATGGTTAATAATGACTGCCCTGCATGTTTAGGTATCTGCTTCTTACTTCCGTGTATCTCAGTTAATTTTTAATTCTTCAGTTATGGTCTTTCTAAGTAAAATGTTTTTTTACCGGAACCCAATTCCTCTTGCAGAATTTTAAGATTATCTGCAACCTAATACACAATTTCAAAAACATTAATAGAAACAATTTTCTCCACAGTGGCAAGTGAATAGAACAAATTTGCTCTGTGTTATAGCTTCTCGAAGTTATCCATGGCCCCCTTCCAGGCTGTTTTAAAAATATCAGTCATTAAGCCTTGGGATATCTTATACATCTTAACTTTAAGTTTTAAGAAAGCTGTTAGATCTTAATTGAACATCTTATTAATTTCTGATATAAAGCTTTTCTAATTTTCTTGAAGAATCTACTTGTTGAACAAAAACAATAATATATTGTAAGCTGTGACTTTACTGAGATAATCTTTGTAAAGCTCTTTGCACAGGTGGATGACACATGGCAAACACCTAATAAACACTTCTTTCCATGCCCTTTCCTCCCCTTGTTTCTCTTGTGTTTCTTGGTGACCTACTGTTCTTCATTATAGCACAAAAATCATCCTGTTGGTTCTTCTACCCAGGTATTTGGGCGAGGGGGTGGGCATCACTAAATATGAACCTTGTTTTTCCAAGGTGTGTTGAAGGCGTCATTTTGGTGTGATGTGCAAAAAAAAAAAAAGTGAAAAAAAATTCTGAGTCTATCATTGTGAGATCCCTTCTGTGTTCATCCTCAAACACTATTGCCTAGAGTCCAAGAAGACATTCACTTTTTCCCCTGCATGCATGGACAACACTGCCGTTATGCAAAAATGCAGAGATAAACAGACTATGCAGAGTGAAGCAACTGCTTCTAAGTTTTCATTCTCCTAATTTCTTAGATTTCACTTAAGTAATTTTGTCTTTGCTATAAATATGTATTGGTGAATCATAAAAGATAAGCAGTGTCCTGCTAATTTCACAGTTCTAATGATAGGAGAGCGAGGGAGAAAAAATTCCATTTGTGTGTCCATTTTTGAAGACATCTACTTTAAGGGTATATAGAAATACATGAGCTACTGCTGCACTCATACCTTTACTGTGGGAAGAATTAAATTATGGAAGGTAAACACTGGGTTTTATTATAATAACAAAAGTTTGTGTGTATAAAGCATTTTACAGTTTATAAAATATTTATCATACATGAAGACATGGATTTATATGCATATACATATGTCTGTATGTGTATAGATATGCACATATACACATTATATATGTATACAAACATACATACACACATACAGAGTGAATGTTCATAGTAACTCTTTCTCTTTGGAACTGCAACCCTGAGGGTCTTCACTCCCAGCTTGATTTTATTCTGATTAAAGAGACCATTCCTTGACTCCCTTTTCAAAGAGGACCATTCACTGAATGGGTGTTACTTTACTCTAAGTGAGTATATGAAAAGGCCATAGCCTAAAAGGGCCAGGGTCTCCCATTGCATCCTGGGTCATCTCCAGTCACCATAATGTACAGCTGGTCATTGGATCCAATCAGCTCTGGAGGAGGAAGTGAGGCTTGTGACCTTGCACAGTCCTTCCACACTCAAATCAAAGCCAACTGCAAGTCATATCATCATTCCCCTGATGCCATAGTCCTCTTTGAAAATGAAGGAATGAAGGATAAACACAACTATACATATACATATATTGAATATATATATACATACATTTGTGTGTGTATATATACCTATTTATATTTTGATATATTATATATACACAAATATGTATATATGTGCCTGTGTATGTATGTTTGTGCATGTGTATACATATACACACCACACATATACATGCATACATGTATATGTATATATAAAACTTTGCAGATAAGGTAAAACCTCAGTGGGGTAAAATTAAATTATTTGCTCAAAGTTCCAGAGGCAAAATAAATCTCAGAACTGAGACTCATACTTTGACCATCTACTATGCCATCTTCTATTGCAAGAGGACCCAGCATCTTCATTTTAAAGGATAGTATGTGAAACTATCAGGATTCATCCTTAACAGTACTTGTAAGGCTCCATGATATCATGTATGTGAGTTTCACAAATACTATTTGTCATTTACTGATAGGGACTGATAACTGCCCTGGAGACAGATCTACTTAAATATGTCAAATTTACAACAATACAGAGGATCTGAAGTAGCATATTATAATTATTGTGGTTCAGTCATTTTTTACTTGTATCGAACTCTTCATGACTACATCTGGGGTATCCTTGGCAGAGATACTGGAGTCGTTTGACATTTCTTTCTCCAGCTCATTTTGCAGATGAGGAAACTGAGACAAATAGGGTCAAGTGATCACACAGTAAATTTCTGAGGCTGGATATGAGCCCAGGAAGATGAATCATCTTGACTCCAGGCAACAGCTAATATACATGGTATGAATTTGCTCTTCAGTAAAAAACACTAATATGTGTGTCCTGGCTTGGTCATCAGATTATGATATGTAGTAAAGACAACAGTGGATATGGAGTTTGAGGACCTAGGTTCAAGTATTTAGCTCTGATACATATTACCTTTGTGACATGGGACATGAACTGAAGCTGCCCTCAAGCTTTAAGTGGCTAACAAGTTTGACTTACTGGGCTAGAGCTAGATATAGTATATGAGTGGATAGAGTGCCAGATGTGGAGTTGAGCAGTCCTGATTCCAAATTCTCCATCAATTTGTAGTAACCCTGGGCTAGTCAAACTCTGAGCCTCAAATTTCTAATCAATAGAATTAAGGTTGTCAGACCTAATAACCTCTAAGCTCACTTACACCTCTGAATCTATGGTCTTATAATTTAAGTCACTTAAACTCTCCTGTCCTCATTTTCCCAGTTTATTCAATGAGATTTTGGATTAGAAGACTTTGTGGGTCCCTTCTACCTCCGAAGCTATAAGTCCACCTCTTCTCCTTTCACATCCATGCAGGCTTTAATAAGAAAGCTCTATTCTAGCAAATGCCTTTATAGAGACTTGAAATTTCACTGTGGTCTGTTGCTTCCCACTCATAAACATGCTTCAGATTGTGATACTCCAGATAAAGCAAAGTGCTGTGACCTTGCCCACACCTTCATATTAGTTTGTATTAGCTCAGTGGGAGCATTTTTCATCTGCTGGCACCTAGGAATGGATTTTATTTCTCACCCATTCTTTCACAGATCTCCCAGGGCTACTAACAGTTCTTGGTGTGTATCTCATTGGGAGCCAAGCACCAGAAACATATTTTTGTCCTTATAAGAAAAACAAAGCAAAAGAAACTTCAACTATGCTTTTAAATAAAAAAAATGTACTGAACTTATAAAGTGAATTATTGAAACAGCCTGTGAATAATATTTGTTAAATTCATGCATCATTGGAACGCTTGCATGGTAAAACTTCAAATAACTGAAATACTTGGGAGACAAGCATTCTAGTTAATTGAGTTTTCTGAGGAAGTAATTGGCAGTAATTCAAAGTTAACCAGAAAACTCCCCTTTAGCCTCCACTCACCAGAATCTTTCCAAAGAGCCATTTTGTTTCTAAGGCTCAATAGAGCACATACATATTTCTAAGGTCATAGGATGTAGACTGGAAAGGACCGTTAGTCATCCAGCCCAACCCAATCATTTTCATAGGAGGAAGCCAAGAATCAAAAAGGTGAAATTATTTGTTCATAGTCATATATGAACTGAATGTACCCTCTTGTCTCCCCCATTTGACATTCAAAGCTTTTTATATGACACTGTGCCTTTGATGATGAAAATATTTTGTAAGAATCTATGCTCATTATTTAGAATTGTTCTATTTTTCTTTGGCAGGGACTTCAGATGTTCAAAAGAAAAGGGACTGATCTGAATGTGTTTTAACTTCAATAGCCTGATTTTCTTTCTTTTGGGGGGGGGGCAGGGCTACCTTGCCAATTTATCTTATTGTTGCAATTTGTCACTTGTTTTCCTAAAAGCAGGGTGGAAGGGGAATAGATAAATCCAGTTAATTGCCTCTTCCAATTGGTCTGATTACAGTTAATGGGTGATGGGAACAATGCTAGGTTATTTAACTTCCTCAATTGTCTTAGAAACCTATTTTCTGTATTCAGTGCTTGCTTCCAAGGTCACAGCTCATTAAATCTGCTTGCTGTTCTGTCAAAGTTAAGCAAAGTTTAATGTCCCAACTAATATGCACTCTTCAGATTTTTCATATCATTAGGGGTTTCATGACCATTCTTATCAGAATTGAGGGACTCAGCCCCTACTGTGTGTCAGATACTCCTCACAAAATCAGATTCTTTGGAGAGACCTGGCTGATTATACTCACAAGAAACATTTATTTATTCACCCATTTTCTTACTATTTGCTCAAGGCTGTTTCTTTGCATCATAAGTAACCCAAGCAAATTAGGTAGTATGATTAGAATTGGCTGAAGGCTTCTAGAAGAAAACTTGTTTATATTTTTCCAGTCATTTGGAGCAAGAGGACATGGGATAGGTGGAGACAACATTAAGAGAGAAACCAATAGTAGATTGGTAGACCAGACCTTGAGTGAAATGCAATTTTATCAGTATGGGCACTGTGTCCACTGAAGCAGATTGCTCACTTCCCATGCCTTGGTAAGTGGCCTTAATGGCTTTTAGTAGCCAAGAAATATTCACCACCTGGTGGCCAACCTTCTGGAGATGAATCTCTGTAAACTAAACTAGTTTGATCCTCAGGCAAAGTCTAGTCTGTTGGGGGCATACAAATTTACAGCCTGTCTGGCTTGGTAGTTGGTTCAGAGAACTGTTTCTTCGGGCATAGTTTCAAGAACCCTGGGTCAATGCCATAACACAGTGAGGTACCATAGTCCTTTAATGGAGAAGGAAAGTTAGCAGTTAAATAGGCACTTCATTAGATTTCTGGTTTAAAAAAAAATATTTACGTACCACATTGAGTGATGCAAATGATAACCCATCTGTCTGTTTTCTAAAGACAAGTATAACTCTCCCAGAAGGCCTTGCTTGTTGGATTTGGAGATAGCTCAAATCTCAGCACTGGTACTTACTACACATTTAGTCTTGGGAAAGTCATTAATCTCAAAGTTTATGTGAGTCTCTATTTCAAATCTTATGCATAGGTGGGAACTTCATCCAGGCATTAAAAAAAAACCACAATTATTATATGTTTTTTTCTGCAATTGTGTTTATGTACTTGGAGACAAGTTGTGATGTGGCTTAGGTCAGCTTTATTTACTGGGCATTACTTTAGTGGTTGTAGAATCAAAGAACCAGTGACTACCAGGGATAAAACCTTGGAAATCATCTCATCTAATTCCCCTGTCATTTTGATGGGTTCCAGAAAAGTCAACATACTTATCCAAGTTTATAAGCAAATACAAACTTCTAAGTCCATTTCTAACGCCATTCAAGGGAGCCTAACTTTTGGATATCTGGTTTTAGCACCTACCATCCAGCAGGCCCTAGACTTTGAGGATAACTGCATCAGGCACTGAAGCCCTGCAAAGTTTCCCTTCTTGTAACTCTGAGCCTGCTGTCAATCTCTTTTTGCATATTTTCTCTGTGAGAAAGTAGAAGCTAAGCTGACGTTGGACTTACTCCATGGCTGACTGGGCAGTGAGGCAAGGACCTCAGGTAGATCTCCACTTCTGAATCTTAGCTTTTTGCTTTTCTGCTTCAGCTATGTAGCAGATGCTGGCAAGCTAGGGCATTAGAAAATCTGCCCTCGTGAAAATTACATGAAAGCTTCCAGCTCCTCATGAAAATGCCTTGGAGACAGAAATGGGAGGGAGGAGGGTGCTTATGTGGCTCAAAAAATTAAAGTGTCTGTTGTGATGCCCCAAGGGTTCTGCTTTTGACCCTTTCTGGTAATAAGGGATGGGACTAGAAACTGTACCTGTATTGCTGTATTGTATTAATATCACATACATACATACATACATACATACACATGCTCATGCATCTCTATCTCTATTTCTATCTATCCATCCAATCATCCATCTCTCTCTCTCTCTCTCTCTCTCTCTCTCTCTCTCTCTCTCTCTCT
>NW_027185804.1:14899490-14983320 GCF_028583685.1 Petaurus breviceps papuanus
CTCCTCCTCCTCCTCCTCCTCCTCCTCCTCCTCCTCCTCCACATCCTCATCCTTCTCTCCTCCTCCTTCTCTTTCTTCTTCTTTTGTTGTGTCTAAATCTTTATGATCATGTGCCCAAATGATACCAGGTCATTCCATCCTCCACTATTTATCAAACTCTGCCCAAGCTCATGCTCATTCCTTCCATGACACTATCCATCACATCTTCTGTTGTCCCCTTCTTCTTTTGCTTTCAGTCTCTTCCAACCTTAGTCTTTGCCTCTCTTCTCATATTGTGGTCAAAATATTTAAGCTTCTACTTGAATATTTAATAAACCTTTATAATCCTGGACAAAACACTTTAACTTTGTTTAGATATCAAAAGAGGTCTAAAATGTCTTTCAATTCAAAATCTGTGATCCTATGAAAAATAAAATACTCATTAAATTAAGATAAAAGTAAATATTACTTCATAGACATAAGTAGACAATGTTCACAATAATATTTACTACTATTAATTTCAGCAATTTATTTAATATTCAATGTTATTTATTCATCAATTTATTTTTGTTTTTCTTTCCTATAGATTTAGAATATGCCATCGATATTTATGGAATTAGAAAATCCACAAAGTTGTCCTTGGTTTCAGTAATTCAAGCCACTTTGCATTTTGATACCTTTGTAAAAAATATCCCTTGCCCACACCTCTTCTATGCTTTGAAGAGGTGTGTCTACATAACTTTGTCTGGGAACTCATTCTCTCCCACATCTGGAGTTGTCATTGGGCAAGAATTTTATAGGGAGGTACCAATTTTCACAATCAAACTCAATTCTTTCAGCTGATGCTCTTATACTGTTCTTTAGCATCTTCCCTCAATCCCAATCTCATCTTCCAATTTGTTGGCAAGCATTGCTTACTCCTTGTGCCCAGGCAAAACCCTTTCATTCCTGAGTCTCCTATGGTGGGTTCTTGAACTCTTTCTCAATGACTTAGCTATCATCTGATCTTCCCCAAACACTATCTCCTTTACTTTCCCAGAGCCCACTGTACCTGGCTTCCTTTACATGCTTTTTAATCAACTCCCTCTTACTCTATCTTAAGGCCATCTGATATGATGCTGGCCCAGACCCTTCTTATCTCAATCAGACTCTGAGTCTTCCTGTCCCATCAAGTCCTTTTTGCTACAAAAGTCCCAAAGACATATGGCTACTAAGTCACACCTTTGGAAACTGGCTTGGGGCTGTCCTTTGGTCTTTTCTTTTGATTTTAACTGACATCCAAATTTTTATTGAATGACATCCCTCAAGAGTGGAGAGAACTGAATTATAATTTTTAAAAAGCACTTCTTTTCAAGAGATGATTACAATACTTTTTTCCCCATAAAATACTTGAGAATATAGTTATCACAATACAAACAGTAAATAACAAATGATTTTATTTTATTTTATTTTTGCTTTTTGGAGGGGCATTTGGGGTTCAGTGACTTGCCCACGGTCACATGGCTAGTTTTTGTATTAAGTGTCTGAGACCAGATTTGAACTCAGGTCCTCAGGACTCCAGGGCTGATGCTCTATTCACTGTGCCACCTAGCTACCCCATAACAAATGATTTTTGTTTGTTTCTTTTTAAGTAGTGTGCTAACATTGTTCCTCTATGTAAAACCAAAAAAAAAAATTGTTGCTGAGAAAACTATGTAGAATCATTTAAGCTGTGTCATACTGTTATTTATTTTTCTCTACAGCATATAAGCCAGCATAAATTGGAGAACAATTTCAAAGCAAAGATGATATTTTGATTAACAGCTCACATTTGTGTGACTCTTTAAGGTTTAAAGTGCTTTCCTTACAACAGCACTCTGAAAAACATGAGATAAATATTGTAACTCTTCCCCAGGAACATTGGAATATCATTAGCCCCATTACACAGATAAATGAAGAGAGGCTGTGAGAACTTAAATGATTTTTCTGGGTTTGTATACTAGTAAGACTCAGACCTGGCATTCAATCTGAATTGACCTTGTATTCCCCTCTTAGATTTTTTCTACCATCCTACATGTCTTCTTTGGCGATGTCTAAAAAATGTTGTCTTCATCAATTCAAATGAAAACTGTCATGTCCCACATATTATAAAATATTGTTGTTATCATTACAATTGGTTGCTCAAAGTACAGAATCCTGACAATGCAGGAATGAATTGGAAACATATTATCAATTTTTAAACATTATCTCCTCATCTTCACACAATAAATCTTGACTATTTCCCTATGTCTTCAGAAGTTCACTTAGACCACCAGGAGCTATAAGCATATAAAGTGATGGACTGGTTCCCTTTAAAATAATTGGGTGCCCTCAAATTCTCTGTTTTCATGAATGTGAATATGCTATCTATCCACTGACAAAAATCAGTACCTTCCCATGTCTTGGTATATCAGAATCATATAGGATATAAAAGTCAGAAGGGTCACGAGAGCCCAAGCAGTCTGTTTACAAAGACAACAAGAATCCACTTCATAACATCTCAATAACTGGTTAATCTCTCTAGCCACTGCATGAAGACATCCCACAAGAGAGAACCCATGACCTCCCAAGGAAGCCTATTCCACTTTTGGCTACTTTCAGACAGAGAATCCTTGCAAGGTCTTCTGAACAAATTACATCGTCTTTTGGCCAATTGGGGATTAGCCTTTCTGAACTCAAAGAGGCTGATCTTTGAACAACAAAAATACATTGAAATGATCAAACAACCATATCACCCCCAATTACTGTATCTAAGAAGAAGTTAAGCCCTGATAAAATTATCATCTAAGAATATTTACACTGAAGTAGTCATTCAATCAAAGGACATTTAAATCTGTCAACAACAATATTATCATGAGTAAGTCAGTTTGGGAAGGCAGAGAATGTTTTCAACAATTAGATGAAATGAAATGATAGTTGATAAGAGGCATTTTAGTATTATTTAAAGAGACTTATTCCCTTCCAAAAAAATATCAAAGTAGTTCAAAATCTGACATTTCAGTGGCAACCAGGAAAGAGAAATTACAACCAAGACTCTAAGAGAAAATAACTTGAGGTTAGAGGAAGAAGAGTTGACTTCCCATGGATATTTTAGTAGTGCCCCTGGAACAGCTGATAGTGCCTGTAACTGGAGATGAGTACACACAGCCTAGACACACGGAGGAAAGGAAACTTTAATACTGTAGGGAAGTCAATAAAAAGCTACATTATGTGAAAATTGAAGCAATGTCTAAACAGGTAATTAGCTTTATTATATTTACTAAAATACTTGCTCTCTGTACTTTTTGTTTCGTTTCTTCTTTCTCATTGTTCTTTCCATTGGTTAGAATTCTTCTTTACGACTTGACTAATGTTTGGTATGAAGGTATATGTAGAGCCTATATTGAATTGCATGCTTCCATGAATGGGAATGGGGAGAAGAGGAAGGGAGGAGAAAATTTGCAACTCAAACGCTTGTGGAACTGAATGTTGTAAACTAAAAGTCAATAAATTTTATTTTTTTTAAATAGTTGCATTATACCTAAAAATAATATCATGAGCATCCCCAAAAGATAGCAAAAAGAACTACTAGTATCTTTAAAGATGCTTTTATAATGACTCAGAGTTGAACCCCCTTCCCTCTGGACTTTTGGGTGTACTTGTAGGAGAGTGTGCCTCTCATTTAGAAATCTTGAGGGTGATATTTTGTTCCAATTGTGTTTAATTATATGATTCTAGTAAATATAATAAAGCTAATTACCCATTTAGACATTTGATGCCAAATTATAATCAGTAAGTCTCCATTTGAGACTTTTGAGATACAGTACTAGAGAAACAATACCCCTCTCCTTGTTTGCCCTCAAAGCTATAGGGGTACTAGCACTAGCTGACCATTGAAAATCTGGATTGTGATCCTAGAGCCCACGTTATACTTGTAAAGTTTTTTGAACATGATAGATTTCACTGAATTTCGTTTTACTGATACAGCCTTTGTGAATTAGGGGAGGCCCCCACACTGAAACGAGACACCAAGTAGAAATTTAATAGATGTGCATGATAAGTGAGAGGGACAGGAAGGGGAGATGGAGGAGAAGAGGGAGGGCGAGTTATCTTTTGAAATTATGCTTACAATTTCGTGGACACAGAGTCTGGGAATCAATTTTGCTTATGATCTGTCCTTTTCCTATAATACATCACTTCCTTTCTACTTCCTCTACTTGGTCAAATCTCTTGGTCTTGACTCTCTCTAATAACTTTGGCTACTTTAATTACTGTTCCAGCTGTCCATAATATTTCCCCCATATCACCACAGTAGCAGCTTGTGGGACATCCAAGTCGTTTAGGACTCTGCTAACATTTGCTCATTTCTGCTACAATTCTATACAAAGCTAACCTTTTGACTCCTAATAACCTATGACCAGACTCTGATAAGAAACTTATCTTTGCCTGGGTTCTCTGGAAGTTAGAATTTCTGAGACATAATCCAGATCTTAAAATGTCTGTTATAATTTCTTCTTCTTTTCGGGTTGTTTACAACTCTGATGATTCATGACAGTGTAAAGGTGATCCTTAGTTCACAAAGGATATATCTGCAGGGCATAATATCTGAGGAATTCTACCAAGCTAGGACAATTTTGAGTGGATGTCTGATGATGGACTGTGTGCTTGTAGTCTAAGCAGCAGTCAGGCTAAAGTCTTGGAGGGGATTATTAGGGTGTTGAACTTTTGCCCACAGCAGCTCTTGAAGGAAATGCACTAAGATTAGACAGTTAGCACCTGACCTACTGAATAGAGCATTCACACTAATAAAACTGCAAATCCTTGTTGTATTTGAAAATTGAAAATGTCTTTAATGTGTCACCTCTATAGCACATGGAGGCATTAGAGAAACAATTTAATGTGGACGAATCTCAGATAAAACCACAGATTCTAGAAGTATTGCAGTAGTCACTGTAAATTTTGATGCCTGAAAGGATAAACTTGGCTCCTAATTATCATGAAGGTCTCTGGAATGGTAGAAGATTTCCATACCCACAACACACACACACACACACACACACACACACACACACACTCACACACACACTCACACACTTCCCCCCAAAAAATCGACACCAAATTCAAAATTCTTTGTGGATCCATATCCATTTGAAATAGAGTTCATAAGCAACCATCATTTTTTTAAAACTTTTATCAGTTACCCAGTTGACAAAATTAATCAAAATAAAGACATTTAGTAAATAATCTATCAATACAAATAATAATCTAATATCTTTCCCCCACCAGTAAGCCTGAGGCCCACTTACCCTGAAATGTGACTAACTTTAGCGGGTAGAGTACATATGTATAGAGATGAAAACTGAGGTTGCACACATAGGGAACACACAAGGCACATTGTATGGAGAAGGTTCATGTTTCTGTGCTACAGAGCTCCCAATGCCATTTGGTGATGTTATACTCTTCTCATGAGACCTGTTCCCTACTAGATACTGTTTTCTGTCAGACCTGTTTCCTTCCGGGCCAGGTGTTTTGTCTCTCTTTTCACGTACTAGACTTCTACTAGAGCCTTTAGCTACCCCTTTTATGTATATATAATAAGAGGAAAGGGAATACCAAGATAAGGTCCAAATGGGTACATGATTTTGACATGAGGAATGACACCATAAGCAAATTAGGAGAGCAGGGAATAGTTTACTTGTCAGATCTATGGAGAATGGAACAATTTAGAGATGGAGGACCTATGAAATACAAAACAGATAATTTTGATAACATTAAATTTAAAAGTTTTGCAGAAACAAAACCAATAAAACCAAAATTAGAGGGAAATCGGGAAGCTGGAAAACAATTTTTACTGCCAGTGTTTCTCATAAAGGTCTCATTTTCCCAAGTCATATGGAACACACACCATAATGATCTCAGATATCATAACTTCATTCATTGTTCCTTACTTCTCAAGATTCTTTGTTACTTGGCATAAAAATGAATTGGAAATGGGAAGATGCACACCAGAAAGCCCTATAGACCAGTTATTCTCCTAGTCCAATCTCCCAGCATTTATCTTACTATCTGTATGTATCTGACTACTAGGTATTGAGCTTTTTTTTTTTTTTTCTGGTCTCTTAAATGTGCAGTTTGTCTTAAGGATTGACTTTCTTGTTTTTTCCTTCTGCAGCACAGAATTCACCTATTTGAATTTTGCTGACTTGGGGTCATACCCTTTAGTGAGCTTTGCACCTATGGAAATATGGTATTAAAGTCAGGTTTCTCTGTATTCTAAATTTCAAAGTGAGAAACAACAAAGATTAACTGAGAAGATTCTTCGATTTTGTAAATGTCACAAAATTCCCCTTAATTCTTAGGTCACATTGGAAGTCACTATCTTTTCTTCAGTCTGAATGGACATCTGCCTCTTCTTTTTTCCCACTTTTGATCACTGAGGTCCTTTAAAATGGGGGCTGGCTTTTCTAATGCATCAGCTGTTTTTAAACATGTCACATCTCCTGACTAACTGATAGTAAAACTTTTTTTTTAATCTTTTAAGACCAACAGAACTCAGTTCTCTTGTATTTTCAAAGATTTAAGAATCTGAAGTCATATGGGTCAAATATATTTAGAGATCTCTCCTTGGGTACCTGTCTCTAATCTTCTATTACTCCGCCTAGTCAAATACTCCTGCAAACTGGTTTGTGTTTGTATGTTTATGGCTGTTTTACAACATGGCTAAGATCCCAGCTCCATACTAAAACTTTTAAGGATCTTTTCAATTTGAAATGAAGATAGTGTCAAATTCAAGTTGTTCCTGTTACTAAAAGCCTATATCTATTATCCAGTCTACCTGTCCTAAGCTACTGAGCATTCATGCCCATATTTTCCCTTGGATTTCTCATTTTTTTAAAAATGCAATTGGGATTAAGTAACTCGCTCAAGGTTACATGGCCAGTTATTTCTGGGTGTGGTGCTAAGTATGTGAGCCCGGATTCGATCCCAGGTCATCCCAACTCTGGGGCCGGCGCTCTTACTCTCTGCTACCTGGCAGCCCTGGGATTTCTCATTCTTCCTGCTAATGTCCTGTGCCTATTACCTAGTCCTATTCTATCTGTCCTAAGCTTCTTGATGCCCACATTCTTTGTTTGGTTTTTTCATGCTCATGCTGCCTGGATTTAGGGATGAGAGAGACATTCTCTCTTGATTGCTTTACTTGATCCTTGAAGTCTGAGTATATTTCTTGGGTTTTGGTTATTAATCCAGGCTTTGGTCATCCACATTGCCTTGACAGTTCAGAGTGCTACAATTAACAACTCTAAATCAAAGTATGGGAGAAGAGGGAACTTATACATATTTCACCCTCTCTGTTTCCTACATTAACTATTAGACATTGATTTCCCAAAGAAAAAGGCAAAAATCATTTTCTGAAATGAAGAATGAACACAAAGTAAAGTCTATTTTTCTTAAGCTGGGGCTTTTTGTTTTATGTAACTGAAACCTGAAAAGGCTTCCTTAAAAATATGAAACTACCTATTTAAGATAGAAAATAAGCTTAAAACTAGAACTAAAGAGACTAGCTTTAGTAGTCTTGTCCAGTCTCTTTAGGAGATGTGTGCAGTGTTGGAGAAGAATGTGATTCTACTAACATTGTTCTGTCAAGGAAAAAAATATCAGATCTGTGTGTTCCTGTGTTATTCTTAATTTTAAAAAAGTAAGCAAGCAATGTATTGAAGAATCCCTATTAATTGGGGAAAAAATGTTATGAATTAATTTGCATGAAGGGAGAAAGACTGCTCTATACCTTCTATGTCTCCCTTTGGATTACCAAGGGGTTGATTTGTATTGAATAGATTTTATTTTCAGAATGGCTGATGAGAATTTGGGGCAAAGGGAGCAGTATGTAATCATGGAAATCATAAACTAGTCTGCATAGAAATAGAACTCAAATCCTTGGGCTCTGGATTGGTGCTTTAATCAAATGAACTACTCAGCCTCAGACATATGTCAATATTCTATTTAGAACCTCGGAAACACCATAGTCCGTAAGTATCTCTCTGCTTTATACTGAGCTACCTCAGGGATAGCAAATTCCTACCTATTACTCAATGGATTCCTATAAATCTAAGCTAGGTTCATGCAGTGTTAAATCCTCCCCCACCCTCAATGTGGCTCAATTCTCTTCTCATCCACCTCCAGCTAAGCCTTACCTCTCCACAGTTTTACTAATTCCATTCTGCCCTTTCCTTCTAGTGCATCCTCTGTGACGTGCTAGTCTGTGTTGAAATGAATAAACAAAACTCTTCTTTTATTTAACATATTTTCTTCTTCTAATTCTCTCTTTTTCTCCTGAATAAAGACATTTGAGTCTCTCAATTCAATAAAAAAAAAAATGTGCTGTTGTTTTTTGTTTAGTTGTTTCAGTTGTGTTTAACTCTTTATGATACCATTTGAAGTTTTCTTGGCAATGCTACTGGGGAGGATTGCCATTTACTTCTCCAGTTCAGTTTAGAGATAAGGGAACTGATACAAACAGGGTTAAGTGATTTGCCCAAAGTCACACAGTTAGTAAGTGTCTAAGGCCAGATTTGAACTCAAGTCTTCCTGACTCCAGGCCTGATAACTCTATCAACTCTGCCACCTATCTGCCTACTAGACTCATTCCTCTGTATCAATTGATTAATTAGTCACAAAATAAGAGCTATTAAGCACCAAACTAACCTCTGGGATTAGAGAAGTAGTTGAAACATCCCTTTCCCCAAGGACCTTATATTGCATTTCATGCCACCTGCTCTCCAACTCTCATCTCCATCTCCATCTCCATCTTCCTCTCAGAGGTACCACCCGTACATCCTGTGGATTTGATAAAAAAGTTTTCCTTCATATTATCTTGATGGAAAAAAACCTCCTCCACACTTCCTACTATGTTTTTGCCATGTGCTTTGCTGCCCCCTTTGGGTTATGACCATGTCAAATAAGCATATTTTAGCTTTCCTTCTTCAGAAGATTTAGAGTAGTTCCTTTTGTTAAAGAAACAACTTTGTAGAATATAAACAATATTGTAAATAAAGAGAAGAAGGAGTGCAAATACACAAAGATCTGAGCTCTCCAAGTCACTGCTTTTAATGCATTTGGCTGCATTTCTGAAAACAAAATGAAACAAATCTTTCTTTCTTGTCTTCTTCCAACCTAAGCACACAATAAAACTTTAAAATAAAGGATTATAAAAATCAGGTTATTCAGGGATGGCTAGGTGGTGCAGTGAAAAAAGCATCAGCCCTGGAGTCAGGAGAACATGAGTTCAAATCTGGCCTTAGACACTTAACAGAAAAACTAGCCATGTGACCTTGGGCAAGTCACTTAACCCCAATTGCCCTCCCAAAAGCAAAAAAAAGAAAAAAATCAAGTTATTCAGTCTGTTCTAATCTTTGAACTAAATACCTCTTCTCTCTTTTATTCTCTGTGACCTGGAATCTGATGATCTGGGATGGGGCTCAGACACTTAACAACCACCCAGAAACACCTGTCTGTGTAACTTTGAGCAAATTACTTAACCCCAATTGCTTAGGGGTGGCCAGGTGGCTCAGTAAGTAAGAGCACTGACTTTAAAATAACCCCTAGGGGAGGGTTGGGTGGAAATAGAGTCTTAGCCTGGAGCTTTTACCTTTTTACCCACCATGGGAACCACCATTCTTTGTTCTATAATTCAAATGCCTTTAGGGGATGACTTTGGAGGAAACTTTTTTTTTTTCTGATAGAGAAGTACCTTCAGCAGGTTTGTTGATGTTTGTTGTTTGTCCCTTATTCTCAGAAGAGGACCCATTGACATCAGGAGGATGATATCTTGACTTTCAAGTGAATTGGATTTAAGTGAGGCAGGGCTATGAAAAGTCACCATCCTTACTCTCTCCTCCAGCACCATATGAAATATATCATGACCACTGGAGATGTCCTGATCCAGTAGGAGACACTGGTCTTTTTAAGCTAAGGTCTTTCCCAGTTTGTCTGAGGCAACACCCATTCAGTGATCAAGGCTAGGTAACAAATGAGGCAAAAAATGGCCTAGTTCACCTAGGGAAAAAAAAATCCTGGAGGGAAAGGCCCTCAGGGTTTCTGCTCAAAACCTAATCAATTGCTATTTATATTTACTCTGAGCCAAGGTGAAGAGGTTACACATAAAGAGGGTTAAGGTTGCTCTGCAGATCCCAAAATACCAACACGCCTGGTCCTGCCAAATGAATTTGACTCAAGTCTTCTCAGCCAAAGAAAAGTAAAGTTTATTAAAAGTTCGCTTGTATTGGACACAGAATAAGCCTGTGCTAGGTCATTCTATGGCACTCTCACAGACATGGAGACAAGATGGGGTATGTACAGAAGGTTGTGGGAAGAATTTAGGTGTGATCTAGAGGAGGAGTTTGGGGAGGGTTAATGAGTGATAAAGGGTGGGACGTTGCAGGAGCCTACCTGGAGACTACAGATAATGGTGGGCTAGGCCAGTTCAAAGGTGGATTGATATTTTGATAGGCTCAAGGGTGGGAAGTCTAGTAACAGAGGTTTGGGCCCAGCCACAATGTAATGCTTATGGCCTCATGCAAATGGTTCATCAAATAGGATGATTTTATCAGAGTTGAAGTGGGGTTCCTAGAGCCTATACCTCAAAAAATCAAGGGAATTCCCAGAGCCCACACCTTATCAAAGGGAGCCCAAATAATGGTTGAGACCCACTGTTAGCCATCCAATGAGAGAGTGATTTGGGTATAAGACATAGTCTTTAAGAGAGAAATGTAGCATGAAAACCCCAAGATGACATGAGAATGTTCAGTGATCAAAATTTACATTTCTTTGGGCAGAGCATCTGCAGTTAAGAGTATGATGTCCTATGTGGATAGAGGGAGAGGAGAGAAAAAAGAAAAAAGGAAGGAAGGGAGGGAAGGAGATATATGGATACCCTGGTGATTAATGCCTTTAGGCCCCATTCTTAGAGAAGATCTCAGACAAAATTAATCTGGGAGGGTAGTACCCTCAGGATTGTTGACTGGAACAGCAACAATTGTTATATACACTCACTCAGAGTCCACAAAACCTGAGCAATGACCACTTGAGGCTTGGGTTGGGGCACATTATTGACCAAATCATTTTGAGAGTCAGAGTGATTTGGATTTAAGGCTTACTCAAATAGCTCCATGGGAATCCCAATGGCTTTATCAATGCCTGGTTTGCAGAACTCTTTTCAAGAAATGTATATTCCTCCTAAGGTCTTTCCCAGGTACCAGTTTTGTTGAGGTAACACACATTCAGTGATTTAGAAATGAAGCAAAAAGATGCTATCCTTTGCTAGGAAGGAAGGAAGGAAGGAAGGAAGGAAGGAAGGAAGGAAGGAAGGAAGGAAGGAAGGAAGGAAGGAAGGAAGGAAGGAAGGAAGGAAGATAGGAAGGAAGATAGGAAGGAAGGAAGATATTAATGAAAAAAAAGGAAAAGGAGATTTGAAGGGGAAGACCCTCAGAGTTTCTGGCCAGAACAAAGGGAATTGCTATTTACACTCCTCTGAGCCATCAAAACCTACACAATGACCTGTAGAGGGTTGGGTGGGACTTAGTATTGGCCAGTCATTGAGAGCCAGAGTCATTTGGATTTAAGGTCTATTCAAGCAGCTCTATTTGAATTCTAATGTGCTTTATAGTCTGGTTTAAAGGAGCTCTATTTAAAGAAATTTATATTTCTTTGGGCAGAGCACCCACATGTAAGTATTGGTGTAATGTAACAGGAGTGTCTACCTTACCCAGCAGTGTCTCCTCTCCCACTTTTTGTGATGAGTTGATAAAGTAGGAGCTAGAAGACATTGTTGTCAGGTTCAGGGACAATGTATTTTTCAGGCCTAAAGAGTAAATCTCCAAAACAAATTTACCTACAGAAACAATTTTCAAATTAGGGTTGAATGTAATTGACAAGGTGCTATTAAGATGCCAATGACACATATTACTGATTCAATGGACTTTTGAAGTTGGCCTTGAGGAGTCAAAATACTAACTAAATATTGATTCCTTCACTGCGAAGAAGAAAATGTTTGTTCTATGGACTAAAAAGGAGAAAGATGCCAGGTTCTGTGCTAAATACTTAATAGATAATATATCAGCTAATCCTTACAACAACTCAATGAAGTAGGCCCTATTATTATCCCATTTTAAGAACTGAGGAAATTGAGACAAATAGAAATTAAGTGACTTGCCTAGGGTTACTCAATTGGAAAGAGTCTGGGGCTGTATTTGGACTCAAACATCCACAAATAACCATGCTAAATTTTGAAATGAAACTTTTTGAAATGAAGTCTATCTTTTATTCTATCTAATAGTTCTAGATTTTGGATTGTTATGAGGGATCCAGGAAGATGGCTTGGTAATGTGGCGTATAGAGAGACTGGCTATGACACATTTGAGTAAGACATCTTTATAACCTTATCTATAAAATAATGTGATTGGTCTTGATCAACAATTCTTAAAGTTAGTTCATGGATGCCTGAGAGTCCCAAAACACTTTTGAGGGATAAGCTAAAAGGTCAAAACTATTTTCATAATAATACTATTATTTTTGTTGTTTTATATTCATTTTCAGTTTTGTCTGACTCTTCATGATCTCATTTGGGGTTTTCTTGGTGTTGAGGTATAGGGTGAGGGGTGCTTGAGACCCAAAAACATCAACACACCTGGTCCTGCTAAATGAATTCACCTCAAGTCTTCTCTCAGCCAAAGAAAACAAAGGTTATTAAAAATTCACCATAATGACTCTTAAGGAGCCTCAATATCTGGGACGCTTGCATTGGCCAACGGGGCCAGAATAATCTGACACAGTCTGTGCTAGATGATTCTCTTATATACAGAAAGGTTGTGGGAGGAATCTAGGGGATGATTTTGGGGAAGGTCTTCAGGAGAAGTCAAATGAGGTCAGATTCCAGTGATGAGAGGTTAAGGGTAAGAGGTAGCTAGAGACTACCTGGAGATGACCACAATGGAGGGTTTGGGAGGATCAAGGGTGGGAAATAGCTGGACAAAGGAGGGCTAGGCTAGTAACAGGAGATTTGGTTTGAGCTATAAGGAAAGGCTTATGGCCTCAGGCAAATGCTCTATGTGGGAAGATTCAATCAGAGTTCAAGAGGGTTCCCAGATCCTGTACCTCATCATTGGCAAATGTATTAGAGGGGTTTGCCATTTCCTTCTCCAGCTCATTTTACAGATGAAGAAACTGAAGCAAACAGGGTTAAGTGAATTTCCCCCCGTCACACAGCTAAATGTCTGAGGCCAGATTTGAACTAAGGAAGATGAATTTTCCTTATACCAGACCTGGCATTATATCTACTATGACCCCTGGCTGAAGTTATTATTATTATTATAGGATTTTTTTTAGTATCATTTTAGTATTTTAAGTCTCTTGATTTTTTTTTCCTTTGTCAATTACATATTTGTGTGGTTCTGGATCTTCTTTGTATACTGCAAACAAAACAACTCTTCAGACAGACTGAATGTTGAAGTAGATGTGAGAATGCAGTTGTCTTCTGTTGAAAAGACATTAAAAAGATTTTTAAAAACATGTAAAATAATGCTACACTTTTCACATTTTGGGGCAAAATGTAATTATTGTCATTAAAATACTATTCACATTTAAATATAATGGGCTTTTAATTTTTAAATGAACTAATTAATATTTTTAAGAAAAGTCAATATCTAATATGGCAATTATTGATAGATATACCTGATACAAACAAGTTATTTGGGACACTCAATTTTTTTTTTTAGAAGCAATTCGGGTTAAATAACTTACTCAAGGTTACACGGCCAGTTATTTCTGGGTGTGGTGCTAAGTATCAGAGCCTGGATTCTATCCCAGGTCATCCTGACTGTGGGGCCAGTGCTCTTACTCACTGTGCTACCTGGCCTCCCCCACTCAATAATTTTTAAACTGTAATCTGATCCTGAGGTGTAAATTTTGAGTAGCACTGATGATTTAATGACTTACAAGGTGTCTTCCAGTTCAAAATCGAAACTCTTTTAAATTAAGCCCTTTTTATGCAAGGTACTATACTTGATACTAAAGACACCTAGAGAACAGTGAAATAGTACTGTCTTCCAGAAGTTTACATTCTCCTTGATATACTTTATGCTCTTTTTAAAATTTAATATTGTATTTCTAAGTCTTTTAAAGGGAATAATAAAATTGCAAATGTAAAATAGAATGAAATGCAATGGAAAAAAAAAAGTCAGTCTTCACATGCATCCTGTAAGAAAACTTTCTTCTTAAGGAGGTGAATCATTAAAAGGAACATCTTTTGCTTCAGGCTCCAAAAGAAAGATAAAGATCAAAAATTAAATATCCCCACATTGTCTAGAAAATAGGTGGGCAGCAAGAAGTTAAAATTAAATTTTACCAAAAATTATCCAAATCAAAAGACAAACATTCCTGGTAACTGACTAATATTTCAAAATTTACTTTAATACTATTGCTCATGAAAAAATAAAATTCTAAATACAACTACCTTTAAGGAAAAACAACAACTGTAATTCCAGTAAATAAAATTTATTAGAATATTATTTTCAATAGCAGTTACAATTTATTCAATTTCGTTGAAAGACCATGAAGATCAATATTTCCTCAGAGATACAAAATATAGACCTTTGGGGAAATTGCCTTTTAAGTATCACTAAGACACTCTTGTTTATAATAAGTGAAACTAATGAAGTAGGCAAGTGAAACTTAAAATATTCTACATACTTAATTTTAGATTATGCACAGTAGAGGTAAATCTGTATATTTATGAATTAATACTGTTTCATTCTTCATAGGCAGATAATAAACCTTATACCATGTTCATATTAGCTAGTTTCCTTGAGCAAATATAACCAGTCCTATTTATTCATTTTTAAAATTAATTTATTCTTAGTTTTTTTAACATGAACTTCTATAAGATTTTGAGTTTTAATCCCCCTCCCCTAAGATTGCCTTCAATCTGATATAGGCTAAACACGTACCATTATATTACACATATTTCCACATTAGTCATCTTGTGAAAGAATCAGAACAAAAGGGAAAAGCCACAAGAAAGAAAAAAAAAGGAAAAGAAAATACTGTATTTCGGGGGCTGCTAGGTGGTGCAGTGAGTAAAGTGTCAGCCCAGAGTCGGGAGGACCTGACTTTGGTTCAGGATTCAGACACAACACAAAAACACTAGCCATGTATCCTTGGGCAAGTTACTTAATCCCAATTGCCTGCCAAAAGTAAAAAAAAAAAATACTGTACTTCAATCTGCATTCAGACTCCACAGTTCTTTCTCTGAATGTGGATAGCATTTTCCTTCAGAAGTCTTTTGGGAGTGTCTTTGATCATTGCATTACAATCAGTACATGTTTTAACTATGCTGCTGCTAGTAATAATAACAGGGCAATTTACTGTCTTTTATCACTTAAAATACAAATGATGTAATACTGTTATTTCAGTAGTGATTATTTACATGAATGTTTTCTTCCTGAGGACTGACTTCCATTGAGTTCAATATACAAAATATTTCTGTTCACAGTGACTTTCATAATATTATTTTAGTAAATTTTCTAACTAATTTTTCACTGATATGCTATAACTAAGATTTGAATATTAGGCAGGTTTATAAAAAAGCAATCCATAAAACTAAAGTGAAAATTACAATAACTTTCTACAACAAATAAAAAAATAAAAGGATAGGAGTCCAATTGTTGAGGTTTGGAGTCTTAGGGGTGCTTGAGAACCCAAAATACCAACACATTTGGTCCTGCCCAATGAATTTGACTCAAGCCTTCTCTCAGTCAAAGAAAACAAAGTTTATTGAAGATTCACCATAATGGGTAGACTCTTAAGGTGACTAAGTATTTGTGATGCTTTTGTGAACAAGCAGGCCAGAACATTCTGACACAGAGTGAGTCCGTGCTAGAATGAGTCTCAGCACCTTCATGGAGGCAAGATGGATCTTATATACAGAAAGATTGTGGGAGGGATCTCCGGGCAGTCAAGAGGAGGCATTTGGATACCGTCTTTAGGGGTTGTAAAGAGGGACTTTGTCTAGGAATGAGGTCAGACTATAGGAGTGGCAAATAGCTGAAGGTGATAGACAAGAGGTGATAGACAATGAAGATCTGGGCTAGTTTATATATATATATATATATTTTTTTTTTTTTTTTTTAGTTTTTCCTCCATCTTTATCATTTGATTTTTGAAGTCTTTTTTTTTTTTTAAGCAGCTTGCTCAAGGTTACATGGCCAATTATTTCTGGGTCTGGTGCTGAGCCTGGGATTTGATCTCCAGATCATCCCTACACTGGAGCCTGTGCTCTCACTTGCTGAGCCACCTGGCCGCCCCTCTGGGCTAGTTTTAAGGTTAAAAGATTTGGGTATAGATATTTTGATAGGATCAAGGGTGGGAAGTAGCTGGAAAATGGAGGGCTAGGCTAGGTTAAGAGTAACAGATTTGGGCCTAGCTATAATGAAAGGCTTATGTCCTCAGGCAAATGCTTCATCATGTTGTAAGATTCAAGGGGGTTCCCAGAGGTAAACACCAACACAATGAGCACACATTAAATCCCAAGATATCCTATGACTCTTAAAATAATTTTCATAGACAAACACAAAAACAAAATTTAAAAAATGAATGCATTAAGATCTCTGTGAAACCTGTTTTATACTTAAAAGTTGTGTCCAGAAGTATATGTAAATATTTACATATACATATCTACACACATATATTCACATATACATATACACATATATGTGTGTGTACACACCCATGTAGACCTATCTCATAAAAGAAAAATACTCAGAATTTTAAGTTCTACTTACCAAAGTGCACATGCTTAACAAACCTAATAGTCCTGCTATTATAAGGATCCAGTGAAAGAATAGCTAATGTTTCATTTCCTACACTATTAAAATATTAAATTTAGAACAATGACTTTTTGGTTTGTCAAATGTGTAATAACTATACCATGAACTAAAAAAGAACTCAAGTGATCTTTAAAAATTCCCAAGAATTGTATCTCCTCACTCAGACTGAAACTGTTGCATATTCATACAAACTAAGAGCCATATTAACTTTATATTTGTTTGAAGTGGACACCCGAGCAGTAATAGGACAGCAATGCCAATTACAGGTAGATAGGAGTGTTTATTAGCCAGCCAGCGACTGCCTCCCAAGTATAGGACTTAGGGGAGACAGCCCAGAGCCTTCTGCAGAGCAAGTTTTTATAGAGAAATACATTACTTCCTGGAGCAAAGATGTATTTAGAGATGATGTAGTTAGAAACGATATAGTTAGCAACGGGAATTTATGGTTTAAGATAGGTGGTACCACAGGGAGGTAGGGGGTTAAGCAGAGTGTGAAGGACTACAGGGTGTGGGGCCCTTTGTAGCAAAGCCTTGGATACAAACAGATCTGTATCTGGTGTTCAAGGATGTGATGTTTCTAGAACACAGGTGAAAAGTCCCCAAACTGCTGTGGCCTAACCGGTGGTTTCCAAGGACACTTCAGCTTTAATATTATTATTTGTTCCCTTAAGTTGTCTCTATGAGAGAAACAATAATGTCCCATGCCCTAGATCTTATGGCAGTCGCTATGAATGCAAAAATAGGACTGTCTGATTACCAGAGACATTACATTTTTATTAAAGTCAATTTATTTAGTATCTGTACTCAGTTATTGCACTCATGTCATAACTTTGAATACATCTATAACAACCCAGCAATAACACTTGCAACAAAAGTCTACAAAAGTTTACTTCACTATTAGAAGTAGGTCTTCATTCTGTAAAACCTTTCCTAGAAAAATTTCCAATAATTACCACAAACCAGAATGCATAAAATTTTTTTATTTAACCAGATATAAAATTTTATCTACCCTTCAGCCAATACAAATCTATTAAAGTTTATTTATGTTTTTATTTTTTACCATGCACACACAAAATCTTGATTAATCTAAAATATCTCTCTGAGTTGAAGCAGCATTTTTCAAAATGTAAAGAAAAATCGATTTCACAAAAGGGATTTTTACTGTTAAAATTTAAATCTTCCTTATTATAAGACAAAACTTGGTTATGCTTTTTCATTGTAATTCTGTCTCAGTGAAAGACATAATTGTATATGTTGATCTATTTATAACAAATGCTACAATTTCAAGAGTAAAGGAATTATCAGTAGGTATCTTTTCTAGTTCACATGAATTATTTATCCCTAAAGTATGTCAAGTATGCTTTTAAAGACTCAGGCAGAGGTAGTCTCATTATTTTCTCTATCAATAGATTTTGAGTTCCTCTGACTTTAAAGCTTCACTGTGGTCTTTTTTCTTCCTCTTCTTTGTGGTCATCCATTTTTTCCTCATCCTCATTGTCTAGGCTGAGGGATAACTTGATTGCCCACAAATAAATATATACTAACTCTTTGTTTTAACACTTTTTCTTTTGGGAGGAACCTTCTGAGAACTACTTTTAGCTTGCATCTCATCATTTATGAAATTTCAAAGTATATGGCGAATATAAATCCTAGCCAAAACTTGTAGATTCCTGACAGCACATGGGGGTAATTCCACTGAATCTGGTTTAGTATTGTCATTCCTATTTGGTTGTATTAATGGAGAAAATGAAACAACAAGGATTTTTTCACTTTCCCAGGTATTCTTTCTGGTTTGTATGATTTGAGTTAACTGATCTGTAGGCATGACTAAAATACCTGCCACTTTCAATAATATTTTCATATAGTTTTCATGATCTTTCTGGACATGAGCTCCACAATAAATCTGATCATACTGATGGCTATCAGATGCTATCTGGAAACATTTACCAACCGCAAATGCTAGCCCTCACAATTCAGATTTGTCAGAGCTAGTGTTGTGGTCTAGGGGTGCTGGCAACTCTGAACAGCAAGGTACAGGATGGGGGTCTGCCTTGAAAGAATTTGACAACTCAAGCCTTTTTTCAGGCCAAGGCAAGGTTTATTGTGTTGCCAAAAGAAGCAGGTGGGATTCATAAGGAATATGGTCAATTTAATGGGGGCCAAGATTGATATTTTATATAGAAAGTCTTTGGGAAGATGTGGATGGGATTTAGAAGTGGCAAATACTCTGGGGTGGGGCAGGCACAGACAATTGAGGGAGTTAAGTGTCAGTTAAAGGTCAGCTAAAAGTATTGTTGAATGGAATCACTTGGTACCTCAGGGAAACAACAAGAGATTTGAGTTTAGGAGCTTTGGGGTTCATGTCCCAAAGGCATGGCCTTTTCCTTTTACTGGTGCAGCGTGAATTCCATCCGCTTTCATTCCCCCCTCAAACAAATGAAACCCAAAATCTCTTGGCCTAAGGGGTGAAAGTCTCAGCTTCTGAAACTACTTCCTGATGATAAGGAGCACAGAGCTGTCCCTGCTTCCAGGGGGTAGCAGAGAGGAGGTTGACTGGAAGCAGGCACAGGCTACGTCCCCCTGGACGATGGGGACACTGGCTGGTGCTCACTGTTTGCTACCAACTATAGGTGACTGGCCAATAGTCTGCAAGACAAAAATCTGACAAACAAATCTGACAAGCCAGTTCAATATGTAAGGGCCAAATATATGGAGAAGTAAAGGTGAGGTCAGAATGGGGGGAAACCAAGAAAGAAAGCAGGAACCCCAGTGGAATCATTTATGTTTGACATGCAGGGTTAATCTGATCTTGTATTTTCTCTAGAGTTTCCACTCCAACTACAATTCCTTCAGATGCTATTGGGAAGTAACAACATTTTTGCAGGTAGAAGTTTTCTGCCCCTGGGTTCAATAGTTACACAAATAAATTTGCCAAAGGCTAACTATTACTCCAACTATAACAAAAGCCCTGGGAGTTCATTTAAGTAATGACTAGGTCAAATAGGTTACCTTCCTCTAAGAAAATTGTTTGCACTAAAATTCTCTTCCCAAAGAAGTGTCTGTTTGTTTTTTTCCTTTTAGGGGTTCAGCTGGAATCCCTTCCCCCATCACTATCACTATTTTTGGTGAAGCTCTCAAGTTTTTCCTTGGCATATTCCACTACATCTGAGGACAGCTCAGTTTCATGATGAATTCCTAAAGGACCTAAAATTAAGCCCACCATTGTACCCACATATCCAGTTCCAAGTCCCAGATTAAGAAAAGACAATCCTGGTTGAGGTTTCAATGCCTGTATAACTTAAGAATAAATTCACATTGCTGATAAATGAATGTTTCCATGCTTCCCAACTAAGTCTTTATAAGCACTGTCCCTGTAGTCTTTCAAATAGTAATCCCTGTTATCAATCGAGCTGAATGTTTGCTCCATTATTTCTGTATGAATGTTGTGAGTTTTTGAGTTGCCAATTAAATGAGCATTGTCTTCCCCAGAATTCATACCTCCTCCCATGATGATATTCAAATTAAATTAATAATTTGAAAAACATTTGCAGAATATGTCCAGATAGTTGGTGTAAATGTGTTTTTCTTTCAACAAAGCATTAAATCACAAAAAAGAGTTAATCCTGCCCCTGGTGATTCCAGCTTTCCTCAAATGGGTAACTTAGCAACTCCAAAACATCAGCACAACCTACCACCTTGGCAGAAGGACCATTCTGTCATCTTAAATGAGCACACTGATAGCAAAGAGAATTAATGCAGTTTCCAAAAGGGTTTCATTTACTTTTAGTAACCAGTCCATATGTGTTAGGTGGGATCCTGGGGTAGGGATACAGTTGATTTGTTGCTAGAGCACAAAGGAATTTAATAAAAGGACTTAAAAAAATAACACAACTGATGGAACAAAACAACCTAGGGGGAAATTAGGTAGAAACTATGGAAGAAAAGGGCTCTAATTCTCTTGGGTGATTTTAATTCACTCTAGACTCCCTCTTCTTCCATTCATCCATTTCTCTGCCTATACTCCCCCTTTTCCTTTTTCCTATTTTTTTTTCTTTTCTCACTTTTGTCGCAATCCCAAAAGGCTGAATGATAGTGATGGACTGCTTAAAAGGACAATATTAGTGTTGAGGTGTAGGGATGCTCAAGACCCCAAAATACCAACATGCCAGGTCCTGCTGAATGAATTTGACTCAAACCTTCTCTCAGCCAAAGTGAAAGCAAAGTTTATTGAAGATTCCACATAATGGGTAGACTCTTAAGGAGACTAAGTATTTGTTACACTTATATTGGAAGCAGGCCAGAATGATCTAACACACACTGAGTTTGCACTAGATTAATCTCAGCACCTTCATGGAGGCAAGATAGATCTTATTTACAGAAAGACTGTGGGAGGGATCTAGGGGTGGTCCAGAGGAAGAGTTTGAGGAGGGTCTTGAGGAGGAGTCTAAGGAGGAACTGGAGCAACTGAGATCAGACACTAGGAATGGGATTAACAGTGGGAAAGAGCTGAAGGCTACCTGGAGATGACAGACAATGGAGTGCTAGACTAGGTTGAGAGTAACAGATTTGGGGCTAGCAATAATGAAAGGCTTATGGCCTCAGGCAAACATTTCATCCTGTGGGAAGATTCAAGGGGGTTCCCAGAGCCTAAACCCCATCATTAGTCTTCCATCTTGCCCTAGAATTATTTCCTTCTGCAATCCATCTAATACAATCTTCATAAAAAGAGAAAAATAAGAATGATGATGATTGTGATGATCATGAAGATGACAATGCTCTCTCTTACTTAACGGAGAAAAGGGTAGAAGTAATGAGAGAGAGAAAGAGAGAGACAAAGATATAGAGACAGAGAGAGACAAAAACACAAAGAGAAACAGAGACATATACAGAGAGATAGAGACAGAGAAAATATGGAGGAAAGGCAAGTTGAAGGAAAAATGGGGAAGAGGGAGAGAGGAAAAGGGAGAACATTTCCATTCTTCCACCCCAGCTCCAATTTCACTCCCTCCTGATGGGGTTTAGGCTCTGGGAACCCCCTTGAATCTTCCCACTAGATGAAGCATTTGCCTGAGGCCCTAAGCCTTTCATCACTGCTAGGCCCAAATCTTTGTTACTCAACCTATGCCAGCCCTCCATTGTCTAGCTACTCCTCACTCTTGATCCTATCAAAATATCTATAGCCAAACTTGTTAACCTTAAAACTAGCCCAGCCCTCCACTGTCTGCTGCCTGCTAGTAGCCTTCAGCTATTTCCCACTATTGATCCCATTCCTAGAGTCTGACCTCAGTTCCTCAAGATCCTCTTTAGACTCCTCCATAAGACCTTCCCCAAATCTCTCCTCTAGACCACCCCTAGATACCTCCCACAGTCTTTCTGTATGTAAGTTCCATCTTGCCTCCATGCAGGTGTTGAAATTCAATCTAGTGCAGATTCACTCTGTGTCAGATTGTTTTGGCCTGCTTGTCAATACAAGCACCACAAATACTTTTAAGAGTCTACCCATTATGGCTAATCTTTAATAAACTTTGTTTTCTTTGTCTGAGAGAAGGCTTGAGTGGAATTCATTGGGCAGGACCCAGTGTATCGGTATTTTAGGATCTTTGAGCACCGCTAAACCCTCAACACTCCTGCATATACCTCGTTGAAGCTAGTGTAAAGAAAAAGCATTCTGCAAATGGTCAGGAAAAGTATAATTTCAGAAATGAGCAGGAAGAAACATTCATTGATCCTTAGATCTCATATTGTAGGCAATGCTACTCAACCATGATTGTGTGCATTATTAGAAAGTATTTTTAAAGTGAAGATAACCAAACCAACCAGATCTCTCACATTATTACCTCATAAAATTGTAGAAAGACTCAGTCCTGCCTCTTCCCCCCAAAACCAAAACAAAACATTTGAGCCACTGGTGATCTTATCAATAAACAAAGCCTTGAGGTGAAATGGACTTATGTTGAAATGGCCTCAGGTTACTTTCAATAACTTCATGATTCAGGTCATTTGTAGCTAGAGGAAAACTAAAGTGTATCAATTTTTTCTCTTAGTATAATTATTGGTCATGTCCAATTCCCTGGCCTGAAGAGGTAATCAGATAGCATGTGACAGAAGCAGCTGTTTGCAACTTGACTATGGAAGGATTGTTAAAAACCTGTAAATTTCTCAGGGGGTGGGGATAGGAGGCATAATTCAGGTGTTCCTAAAGCAAAGGAAATTAAAAAAAAAAAGATTTTCTTTTAAACATTTCCCATTTCTAAGTTATCTCAGTCTTCTTGAAAGTTTAATTTCTCAGGAGTTCTGCATTGTAAATAAGAAAAATAGAAAGTAGTAGATTTAGGCTCAATGTAAAGAAAATCCTAATGTATAAAGCAAGGCTTCTGTATGATTTTTTTTAATTTATTTGTTCATTCATTCATTCTACTGTGGATTTCTTTGGCAGTCTAATAAAACCTATGGATCACTTCGCAGAATAATGTCTTAAAAATGTTTTAAATCTACCTGCTCATCATTTCTTATGGAACAATGGAATATAATATTCTTATGAAATACTAATTCCATCACAATCACATATTACAACTTGTTTAGCCATTCCCCAATTGAAGAGCATCCCCTCAATTTCCAATTCTTTGCTGGCACAAAAAGAGCTACTATAAATATTTTTGTACATGTGGGTCCTTTTCCCATTTTTATCATCTTTGTGGGATATAGACCTAGAAGTGGGATTGCTGGATCAAAGGGTATACACAGTTTTATAGCCCTTTAGGCATAGTTGCAAATGGTGCTCTTATCATCTGGAGGCAATTTCCATGTGTCTAATTTGTGATTTGTGAGCGGAATCATAATGAGGAATACTTCAGGAGCCCCAGGACTTCCTCAGGCCCTGCTTTGTGAACTGGACACTTAGGAACACGCCTTTTTTTTTTTTTTTTTTCTTAATTGTGCTCCATTTCTTTCTCACATCTTTTCAGATGATATCTGAGGCAGCCTGGAGGGATGTGATGGTTCTGATTCAGCTTTCAGTCTCTTGACCAGGACCTAACAGGAAGGGCAACTTCAACTCTGCTGAAGGGAAGCCTTGAGTTACCTAACCTCATATGGGCAGGGACTCAAATGAGCATCTCCATTCTGCCAGCTCTGGCTGCCTAATTCTCATTTATGATTATACACAGGACACAGTATGCTTTTTGGCCACCTGAGGTTGGCCATTGAAGGCTTTTCAGTTTTAATAAGTTAATTAGGGAAAGACGGAGGGAGAATTTGCTTAGATCTTGATTAAAGAGAAATGAAAAGAACCTTGGTAATAAAGCCAGCTGATAATTAGGTGATAAAGTATGTGAACAAAGTTCTGTGGGCTTTTTATTTAATTATTGGCTTTAGAAAGAGTCCCTTTTTCAGGACTCTGGTAGCATGAATGCAAAGCTGTCTCATTCCAAACATAATATACATTAGACCTCTTCACATGCCCTAAAATCTACCTAAGATGAACCTTTATATGCTCTTCCTGCATAATGTCCCATCTCTTGCTTAGTTCCTTTGTACTAGCCAGGGGTGGGGAAGGAATGTAGCCTTGAGCCCACATGTGGCCCTCTAAGTCCTCAAGTGTGGTCCTTTGACTGAATCCAGACTTCACAGAACAATTCCCTTAATGAAATGATTTTTAGTAACTAGAATGTCTTCCCATGCCTGTTATGCAATTTATCTTAGCTTTCATTTCAGTTAAGCGCCTACCTTGTTCCAGGGACTGGCAAAGTACTACCAAAACAATCTCTGCTCTCAAGAAATTCAGAATCTATTGGATGATAAACTATAAAAAACAACTATTTAGAAATAAACTCTATATTGGAAAATAGGAAACAATCAACAGAGGGAAGACACTGGAATTAAAGAATCAGAAAAAAACTTCCTGTAGATGGTAAGACGAACTGACACTTGAAGGAAACCAAGGAAATTAGGAAGTATTGATAAGGAGGGAGAAGGCTCTGAACAAGGGGGGCAGCCAGGAAAAATGTCTGAAGGTAGTAGTTTCTTGTTGAAGGTAAAGCAAGGAGGGGGGTGTCACTGGACTGCAGAGCAGTATGATATAAGAAGGCTGAGGAGGGTTTGGGATAGGTTACAAAGGATTTTGAACGCCAAATAATGGATTTTATTTTTTATCTTGGAAGAATAGGGAGTTACTGTAGTTAATTGAGAAGGGGAAGAGCGGGGGAAGGAGAGATGCCATGATCAAACCTGTGATTTAGAAAAATCATTTTGGTAGCTGAGTGGAAGATGGATTGCAGCCAGGCAGGTGGGAGGAACTTTCAGAAGGGAAATCAACCATCTGGTTATTGTAATAGTCTATGTGTGAGCTTATAAGGGTCTTTATTAGGGTGCTGGCATATCAGGTGAGAGAAAGGGGCAGTCATATTCAGGAGATGTTAAGGTAAAATTCATTGGTTATGGCAACAAATTGGTTTTAAGGGGATTTAGAGAAAGGTTTGAATGATGACACCTAGGTTGTGAGCTTGGGTGGCTCAGAAATCTGGTAAAACAGAAGTCCCCTCTGTCCCCAAGTTACCCTCACTCTCATCAAAACTTCCACTTCCACAAGTCAGTTACAAGATCTAGTGGGTATTCAGTTCTACTTTTGACTGGCATCTACCACAAAAGTTCCACTTGTAATGATGGAATAGGGTCACCATTGCCCAAATGAGGCTGAATAAAAGGTCATATAGTTTAGATACAGAGCATGATTATGTAAATGCCCAAGAAATGGAAGATGCTAACAATGGGGAGGAGTTAGTTTTGAGCATCAGCATTTTAGAGCTGATACCACAATTGTTTTGAGTCTTTCCTTGCCCAAATAGGGGGAAAAAAGACAAATGAGATAACTTTGTTGCTTTTTTTTCCCCTAGCAAAAGAAGGTAAGCTGCCAAGTTTTGCCAAATGTGAAATGGTTGGATTTGCTCAGTGGGAAGGTTACTTAAAAGAGAATTATAACAGTGTAGGAAGAGAAAAAAAAAATAAGAACGTGAATCAATATTTCAAAATCTTGAGTAGATGATATTGATTCTTTTTTCTTTTTGTATTTCTGAGATAAGGAGAAAAGTAACTATTTAATGATCATCTTTTCATGAGGCCCCAGAAGTCACATTGAAGCCCAGTAATTTATTTTCCTCTTCTAAAGTTTATATTACCTTTCATTTGCCAGGTTTTAACATTTATATAATAAATGTATATCCACGTAAATATGTTTTTGTGTATATAGATATGGATGACACAACATGGTATCATGTATAGGGTGATGACCTCAAAATTAGAAAGAAGCTTGTTTACCTCCTGTCTTTGACAGGCTGCATGGGATTCATGATTCTAGGAAAGTCATTTAATCTCCCAGTTCTTCAGGTAAGAAAAAGAAGAGAAGAAAAAGCAGGAGGAGGAGGAAAAAAAGATGATGATGATGATGATGATGATGGCCTAAGTATGGGAAGAGTGAAGGATAACCAATGGTGGTGTACAAGCTCTATTAGTATACTCATTACATCCTAATGAAGTGGAGAAGGCATATTGGATGGTTATCCCATGGAGAACTTATAAGAAGAAATATTCAAGACTCACAGAGAATGAGCCAATATATTTGTACTGTAACCTACATCACTGGAATGAATCCACATGTCAATGAGATCAAAAATCCACTGGATTATTGAGTATAATGATAACTTGATAGAGTTTGAGTAGCAAGGAATGTTGGAGGCCATCTGATAAAATTACCACATTTTGTAGCTGATGAAACCGAGATTCTGAGAGTTAAGTAACTTGTATAAGTTCACATGAGTATGACCTGAAATGGGATTTGAACCCAGGTCTTCTGATGCCCGAAACAGTACTCTTTCACTGCATTTCATGTGTGGGTCTAGGAAACACTGTATTTTAGAAAGACACCTGGGCTTGGAATGTGAAAAGCTGGGTTTGAATCCTGCCATTGCCCTTAGTTACCATGTTTCTAAAATGGAGAAAATTGTATTCTCAAAATTTGCCTCATGTGTACTTGTGAGAGTCAAATGAGACATGAGTATTGAATCCTGAACAGAATTAGTATTTTGTAATTCAGCCCAGTAATTAACTCTTAATTTATTTAGTCTGTTATTTACTGGAGAAAATACTTGCTGCTCAAGGCATTTTCAAGTTTTTAAGGTTTTGTTTTTTTTTTGGTTGTTCTGCTTTGTTTAATTTGAAAGACCTATTTATAATGCACTAAATTACACATGTACAAATTGTCTGAAAAGGTATAGAGATACATGTTTAGCAATGTGCTTGTCCATGAATTTTGATGGAATTTCTCCATTTTTAGATAAGGTTCACAAGACCTAAATTTTTTTCCAAGGTTATAGAAGATTCTATAAGATTATAAACTACAAGAAAAGATCTTGACCTACATTGGTTAAAGAAATTTACTTACCTTGTACTTCTTTGTATGAAGTATGTGATAAGTTGCTCCCTATCTCCTAGATTATTTCACTTTTTACTACTTTGGTTTAGTATAGAAAAAAATGACACATACATATTTTCATATGTTTTTGACATATTAGAAGCTAAATTTCCAATTGGGAATGTTTGCAAAGTAGTGAAAATAGTTTACTAATATTTAGGTTATTGTGTTTAAATTCTGTTAAAATAACATGAATTCTAGAAGCATCTAGGAGACGAGCACTATTTTTGGAGTCAGGAAGATGTTCTGATTCGTGACTCCTGTCAAAATTTTGATTCACTAACTTGCTGTGTGACCCTGAACAAGTCACTTAAACTTTCAGCCTTAGTTTCTTCATCTGTAAAATGGAAATAATTATAGAACCTCCCTCAGGGTTTTTGTATGTAACAAATGTGTTATGCATATGTAAAGCATTCTGTAAACCTTGAAGTGCCAAGTCAGTACTAGAGTTTTAATTAGTATTATATGCTAAACATATCCTAAAACTTTTTCCCATCTTACCCTAATTTGAAGTAAGGCACCAGACATTTTGTGTCCCAGTTTCTACCCTGCCTGCCTGTTCTTCCTTTCAAAGAAGGTAGGGATTAGATTAATACTTTTTTCCCTTGATTTTTTGAGGGGGGAAGGCAGGGCAATTGGGGTTAAGTGACTTGACTAAGGTCACATGGCTAGTAAGTATTAAGTGTCTGAGGCTGGATTTGAACTCAGGTCCTCCTGATTCCAGGGCCAGCGCTCTATTCACTGTGCCACCTAGTTGCCCCTGGAGTACTCTTAATGATGTATTCCATCACCACAAACACCTGGATTGGCTTAGAAAGTAAACTAGTCCAAGGTGGTATACAGAACTTTCCCCAAGTAAAAAGCATAATTTATTCAGAAAAAATCTATCCTGATGGTGTAACTGTTACATCACTTTTTTTTGTTTCAAAATGACTTAATTTGATACTGACATGTAGAAATTGTACCTGTACCTCAGAACGAATGCTGAAAAAAAAAATGAACAAAAATTCACCAACGGTCTGGGTTGGGAACTGTTGGATAGGGATGCTTGCAAATTTTTCCTTCAGTTCAAGTCCTGTCACTTACAAGCTAATGTTGATTCCATCAGCTCGATGTGAGTGAAGTCAAGGACCAATATCCTTCAATTTAAATCCCTCTCATAGTGTTAGCTGGCAGTTAATATTATGCAGGACTGAGTCAGGAGAGGCATAGCTTCTATTTCAAGCTCTTCAAATGAGTCATTTAACCTCTTTTTACCCTTTTAAAAATAGGAATAAAATGTTCTTTGGCCTACCTCTGACATGGTGTGACTTTTGCTGAGATAATGTCTATGAAGCAATTTGAATGTCTTATAGCAAAGATGCTAAATCTCTACAAGCCAGGTTGTTTAATTATTTTTTTCCTCTTTTGTACCCTGATCCTAAGACTTTAGAGCAAATTACTCTAAATTATTGTAGTGCTTCCCTCTGTGGACTTCTATGAGTGGTAGGTGGGAGTGAAAGGTCATTTGGGGGGGCCAGGATGCTCATAGAAATGGGCATTCTCTCAGTCAAAGAGAAGTAGTCTTTACATTCCCTACAATTCACTTTTCTGTTAGTTGTTCAGAGATTCCCAGTAACTAATTAAATATAGCAGACAGACGAGCTACCAACTCTGGAAAAATGATCCTTAGGATTTCTGAAACATCTGAGGACCTGGCAAAGGATTTGTAGGGAAAAATAAAGGAGGAATATGTTCCTCTCATGTTTGATCTTTATCTGGGTCACCCTTACTACCAATGAATGATCCCTTAGGGTCTAACCTGGGCTTGCTCCTTCTCTTCCCTCTATACTGTCTTGTTTGGTAATCTCATTATCTTCCTTGGGCTCAGTAATCATGTCTATGTGAACAGTTCTCAAATTTATTGTTTCCAGCTTCATCCTGTTTGTTTAGTTTAAGTCACTCTCATCACTTGCTTTTTGGTTATTTTGAACTAGATGTCCCATAAAGACCTTAAACTCAACATGTACAAAAAATAATTTAAAGTTTCTTTCAAAACCTCCCATCTTTTGAATTTTCCTTTTATTGTCTTGGATACCACCATCCTGGGGAAACTGGGGTGAAGATAATGGAGCAGGCATTTCTTAAGTACTCGCTATCTACTGGGCACTGAATTAAATACTTGTATCTCCTTTGATCCTTATAACCCTGTGAGGTAGACACTATTATGATTTCCATGTTACAGATGAGAAAAAGGAGGCCGATGGGGGTTAAATGACATGCCAAGGGTGGCACAGTTGGTGTCTAAGGCTAGATTTGAATTTGGGTCTTTCCATTTCCAGGCCCAGCACGCCATCTACCATTCCACTTAATTGCTTCCCAGTCACCCAGGCCCCCAACATAAGTTTTATCCTTGACTTCTCATTGGCACTCACTTCACATATTCAAGCTATTGCCAAGTCTTGATATTTCTGCCTTCACAGAATTTCTTATCTACTCATCCTCTTATCTTAACTCATTCAGCCACCACAATGGAGCAAGCCATCTTTGGCTCTTGTGTGAAATATCCCAACAGCATAACAGCATTCTGGTTGGTCTCTCTACTCCACTCTAATCAGACCACCACATAGCCGCCAAAGTGATTTTCCCAAAGGCCAGGCCCAAACAGATAATGCTCTGCATCCCTCCTGCCAATTTTAATGCCTCCATGTCACCTGGAAGATAAAATACAAAATACTTTCTTTGCCATTTAAATAGGCTTCTTCGTAATGTTTCCTACATAACATTTTCAGTGTTTTTTCATGTTACTGCCCTCTTCTGAACATGCCCTGATCCAATATCATTGTCCTCTTATCGATCCCAGGCAACTAATGTTCCATTTACTGGCTGTTTTCACCTTGCCTGGAATTCTCTTCTCTCTCACCTTTGACTCCTGGCTTCCTTCAAGATGCAGCTGAAATCACACTGTCTTTGAGAGATTCTCTACCTCCCACCCTCACCCCCACCTCTCATTTGCTCTATATATGGCTTACATATACAGTAATTTTTCTGGGTGTCTCTCCCTTTAAAATGTGTGCTCTTTGAGAACAACAGGGGACTGCTTTTGCTTTTTTTTTTATATATATCACCTAACAACATAGAAACTAGTATAAAGTCAGTGCTTAATAAATATTTCCTGAACACATGGCATACTGGCATTGGGACCAAGAAGACCTGTATTAAAACCTTTCACTTCACCTCACTTTCTATCCATATGCAAGCTGGGTGGGGTCATTGGTTATGTAGCTTTAGTTTAAAATAACTTATTTGAGAGAAATATGTTTTTCTCTATCTTGTATTAATAACTAATTATTGAATTAGGACCTAAGGATTTTTTTTCCCTTTTCGACTTCCTCATTCAGAAATTAGCCCTTTCCCCCCCCACACACACCTCGCCCCATAGGTTATTTAGGTAGCCTTTAAAGTGTAGGGCTGATATTAAGAGGGAAAACTCAGATCTGTTCAAAAGGTAACGAAATTTTAATTTTGGTGAATTTATAGATTCTGGCCCATTGTGTTTTACTGAGACAGATCTAGAAAAATGTGGATTCTCCCTTTTGTAAGGCAGAGTAACATGAATAAATAAGTCTTTGACCAAGACAGTGATCAGAAACACAGACCCCAGACACTCTTTAGCCTAGGCCTAGCTCTCATAATATTCATTCTCTCATTAATTGTCAATAATCACAGTTGATTTCCACCCTCAGGATCTCCTATTTTTCCAAGGGCATACAAGCATTTGACTGCGTTCCATGAGGGTTCTTTGGCATTCAAGAGTGTTACTGACCCCTTTTATTAGTTATTGCTAGCATGATTAATAAAATGATTAGTTACCATGAAATTTTGTCTCTTCTACTTTTCAAACTTCACATTTATAAAGTGTGTGGATACATTAATCAATCAATCAGCAAACATTTTGAAGTCCTACTGTTACTGACACTGTCATTTGCCCTGGGGATAAAAAAAAATGTACAAATAGTAACTACCCTTGAGGAATTTACTATCAAATTGGGAAAGACTTATATCAAGGCCTACATACCAAGTTGAAACAACCTATGTAGATGATAATTTCAGGGGAGAGGCAGTAGCAGCTGTAATACAAAGACAAAGGGGTGAAATGTAGCTGCCTTCAAGGAGCTGTTACTCTATTTGAAGGATACAGGATATATACAGATGTTTAAATACAAAAGACAGATAAAAGATAAGATAGAATTATAAGAAAAGGGAGAGACCACTAAGGACTGGCGATTTCCAGAAATGGCTCATATCATGGAGGGTGCTCAGCTAACTTTTGAAGGAAACCAGGGCTTCTGAGGGGTGATGGTAAAAAGTGACTATATTTTAGACTTGTCTACTCAAAGACATGAAATTTGTTGATGGAATAGCTCATAGGTAATTTTGACTGGAATGTGCAATGTATGGAGGGAGAATTGTGAAATAAGATGAGAAACTCAATGGAGCTCAGGCAACTCCCTAAAGCAAGAGGTTATGGTTGGAAGGTCAGCACAGAAAGTCGATCTTCAGACACAGAGGAGAAGCAACCTTTCTTCTCCCTACCTAGGGAATACATAGCCCCAATTTTCATGGTAGTATTGGGACTATTTCTCACATTTGTAATGCAAATTATTCTTTTCTTGCATCTATATTCCAAAGTAAGTTTTCTATGGAAAGCATTTCCCTTCCTCTCAGCCTCAAATCTGTGAAAGTGTTGCCCCCTCCCCTACTCTCAACCCCTGCACCCTCTGCCCCCAATTGAGTTCTTCTTTCAATCACCAAGGTAAAATGATTTGTTCAGGAGAAAAATCCAGAGGAGTCATGATGTTTAAAGCTTAACATGCTACAAAAGAGAGATTTATGCTACAATATGTGAGAAGTTTCTCTCTGTTGTTTTAACTACAATATTTGAGAGCCATATCGATTATTAAGCTGTCTTTCCAGAATCATATTGATTTCATAACCGAGAATGGGAAATTGAGCCTTCATTATTTACATCTGCAAGTTTATGATGACAAGTAGAAATTTACTAGACTTTTCCACGATTGTGCCCAGATGCACCCATTTGCCTATAAAAAGGTCTATATGAATGGATCTGAATCATTATTTCCATAATTTGATTAGAAAATGCAAACTTCTTTCCAGTTTAAATAACAACATTCCAAATGATATTATTCTTTCCTGTTTCCCTCAATCAATGCTGCTACAATTGGTTTGGAGGGCATTTTTTATACCAATTTTGGGGACTACTGAAGGATATTTTTAAAAAAAGGTATTGAAGATGATAAGAAAATGATTTAATCAGGAGTTTGGCTTTAGGCATTTTAGAGAATATTGAATTGGATTTCTTGGAAAGTCTACATTTGTCCTCTATGAACAAATGAAAACATTAGTGGTTCCAAATTGTTGTTGCCTTAATAATATATACCAGAAGGGTTCTTAGGTTGGGAAGCCCTTGCTTCTCAATGCTTTCAGCACTGTCTTGTTTCTTTATAAATGCCCTAGTGGAGCTTCCTGTGATAGTCTCTCTCCTAGAGCAAGAAATTATGAACCTTCTTTTAAAGTCTCCATTTAGCATCTTCCTAGGAAACCAAATTTTCTAACCTGTGCTGAAGATTACATGAACCTGTGCATGAATAAAGGAAAAAGGAGGGGAGAGGGCTCTTAAAATACATGTGTATGATAGATAATGGAAAGTGTAATGTGATTGACATTATTTGACCTGGGTTCAAAAAGTATTCATTTGTTTAAATTATTTTCTCTTGGGCAATTCACTTACATTTTTTGAAACTCAGTATTCTCATCTCAGAGAAAAGTATAACAAAGCCTGCCTTGTCGACTTTTCAGGGTCACTATGAGGGCTAAAAACAATAAGGGAAGTGAAAGTTTCTTTGTATGCTTAAAAGAACCATCCACATAATATGATGTTATTATATACCACACAGACCTTCAGATTTAATTACTGACAAATCCATTGATTGGATATGGCTTTAATCAATAATTCCTAGCCCTTTAAAAGCTAAATGCTATCATTGGAAAGATTCTTTTTAAGAAAAATGACATGCTTCAACCTTATCCCAATGAAATCTCAGCCATGCTTTATGTTTTTGCTGTTTCCCCATAATTAGGGCTATATTTGCACTGATTGATTGACTCTTTCTTTCCTATGACTTTTTCAGTTGAGTAAAGATCTAATAATGCCTGCTAAGAGTCAAGGTCTGATCCATGATCTGGGAAGAGAGAGGGGATATTATATCATGGACTATACACAGGTCAATAAACAGAGAGCTACACATAGCACAGTGCTTGGTATATAGTAGGCACTTAATAAATGCTTGATACCTGGTTGATGTTTCATACCAATTTACGAAGCACAGGGCATTACTTAAGGAGGCGTTCAGGATAACCCTTATGCCACCCACACTGTTTTGGAAAGTAAATGTTTGAATCAATATGGTAGAAATGAAGAAAAAGTGCTTTCCAGACATTGATGAGTGGGTGGGACTTGTCACATTGCTTATACGTGCATAAATCACTGAGTTTGGAGTCATGACAACCTGAGTTCAAATCCTGCCTTAAAATTTTATTAACTATGATCATGGGCAAGCCACCTCACTTTTCTCATGTCCAGTGTCCTACTCTTCTATCTTTACATCAAAGACCATATGAACCTATGCAAAGACACAGTGGTAATCTACTCAATGAATCACTCATAGACTAGCTTGGCTGTAAAAGAGTGTGGGAGAGGAATAGGAGATTTAGAGGTAGAAAGATCCTTAGGATCATGAAATGGAAGCACTCTTGCTTTACACACAGGAGACAGGAACTGGATTCTGGCCAACTCTTGTGTTGAACTTCAACAGATGTATTGAAATAACTATTCATTTATATAGAATCAGTATTCCGTATGGCATTATGGGATTTTCTGCTTTCCAGGAATGGAAAGATAACAAATCCCATAATGCCATTCTGTACCCCTTACACATGTAAAATATTCAGTGTACTATACCAAACATGAGTATGAGTATATATGTGTGCGTGTATGTGTGTGTGTGTAGCCCCTATTGTAAAACATATAATCTAATACGACATGTCATAGAAACAAATGATAATATTAAAAATCTATATAGTACTTACTATGTGGTAGGCATTACAATAAACACTTTCTAATTATTATCTTTTTTGTTTCTCATTTAATCTTGGGAGGCAGATGCTATTATTATCCCCATTTTAAAGATGAGGAGACTGAGGTAAACAAGGATTAAGTGATTTGCCCAGCATCATACAGCTAGTCAACGTGTAAGGCCACATTTGATCTCAAGTCTTCCTCACTCTAGGCCCAGACTCTAGATTGAGTCTAGGCCTTCCTGATTCTTTCCATCATGCCACCTAGTTATACATATTTAAAAAAAAATCATTGAATTTACTATTAGTGTAACTGTTCCCAAATGAATTCAAATGTCACGTCTTCTATCAAGAACTCCAAATTCCTTGGGGCGGCTAGTTGGCACAGCGAGTAGAGCACCAGCCCTGGAGCCAGGAGGACCTGAGTTCAAATTGGGTCTCAGACACTTAATATAAAAACTAGCTGTGTGACATTGGGCAAGTCACTTAACCCCAACTGCCCCTCAAAAGAAAAAGAAAAAAAAAAAGCAAAAGAACTCCCAATTCCTCTTGGTAACTAATCACTTCCTCTCATGAAAATCCCAACTGCACAGAGCTCTTTGTACAAACTCTCTAATGCAATTATCATAATACGTTATGGATCATACTTTTCTCTCTTTGTAGTTTACCACCCTGGGAACTTTAATTCGCGATTAGAACCTGGGTCTTCAGACTCCATCCAACTCCAGCACTCTTTTTAAAGCACCATCATTTTCCAGTGTTTCTTAGGCAAATAGTTGGAATATGTTGGGAAGGAGGTGGAGCTTGAGACTCAATTTCTTTCAGTTACTTATCCATATTTGGTCTTTTCAGGACCATTCAGTTATTGCACATAGAGAATGTTCCTGAAAAGCAGTAGGACCAGGTACAGAAGGTACAGAGCCAGGAACACTGAGAAAGGAGCTATTCAAAGCCTCCACAGCTAAGGCAGGGGATCTTTCCCTTGGCCTGCTCCTGGGAAGAATCACCTTTATAAGGAACCCATTAAGTGTTCTGTATTTATAGTATAATTAACCATTGATTTGTATGCATTGTTCTTTACCATTGCTGTACTAAAAGAGTTAGGAACACTGCCTTCCTTTTGCAGTAGAAGAGATTCAGGCATTTAGTGGTTGTGACTTTTTTTTTTTTTTGCTTTTTGAAGTCAAGTCATTTTAATAAATATATTCCTGCTGGCAGTGATGTAATTTGAAAAGCAAACTTCTGCAAAAAACAAAAACCAAACCAAAAAATTAAAAAAAAGACGCCACTGTTATAAAGAATTCCCATCACTAAACAATCTTGATGGAACAGAGTAGTATAAGCTAGAATTTATCATACATTAAGAAGACCAGTATCTCATCTAACACCATATCACTCATTGTTCTATTAATATAAGATAGCATGAATCACAGTTTAAATAAACTGAATGAGGTTCCTTTGTGAGGAAAATTACCATTGGTGTATCTTATACAATCCATGATTTTTTTTCTTCTTTTTATTTTTTTCAAATGCTTTATTAATTTCTGATTTACATCATTCATTTCCACAAGATTTTGAGTTACAAATTTTCTCCCTGTTTTTCCTTTTTCTCCTACCCACCACCCCAAAATAGCAGTTCCACAGGATATCTCCTCCTCCAATCTGCTTTCTCCCATATTTTCTCCCATACCCCTTTCGAATTTTCCAGTGGATCTCTATGCCCCAGTGACTGTATATCTTATTTCCCAATTACATGTAAAATAGTATTGATAATAGTGTATACACACACACACACACATACATATTTGAATATTTGATTTTAAAACTTTGAATTCCAGATTCATTCCTTTCCTCCCTTGTCACCCACCCTTACTGGGAACATAAGCAATTCAGTATAGGTTGTACATGTGTGGCTAATATAAAATAATAACATAATAGATATATTGTAAAAGACTGGCTATATTTCCCTCCCTCCTATCGCACCTCCCACTTGTTCTATTCTGTATTTTGATCCTGTCCCTTTTCAAAAGAGGGTGCTTCCAACTTCCCTCCCCGCCAGCCTGCCCTCCCTTCCATCATCCCCCCTCTCATCCCCTTCCCCCCATACTTTCCTGGCGGGTGAGATACCCTATTTAGTGTGTATTTCATTCCCTCCTCAAGCCAAATTCAAAGGGAATAAGGTTGACCCATTCCCTTTTGCCTTCCTATTCTTCCCCTCCATTGTAACCATTTCCCCTTACCTATTCTATATGAGATAGTTTACCCCATTGTGTCTCTGCCCATCTCCTCTCATTATATTCCTCTCTCACCTCTTAATTTCACCTTTTAAGTATCATCCCTTCCTGTTAAATTGGTCCTGTGCCCTCTATTTATGTATACCTGTGAACATATATACACACATTCACATATGTATTCATATGCCCATATAGCCTCATATATAGACAAATATATTTCTATTCCCTTCAACTACTGAGAAAAGTTTCATAAGTTACAATTATTGTGTTTCCATGTAGGAATGTTAATAGTTCAACTTTGATAAGTCCGTTATGAATTCTTTTCCCTGTTTACCTTCTCATGCTTCTCTTGCTTCTTGTATCTGAATGTCAAATTTTCTGTTCAACTATGGTTTTTTCAGCAAGAATGCTTGAAAAATTACCTTATTTTCCCCTGAAACATGATACTCAGTTTTGCTGGGTAGGTGACTCTTGGTTTTAATCCCAGCTCCTTTGACCTCTGGAATATCATATTCCAAGCCCTTCAATCCCTCAGCGTAGAAGCTGCCAGATCCTTGGTTATCCTGATTGTGTTTCTACAATATTCAAATTGTTTCTTCCTGGCTGCTTGTAATATTCTCTCCTTAATCTGGGAATTCCAGAATCTGGCTATAATATTCCTAGGAGTTTTCTTTTTGGGATCTTTTTCAGGAGGTGTTCGGTGGATTCTTTCAACCTCTATTTAGCCCTCTGATTCTTAAACATCAGGGCAGTTTTCTTTGAGAACTTCTTGAAGGATGATTTCTAGTTTCTTACTTTGATCATAGCTTTCAGGTAGTCCAATAATTTTTAAATTATCTCTCCTGGATCTATTTTCCAGGTCAATGGTTTTCCCATGAGATATTTCACAATGCCTTCTATTCTTTCATTTGTTTGGATCTATTTAACAGCATCTTGATTTCTCGTAAAGTCATTAGCTTCCATTTGCTGCAGTCTAATTCTGAAGCCATGATTCTCCTCATTGAGCTTTTGAGATTCTTTTTCCATCTGGCAAATTCTATTTTTTAAGGCATTCTTCTCCTCATTGCCTTTTTGAGCCTCTTTTGCCATTTGAGTCAGTCTGTTTTTTAAGGTATTATTTTCCTCAGTCAGGCTGTTGACTCTCATTTCATAGTTTTCTTGCATCATTCTCATTTCTCTTCCCAATTTTTCCTCCACTTCTCTTATCTGTTTCTTAAGGTCCTCTATGGCCTGTAACCAGCTCATATTTTCATTTGAAGCTTTTGGTGCAGGAGTTCTGACTTCACTGTCTTCCTCCTGTTCCATGCTTTGCTCCTTTTTGTCCCCAAAATACGAGTGTAATGTTGAAATCTTATGTCTGCTTTGTTTCCTTTGCCTGGTCATGTTGCACCTTAGTCACTTGACCCCTGGACTTTTTGCCACAGAAGGACTCTGCCACCAGACAGGGGAGCTTTCGTCCAAAACGCTGGGATTTTCTCAGCTGCCGGAGGTATTAGATGGGTGCCCTCTCTGAGGTCTCCACATGCTCTGGCAGGCTTGACACACACCCCAGGACCTCCACCCTACACTGCAATCCAGATTCAAGTAGGTTAAAGCAAGAGCGATTACTCCTCAGACTGGTGCTTGGTCCCCCTACACTCTGCAGGCCAGGATCTGAAGCTGCTGTGCGGGTGCCTCAGGGGCTTCTCGCCCTGGGGGCAAAAGCCATGCACTCCGACTTACTGGTCCCAAATTCCAGACTACACTGACCTCTCACTTTGTCCTTCGCATCTGTGTGTTGATAAATCTGGAAATGGCCACATCTGCTGCTGATCTGGAGTCCCTCTGGCCACTGGTGGTCAGGCCTGCCCTGGGGCTAAAGCCTTGGGCATGGGGCTGGGCTCAGCTCCTACACTGTGCTGTCCTCAGCGAGAGGTTAGGTTCTCTGTGTCATTTTGTGGGCTCTGCACTTCTAAAGTTTGTTTAGAGTCCCATTTTTACATGTATAGGGGAAGGTGAAAGCCAGAGCCACAGGAAGGTCTTGCTTCTACTCTACCATCTTGGCTCTGCCCCCGTGGTTGTGACTTGTTAAATAGGTACCACCCCTCATGGTACCTCTCTTTTTAACCATTCATTATTCTGCTGATCTGGTAGTCTTTATTGGAACACTTCCTGTTACATTAATGATATGATCCTTTTTGTTAAGCCTGAATAGTCTTTATAGTTTTATAAGCAAAGCTGATGCCAAAATTTCAGCATGTTAAAAGTGTTGATTATGTTCCAGAATGTTAGCTCATTTATGTTTTTTTTTTAAACAAAAGATGGCAAGATGTGTGTGTCAATGCAGGAAAACAAATAAACAAATTTTGAGAGGAACTGAAGTCTAATAAAGAATGATGGAAGAAGAGATAGAGAGGGAAGGAAGGGGATAGGGAAAGGCAGAGAGGGAAAGAAAGAGGGAGAGAAGGGAATAGGGAAAGGTAAAGAAGAGGATAGGGAGAGGGAGAGAAAAAAGAGGGAGAGAGGGAGAGAAGGGGATAGGGAGAGGGAGAGCAAGGGAGAGGGAGATGGAAAAGGAAAGACAGACAGAAATAGAGAGATACTTAAAAAATAAGAATTGGTTTAGTAAACACTATGTCTGATGTACTGTGCTAAATGCTAGGTATGCAGAAACAAACTAGCAAGACTGTCTTCAGAGCTCTTATATTCTAATGGGGGAAGACGATACAAAAAGGGGAGCTGTATAACGCTGAGGTGGGTTTACTGGCATGGAAGTGGAAGAAGTTTCCTGAGAGTGGATTTCTGAGTAATGCCACAGCTCTTTCTACAAGAGCTTTTTGAACAAGTATTTCCTAAGCAGATGAATGAAGCCTCAAGGTCGTGGTTTCTTCAGGGTGGCAAGGTAATTTGGGTCTAAAGAGTTGTACTCTACATGACTCAATTTGACCCAGCTTATATGCTTCCTAGATGTGTAACCCTTGGCAGGCTAGGGAACCTCTCAGAATCTAAGTTTCTTGATTGTAAAATGGACTAATTATGCCTGTCATTTTTAACTCACAGGATTTCAGATTTAGAGTGGGCAGAGACATCCAAAGTCAACAAGGTCCATTACTTCCTTAGACAAATGTGGGAAGTACTGATGAAGGAGGTTGTGATTCATCCAAAGTGACCCAGATAGTCTTTATAGTTTTATAAGCAAATAGTAGGTAGTTATAAACAGATAGTAGGTAGTCCCACAATCACTAATCATTGGATCATAGAATCAGAGCTAGAAGGATACTTCGATGCCATGTAGTCCAACCCCTTTCATTTTTACAAATAAGAGACACTAAGGCCAAGAGATGTGAATTGATTTGCTCAGATCTCCCAGATAGTAAGAGTCTGAGGTGGGATTCGTATCCAACACTTCTAACTCCACCTCTGCTGTCCTTTCTACTTTGCTGTGTTGCTTTTTAGAACACCAGACCTAGATAAAGGTTGATACCAAAAGCAATCTCAGAAAGCAAGGAATAGTTTACATGTCAGATTTGTAGAGAGGGAATGACTTTATGACTAAACAAGAACTAGAGAGCATTATAAAATGCAAAATGGATAATTTTGATTACATTAAATTGAAAAGCTTCTGTACAAACAAAGCCAATGTAACCAAGATTAAGAGGGAGGTGGAAAATTAGGAAAGAATTTTTACAAACTATGTCTCTGATAAAGGACTCATTTCTAAAATATATAGAGAATTGAGTCAAATCTATAAGAATTCAAGTCATTCCCCAATTGATAAATGGTCAAAGGATATGAACAGGCAGTTTTCAGAGAAAGAAATTAAAGATATCTATAAGCATATGAAAAAATGCTCTAAATCACTATTGATTAGAGAAATGCAAATCAAAACAACTCTGAGGTACCACATCTCACCAGTCAGATTGGCTAAGCTGAGAAAACAGGAAAATGACAAATGCTGGAGAGGATGTGGGCAAATTGGAACTCTAATGCATTGCTGGGGGAGTTGTGAACTGATCCAACCTTTCTGGAGAACAATCTGGAATTATGCCCAAAGGGCTATAAATAATTTCACACTATCATACCCTTACCCACCAATACCACTTCTAGGATTATATCCCAAAGAGATCATAGAAGTGGGAGATAGATCCATATGTACAAAAATATTTATAGCAGCTCCTTTTGTGGTGGCAAAGAATTGGAAATTAAGGGGGCACCCATCAATTGGAGAATAGCTGAACAAGTTGTGGTATATGCATGTAATGGAATACTATTGTGCTATAAGAAAGGAGGAGCAGATGGACTTTATATTTACCTGAAGAGGCTTATATGAATTGATGCTGAGGGGGAAGAGTAGAACCAGGAGAAATTTGTACACAATTACAGATACAACATATGTGTGATGACCAACTGTGATAGACTGGACTCTTCTCAGCAATGCAGTGATGTATGTCAATCCCAAAAGACTCATGATGGACAGAGATGTCTACATCCAGAGAAAGAACTAGAAAGAACTGAGTTTGAATCCAGATTGAAGCTAACTACCTGATATTTTTCTTTTTCTTGTTGTTTGTTTTTTTTCCTCTTTATCATTTTTCATTCCATCTGATACAATCTGTCTTTATAACCTGACTAATGTCTAAAGTGAAAGTATTTGCAGAACCTGTACTTGATTGTATGCCACCATGGGATGGGGGGAAGAGGAGGAAAGGGGGATAGAATTTGAAACTCAGGAATTGTGGAATTGAATCCTGTAAACTAAAAGTAAACAAACAAATTAACAAAAAAAAAGTTGGGAAAACAAAAAAGAATCCCAGACCTAGAACTATGTTACACTTCTAGACTGCCTTCCATTGTTATTGTTCAGTCATGTCCAACTCTTCCTGACCCCATTTAGGTTTTTCTTGGCAGAGATACTGGAGTGGTTTTCCCTTTCCTCTTCCAACTCATTCTACAGATGAGGAAACTGAGGTAAACAAGGTGAAGTGATTTGCCCAGGGTCACACAGCTAGTAAGTATTTGAGGTTAGTTTTTAACTTGAGTCTTCCTGATTTCAGGCCTGGCTTTATATATACTATAGCACCTAAATGCCCAATTAACTCTTAGGGAATAACTAATACTAACATTTAAGATGTATTTTATGGAAGAAGAATTCATTTAAATGGCTGCCCTTTCCAACCTGAGGGATGGCTAAAACTTCTTTCATTGCCATTAGGATTTTCATGAGTAATAACAAAAGGACTATAAGATGTGATGGGGTTGGGGTAAGAGGTAAGTGGGATGAGAAGGAAACTCATCATTTTAAGTCAGAATTACATTTGAATTCTATTTCTCCTACATACTAGGAATGTGACCTTGGGCAAGTCATTTCCCTTAAATCACATTCCCATTTTCCAGATAGGTAAAACACAGGTAATATATATCTGTATCTATATTGACATTGATATTGATATATTTTCCCTATCCCCTAATCCAAAAATATATCAATCAATTTATTAAATGCTTACTATATGCCAGGAATTGTGTATACTGAGATAAAAATTTTGCATCTGCTTCCCTGCCTGGTTTCAACTCCACAGAACAAGGTAGCCCCTGCAGTCTTCCCCCCCACCACACACACACACACAATTTTCTGACTCCTTTTGTAGCTATCTCCCCTTTTAGACTGTAAGCTCAATGAGGACAAGAACTGTACTTTTAATTTATTGTCCCCTTAGTTCTTAGTACAGTACCTAACAAATTGTAGGTGTGTGTTAAATGTTTATTGGAATGGATTGGATTCAAAAACAAAAAATTAGAAATAGTCTTTTTCCTCAGGGTGTTTCTATACTTTTGGAGAGAGAATTCTCTTTCCATCCTCTCTGCAGTTCCTGTTCTCAAGGAGGTTTTATCTCTTTTTGGTTCTTACATCTTGATTCTGTTAGATAGTGGGATTACAGAAAAGTTTCCTCACAGACAGTAAGTAATAAATTGCAGGGCCAAGACTTGAACCTATATTGTATCCTCTTCCCTTCTTCTACATCCCCCATGAGTTCCCTGGAGATAAGGACATTTCTGAGAATAATACTTTGAACGGAGCAGATGCTTTTTAAAATAAGCTTATGTGGATTTGATTTGAATTGAAAATGCAGTACTAAAGAAAACGCCATCCACAAAACAAAATTAAACTTTATGATTGACAGAGTTCTTGTCTTACATGCATGTGAACAAGCAGAGAACAGGTATGATCATCAAGAGTAATGTTCACTGCAGTGCAACAGATCAACTTTATTTACTGGAACATTTGCTTAAAAGCTAGGTATTGTGGTGCAAAGAGTTAGCTGTTTGATTTCTTTTAGCGTCAATTTTCTCATCTCAAAATGGAGCTTAATGTTTACATATAGAAATAAGGAAATTAGGATCACCGATTTGAAAGTGGAAGGGACTTTAGAGATCATCTCTGAATAATTCAGATCCTTTGCTTTAGAAAAGTGGGAACTGAAACCAAAAGAGGAGAAAAGACCTATTTGTTGCCACAGAAGTACTAAGTAGGCAGTATGGACTTTGATTCTCTATTCTCTCAACACTCAGTCAGTATTCTTCCCATCACACCTTTTTGCTGTTTCTCTGCAGGTTAATATATACATAATACATGTGAATAATTGTCTTCATTCTTTACCTTGCTAGGATGTTGTCTGGAAATACTTGGTCATGGGGAGACAGGTAGGGTGTCTTAGAAAGAGCCAATCTAAGTCTCCATTTTAGGAGAAACTACTACTTTATTATATGTTGAGTTGAATCTACTCCTTAAATAAAAAGCAGACAGCTGAAAAGCAAAGCCTAAATATGTACTGTTATGGGAAACATAAGGTTAAGCCAAATAGAGTTTCTTCTGTTCTGTTCCAAGATGCAGGTCAATTTAATTGAGTGTGGCTGGCTGGGGAGAGCCATAAAAGGTGGTAGAGACTTGTATTCAGGGCTGAAGCAGCCCTACACTGATCTCTGTTCCAGTCAGGGTTGTTATGTGTCCATGGGAAGAGCAATTCATTATTTATTTGGGGGAGTTAGGGATGACAGTGCAGCTCGATAAATGCAGAGTGAAATACAGTAAAGGTCATGTCTTTGCAAATGGAAGCAGCCAAGTAGGACTTTTGACTGTCTTTATTTATCTCTCTCTAAAGGGGCTGTCTGGCATATGGAGCAGGGTAGGGATGAGAGGTCCTGTATTTTCAGGTCATGTTTTATGAAGCTGATGTACTAAAATGTATTGGTGTCATTATATCCTGCTCACCCAGTGCTCCTCTGGCAGCCCGTTTCAAACCTGAATGAGACCCTTAGACACTGGTGTGTTGGAGGCTTCATTTTGGCTAAACAATGCTATTAAGAGTCTGGTCTGTCAGGGAATTACTTAGGCCATTCAGATTCCTACTGTCAACTTTGTTCTTTTAAAACAGTACTGGACTCCATTCCTCTACAGAGATTGACAGAATGGCCTTGCTGTCAAATGCAAAGTGAAATCACCCTGTCAGGAGGATAACAAGGAAGGCTAATCTGTCTTCCAGGTGGGTGCTGATGTTTAGGGTTTTTCCCTTATTCCTTTTTTTTTTTCTTTGAGCAACAGCTGATAGAAGGAGTTGCCTGTTTTGGTAAACCAAAATAGGGGGATTTCCCTTGGCTATGTAATAGGACTGGAAAGGAAGCTCAGTTTATTACCACAATTAAGCAGAGAAAAGTTCAGGGGTCCATTGTGTGACTATAAGCTATTGATGAAAAGGTTTGTAGTCAGCTGGGATGATAGGATGTGGGTGGGGAGAAGGGTTTCTTTTCTAGAAGTCATTTTTCTCTCATTCATGAGACTGTCATGAAATTACATAAATGATGTAGCTTTCTACATGGTTCCTTGTATAATCCTGAAATGGCATTTCCTTACCGTAGCAGCAAGCACCCCAAGCGTCCTCAGGGTTTGCTGCCAATACAGGTTCTTGGGTCTGCTTTGATAAAGGAAAGCAACTCAAAATGGGTTAACAAGCTTTAATCAGTCAAACATGTATCTTTACCTAGTTCAGGGGAAAGAGGTCAGCACCCCGAACTTGAGAATATACAGACAGAATTATCAAGACAGAAACAGATCAAGTAGACAGATTTCAAACTGTCCAACCATTACATCCATACCCAATCAACATATGGGTTTCAAAGCCGGGGGGCTCTGGACAACGGCTTCCCAGAATCCAGATCAAATCACAGAACACTTCTCAAAGTGAGCCCCAAAACAAAGCCTCACATCAGGGCTTATATAGCCTTCTCCTGGCTCAGAGAATGTAACAACCTTTTGGACCCACTGGCCAATTAAAAAGTATCTACTGAAAAACAACCCTCCCACCCCAGGCTGCAGTTATACTTTAGCCTAGGGGCAGGGAAGATCTTTACATTTACATTCCCATTACACTTATTCAGTGTTTCTGCTTTATCTTAGTATTCCAATACTGAGCTATTGCGGTCAGTATTCTGAAGACCATGTTAAGTTTCCAGTGAGAACTCCCAAATCTTCTTCTTTTGAAATTTACAAGGTTATCTGCTAGTCAAGGAATGAAGGAACACAGAAACTTTTCTTCTCTCCTTCCTACCAAATAAAAAGAAAATGTGTTTCCTTCTCAAAGGCTTAGCTTAAACTTCCCTCTCTCTCCTCAAAACCAATTTGTCATTAGCTACCTGGGTTTCAAACTAGTTTGCTATTTTATACAAAATCCAACTGGAAATGACCAACTCTCTTCAGTAAGTCACAATACACTTCCTATGGAATGGTCATTTCATTTCATCGAATGACTTTCAGATTTTTCAAGGACTTTGTACACTGAGTTTAATTTCATTGACTCTTAGATTACAAAATAGATTTTCTTCACCCAATGAAGATATTGGCAGTTTATGGTACAGTTTGTAGAATGCTGAGTGTGGAGTTAGGAAGATATGAGTTCAAATGTGGTCTCAGGTCCTTACTCTGGGCAAATCACATAACCACTCACTGTCTAAATCTCATTTGTAAAGTAGGGTAAATGGGCAGGGAGATGGTCCATTGACTACTGGGCCTGAAGTCGGGAAGAATTCCTGAATTCAAATCTGACCTCAGACCAATGACTTTGGGGGGGGGGTGTCTCTTAAAGTCTGTTCTTGAGCTGAGGTCCTAAGAACACTCAAACACTTACAAGTTTTGAATAATTTGGCCAAATTTTGGGGGGGTTTTGTTCCTATTAATTAACTGAGGAAAGATTTTATCATTAATACATGTGGAAGGTATTTCCTTCTGCCTTTGTTTTTCTGAAACTTAACTTAGAAATGCTTTTAAACAACAATTTAGTAATGACATTTTTGAAAGAATATTTAGACGTGGAGTCATTCCTTAAACCCCTCAAAAATTGGTATCTAAATTTCTTTCTTTCTTTCTTTCTTTCTTTCTTTCTTTCTTTCTTTCTTTCTTTCTTTCTTTCTTTCTTTCTTTCTTTCTTCCTTCCTTTCTTTCTTTCTTTCTATACCAATTGTGTGACCCTGGGTAAGTCACTTAATCCTATTTGCTTTAGTTTCCTCATCTGTAAAATAAGCTGGAAAAGTAAATGGCAAATAACTTCAGTATCTTTGCCAAGAAAATCCTAAATGGCATCATGAAGAGTTAGATATGGCTGAAATGACTCAACATTCACAAAATAGATCAATAATAACCCCTACTTCCAAGAGTTTGGGAGGATAAATGTGAGGATATTTGTAAAGTACTTTGAAAGACTAAAGTTTTTATGTAGATGAAAATTATTTTAATTATGATTATTACTTAAAGGTTGACAGATAATTGATTGAGTCCATCAACCTCCATTCCACCCTGAAAAAGAAGTATTTAAATAAAATTCAACCAAAGTACCAGTTTCTACTAAAAACTATTCCTGATTCCCAATATGCTGGTATCTTGCCTTCCCAAACTATCTCCTAGTGTGTGCACATGTGTTTGTACATACATATATGTGTATATAAAATATAAGCACATACTCCATATATGTATCTCCTATATTTGATATATCCATATATGTATATAATACACACATACGTGTGCAAACATACATACAAAACGATTTGGAAGGGCAAGTCATTGTGTATATTGCATACATATGTGTTGTAGATACTCACATGTGTACATATGAATATACATATAGCTACATATATGTGTACATGTACACATGTAAAAACAAGCACAAGCACCTTCCTGTTTCAGAATTAGGAGCATAGTAACTTTGCATATATTCAGTTAGAAATTAAGGGAAAACATTCACAGAAAAGAGAAAATCAAAATACAGGGTAACTCAATCATTTAAAAGTTCTCAATTCAATCACAAGGTATAAAGTCAAAGTACTGTACCCCTGGCTAGTAAATTTATTTCGAAGTAGTCCACCCCTGGCTACTACAATCATTTAGTCAATCACAAAGTCTCTCTTCTCAAGTGGAGATTAGTTTCCAATCATAAACAATGGACATTCATTTGTTCAGTCACAAAGCACAAAAATCAAAGTACTCCACCCCTGATCACAACTGAATTAGAATTATCATCAGTTGCCACCAAGCACTTTCTCAAAGGGGCACTGGAGAGCACAAAGGCCATCTACCCCTAAGCCATAACAAGGTTACAATATCATCACAGCATTCAATACCCAAGGAGAGGTCTTTTCTTCATTTTAACCCAAGGCAAGTTCTCAGCAATCTCAGTCCCTGGGAAGGCAAAGCTTACATTGCCAGCCTCCTCATCAATTCACTTTCTGCCTGCAGAAAAGTCTCAGGACCCCTGAAAACATCAGCAAGACCCTGCTCCAGAATTTCTGTAAAGATAACAAGAAAATCCAACTTCAGGGCTTCTGAACCAACAGCAAGGTTCCAGCCTTTTGCAACAATAGCACTGTCCTTTACCAGCAGACAAATCTGGCAAAGTAAAATCAAAACAGACAGAAAAAATACCAGCACCACAGTCATGCCTCCTCAGTTCTCAGAAGCTTTGGGTGCAAGTTCTCAAAAGTCCTGGGCAGCTCCAACTGACCCTCAGCAGCCTGGGTGGCTTCGGCTGGCAGTTCTCTCTCTCTTTAAGCAACTCTACTCTAGCCCCCAGAAATTCTCTCTCTCTCTTTCTCTCTGTCTCTCTCTCTGTCTCTCTGTCTTCCACAATTCTGCTCCCAAAAGTTCTTCTGGCCTTTCTCTACTTGGGCCTCTCTAAACACAGCACCAGCTCCTCCCAGGTCATCCCCCTCTCTTCATGTCAACAAGTTCATCCCACAGGTGGGATTCACAAGCTCTGGGTTTTAACAATTAACCCAAAAACCAAGTCAATACAAGGGGATCTTTAAATTCCATTACCATCACATCTATCCACACTGTCTAACAGGACTTTTATCATATAAGGCCCACTTAATATTTTTTTTCTTTGTATTGACTGATAAATTTGAGCTTTAATTATTCATTTTTAGAAGAATCTTTTTGGGATGTTTCTTAAATGACAGTTATTGCATGATTTAAGTAAATATAGAGTTGAAATATTTGCATAAATAACTTATCTAAAATGAATTCCCAAGGCTATAATGATCAATTTTGTTGCATATTTAGGTATGCACACACACACACACACATAACTTTACAGAAGTATGTGGTTGATGAGCCTAAAGTTTAAAACCTGCCTAGGATTTTGTTTGTGTTTGTTTTTTTTTTTTTAGTTCTCTTCAATGTGTTTTATCAATCCGTGATTTTGAATTGCTTTTCACCTTTTATAGCTCATAAAAAGTAACTCCATATAGTATGTCTGTCCATTAGTCTGATTCATATCAGCTCTTCCAAAGTCTGCTTTTTCTTTGAGACATTCATCAGGGAGCTTTTCTCCCCATGGTGATACTCATCGTATAATACTTTTTCAGTAAACAAGAATATGGGCAGGGACGTTATGCTACATGATTATTTAACAGTGAACTGTTTCTTTTTTTTATAGCAGAAATGTCCTCAAAAATATATTTGCATCTGCAACATAAATATGACAAAAGAAGAGATATTTCTTATTAGGAAATGAGGTGTCTGTACCTAGCTTTCCATAAGAGGTTTATACCTGAAAAAGTCAGGTGTAAGTGATTTTTTTAAAAAAACATAAACCGAATTGCATTATTAACTTCCCTGGGGAAGATGGCTCTCTGAAAGACTCTCAGAATTTTATCAGCACAGACCAATTCACATACTCTTTCAAATACACATCAAACTTTAGGCTTGCTTGCTTGGAGTTGCTTGTAAGCACCAGTTTCTCTACCTTAACCCCACTCTTTTTCCCCTTCTATATGAATAAAATAATTAACACATATGAAAAAAAAAGCATTAAAAAAAGGCACAATGACAAATGTGCCCCTACCTTCAAGAAAATTTCCTTGTAAAGGGGAAAAAACATCTACATAGGGTAAAGGATGGTAGGTAAGGGAATTGAATTTTGGTCTAGGAATTCACAAGGATGTGGGGTGGATGCAAAGGGCATTTAATTGTCACACCCTTTCCAGTTGTAATCGGAACATTTCATTTGACTATTCCTTAAGAATAATGTGTGGAAGAACAATGGGCATGTGAAGCATGTTCTGGGGCCATGTGCAGATGAATTTGGTCAGGTGATTAGTATGGAGACTCCTAGATATCAATGCCATTTAATATGTCAGTTTCTATGAGGTCTTCACTTTCCTTGGAACTTGAATCATTCTCTAAGAAAAAAAACATTACAACTAAAACTGCAAATCTCTTTGTCCAGCTACAAAGGCAAGGTGTGCCTGCGTCTGATACTCTAGTACCCCGTATCAACATGCGCTCCCAATTCAGGACTCACTCTAAATGGAGAATTAGCTCTCAGAATCTTAACACAGATGTTACTCTTTCTTCATACTATCTACCTTGTGTTCAGTAGTGACTGTTTTTGCAAGTATTCAGTCATTACCTAGGTTTTGTCTTTTTTTCACACTCCCATCCTATTTCATTCCCTTGATAACTAGCTCACTCTCTTATCACTCCTGCAGTAAATACATAGGAGCCAGATCAAAAAAACTCATGCCAACTTTGGCTACATTAAGACATTAAATAGGCACAACTTCCAGGAATAGGGAAGTAATAGTCTGTTTCATAATATTTTATTCTCTTCAAATTCATTTGGAGAATTTTACTTAGTCTGTGCACCATGGTGTAAAATGGACTTTGATAGGCAGAAGAGTGACCAGAGGAGGGCAACCAGAAATGGTGAGGGGCCTTGAGTTATTGGTGATCAGTTGAAGAATCTGGGCAAGTTTCGACTGGAAAATAGATCATTTGAAGAGAGGAGCAAGGGTAGGGTAGAGCATGAAAACAATGTTCAAGTACTGTAAGTGTTGTCATGTGGAAAACTGATTAGACCTGGAGTTTGGTAGCAAGAGTATTACCAGGAACAATGGATGAAAATTTCAAATAGGCCAATTTAGGCTTGATATGAGATAAAATCTCTGTAACAATTAGAATTCTCTAAAAGTGCCTTGATAAGTATATTATTCCTCTGTCTTTGTTGTTGTTGTTAAGTCATTCATTGGTGTTCAACTTTTTGAGCAGAGCAGGGTTGGAGAACCTGCAGTCTTGAAGCCACATGGGTCCTTCAAGGTTCTTAAGTGTGATCCTTTTTTTTTTAAATTTTAAATTTTTTTTTAAAGCAATAGGGGTTAAGTAACTTGCTCAAGGTTACACAGCCAGTTATTTCTGGGTGTGGTGCTAAGTATCTGAGCCCAGATTCGATCCCCAGGTCATCCCAACCCTGGGGCCAGTGCTCTTACTAGCTCTGCTACCTTAAGTGTGATCCTTTGACTACATTCAAACTTCACAGAAAAAATCCGTTTAATACAAGGATTCATTCTGTAAAACTTAGACTCAGTCAAAAGGCTGCACCCAAGGGTCTAGAAGGCAGCATGTGGCCTAGAGGCTGCAGTTCCCCACCCCTGGACTAGAGCATACCAGGCCCTTTTATCTTCCACTGTCTCTGCCTTAGAGGTCTTCAGATGGAGACTTTCTGACTAACAATTGAATATATCTTGATATGTTTGTAGCACATTTGGCCTTATTCTCTCTTCTACAATCCTATCACTTGTTTGGTCATGAACTATTCTCATCCGTATATCTAAAAGGTAATTTCTTCCTTCTTTTAATCAGTCTATGATGTCACCCCATATATCTGTGTCATGTATTCATTGGGAACTTATTCAGGTGTACTTTGTGAGATGTGGATCTATACTTAGTTCTGCTAGATTGCTTTACAGATTTTCCAATGGTTTTTGAGGAATAATGAATTCTTGCTTCAGTAACTGCAATCTCTAGGTTTATCACACACTAGGCAAGTATGCTCATTTATATCTGTATATGTGTTTCTATTCTTTTGCATTTATCAGCTTCTATGTCTTAACAAGTATCAAAATATTACTGCTTAGTTATGTATTTTGAAAGCCGTTTCATTCCTTTCCTTTTATTTTTATTATTCTATTGAGATATTTGATCTTTTGTTGTTCCAAATAAATTTATTTTTTCTAATCCTTTTAAGTAAATCTTTCATTTTTGGTGTGGTACTGGATAATTAAATTGATTTAGATTATATTGTCATTTTTATTATATTGGCGCGACTTATTGATAAACAATCATATTTCTCCAGTTAATTATATTTATTTTTTTCTGTACAGAGTGTTTTTAATTGTGTTCATATAATTCTTGAGTGTACTTTGGCAGGCAGACTCCTAAATATTTTGTATTATCTTTTTTTCATATGGACATTCTCTATTTCATTCTGCATAATTTAGATGGCAACATATGGAAATGCTGAAGATTTATATCAGTTTATGTTATATACTAAAACTTTTTTTTTTTAAGATGAAATGGATTTATTCGGCAGGAGTGTGTGTGTGTGTGTGTGTGTGTGTGTGTGTGTGTGTGTGTCTGAGAGTTGACGGGCTGCCTCTGCCAGTAGCCTGCACCCTGCCCCCGCCCCCACACACACCCGGCTGCCCTCTCCGTTCTCTGGCCCGGGGCGTCGCTCCCTAAGGCCTGGCAGGCTCCTGCTTCTGGGAGGCTGGAGGGGGGCCCTCTCTGGGACGCTCACTTCTGCCCGCCAGGCTCACCTGGGCTGCATCGCTCACCTGCCCCTCCACTAGAAGCGAGGCGGCCCCTTCCACGCGCCCTGTGGCTGCAAGCGCTACCACCGCCTGCCCCATGGGGAATCCCATGCGCTACCCCATGCGCTCCAGCTGCTGCAGCCTTAGGGAAGAGACAGACGGCTTAGACAACCTCAGCTCCTCCGAGGCCCGCAAGGGTTCGTCCTGAAGGTAAGCTTGGATGGAGGCCTGCAGCAACTCATCATTCAAAGCCTCTCCCTGGCTCCAGAGCGGGGTCTCCAGAGGGAGGCTGGGGGCGTCCCACGATGGGGCCCCTTCAAACAAGGAGAGCCAGGAGAGAGAGGGACTGGCGCTGGGGGGGGGGGGGGGGGAGAGGCCCAGAGTCCTGGCACCAAATTCCCAACAGGTCCAGGATCTGGATGTCTCAGCCCAGCAGGATGCAGGATGGGCAGCTCCAGCGGGCTGCCCGAAGCCGGGATGAAACACAGCAGGCAGCTCCCCTCCTGCAGACACCAGCCGGCGGAAGAGCCCAGCAGAGTTGGCCAGGCCGGTGAGGAGGCCGCACAGCTGAAGCAGTAAGGGGGGCTTGGAGCTCACCTGGTGCATGAGGGCCAGCAGCAGCAGGGGCGGCCCCCCCTCCTCCACGTCCCCCCCCACCTCTGCAGCCTGGTCCGGCTCCCGCCAGGTGGATGGGCGTGTAGCCGCAGCCCCTGCGCCCCGCCCTGGGCACCCTGAGGTGCCAGGAGCAGGTACAGCAGCCTGACGACCAGGGTCCCCAGGGCCGAGGTGTGGACGTAACGCAGGGTGCCCAGATGGCTCTCCTGGTACCAGCCCAAGGTGGGGAAGAGGAGCTGGCTCAGAAGCAGGCCTGGGAGGGCCGTGTGGCCCAGCGGGAAGGTCAGCAGCTGGTACACCTGCCAGTGTCCCCGCAGCAGCTCCAGGTCCAGCCCAGGCTGGGGCCAGCCCCCAACACCCACAGGCCGCAGAGCAGGAGCAGCAGCGACTAGGCCAGGGGCAGGCCTCGGGCCGTGGGGCTCCCGGCGCCCCACCCATCTCTGCTGGGGGCCCATGGCCCTTCAGGGCCGGGCGGGCCGGGGCTGGCGGCCATCTTGCCATGCCGCCCTGCAGGGCCCCCGCAGCGCTGCGTGGGGGCGGGACGCGACGGGCTCGACTCCTATACCAAAACTTTGATAGAAGTGTTGTTTTAAGTAGGTTTTTTAAAATAGATTCTTTAGAGCAGAGGTGTCAAAAACAGAGCCCATAGGCTACATGCAACTAGTAATACTACCACATGTGGCTCAAGATAGATAAAAATGTAATTGGGGAATATTTACTGTGATAAATAAAAGTTCATTAAATCATCAATGATGTTAAATATCTGGTTTTATAAGATAATATGCAGCCTGCTGTGGTACTTCGCTACAGCTTTATGATTTTTATTTCTGTAATGAGTCAATACCAGTCTTCTAGGCTTGTATAAGTAAACTATCATATTATCTGCAAAACAAGTTATTTTCTCTTTGCCTATGCTTATTACTTTTTCTTTTCTTAGTTAGCAATTCTGATGCTATCTTCACTTGTGAGTGTGTGATAATTGACATCCTTGCTTTATCATTTATCTTCTTGGAAAGGCTACTAGTTGATCTTCTTTGTAGAGACTAATCAATATAAAAAGGAAAGATATATTTATTCCTATATTTTTAAGGTTTGGCAAAAGTTTTGTTGTTGTTGCATCTACTGATACAATCACATGACTTTGTTCTTGTTAGTAATATGATAAATTATGGTAATAACTTACCAATACTGAATTAGTCCTCCATTCATGGTTTAAATTCAGGGTCACATTTTACTTTTTTTAGAACTTTTCTTAAAATAATATTTTTCCCCAATTACATGTCAATATTTTTATCATTCATTTTTACAAGATTTTAGTTCCAAATTTTTCCCCCTCCCTGACTCCCCTCCCTTCTTCTGAAAATGGTAGGCAATTTGATCTAAATTATGCATGTGCTATCATGTAAAGCCTATTCCTATATTAGACACAGTCATGAAAGAAGAAACAGATCAAAAGAAAAAAAAACTATGAAAAAAAATTAAGTAATGCTTCTATCTACATTCAGAGTCCATCAGTTTTTTGTTTGGGTAACATTTTCCTTCATGGGTCCTTTTCTTGGATCATTGTGTTGCTGAGAAGAGCTGAGTCATTCATAGTTGATCATCATGAAATGTTGTGGATACTATACATGGTGTTTTCCAGTTCTGTTCATTTCACTTTGTGTTAATTTGTAGAAGTCTTTCCAGGTTTTTCTGAAATCCTCCCGTTTATACTTTCTTATTGCACTATAGTATTCCATTACATTCAAATACCAGTTTGTTCAGTCAGTTCCCAATTGATGAGTTTACCTGCCATTTCCAATATTTTGTCATGGTGAAAAGGGTCACTATAAATATTTTGCACACATAGGTCCTTTTCCCATTTTTGTGATCTTTTTAGGATGCAGACCTAGGAGTAGTAATGCTGAATAAAAGAGTATGCACAGTTTGGTTACCTTTTGTGTACAGTTTTAAAGTGCTCTCCAGAATTGTTCGATCATGTCATAAATCCACCAAAAGTACGTTAGTTTCCAATTTTACCACATTCTCTCCAACATTTATCATTTTCCTTTTTGGTCATATTAGCCAATCTGAAAGGTGAGAGGTGGTAACTCAGAGTTCTTTTAGTTTGCATTTCTCTAATCAAAAGTAATTTAGAATACTTCTTTATATTCCTATAGATATCTTTAATTTCTTCATCTGAAAGCTGCCTGTTCATATCCTTTGACAATTATCAATTGGGCAATGGCTTGTAGTCTTATAAATGTTTTCTCAGTTCTCTATATATTTTTAAAATGTGCCTTTATCTGAGATACTTTCTGTAAGGATTTTTTTTTCCAGCTTTCTGTTTTCCTTCTAATTTTGGTATACTGGTTTCGTTTATGCAAAAACTTTTTAATTTAATATAATCAAAATTGCCTATTTTATAATGTGCTCTATCACCTATTTGGTCATGATCCTATAAATCACTTAACTTCTCCTTTAAGAATCTGGATGCTAGGGGCAGCTAGGTGGTGCAGTGAGTAAGAATGCCAGCCCCAGAATCCTGGCCTCAGATACTTAACACCCCCACAAAATGGCTGTGTAACCTTGGGCAAGTTACTTCACCCCAAATGCTTTGAAAAAAAATGTGGATGCTATAACATTTTTTGCATATATGTTTAGCATTGATATTTCTTCATTGCCTATGGTACCTTTTAGCAAGATATTGTTTCATTCCCTATCTTTTAAATTAGGTTTAGTTTTTCTTTTGATTTGTCCGAGATCAGGATTGCCACTCTTGCTTCTTTTATTTTTTTACTTCAACAGAAGCATAGTAGATTCTGTTCAAGTGCCATACCTTTTTTTTTTTTTTTGGAGTTGTTTTTGGGATGAAGGAAGGACAGTTGGGATTAAATGGCTTGCCCAAGGTCACATGGCTAGTAAGTGTTAAGTGTCTGAGGCCATATTTGAACTCAGGTCCTCCTGACTCCAGGGATGGTGCTCTATTCACTGTGCCACTTTGCTGCCCCCAACCCCTTATCTTTACTCTGTGTGTGTGTGTGTGTGTGTGTGTGTGTGTGCGTGTTTCTGTCTGTCTGTCTGTCTTTCTATCTCAAGTATGTTTCTTGTAAACAACATATTGTAGAATTCTAATTTTGGATTCACTCAGCTATCTGCTTCTGCTTTATGGGAGAGTTCATCCCATTTACATTCACAGTTATGATTACCAATTCTGTATTTCCCTCCATTATATTTTTTCCCTCTCTTTGTCCTCTCTCTCCTTTCACTGTTTCCCTACTTGATAGTGTTTTGCTTCTATCTACCTCCTACTGTGGTCAGACCTCTCTTCCATCAGCCCCCTCCCCCTTTCCTTAATCTCCTCCAATCCTATTTTCCTGTTGGGTAAGAGATTTCTGTTTTAACTGATGGTGTCTATTATTCCCTCTTTGATGCAATACTGACAAAAGTAAGGTTCAAGTGATGCCCATCGCTCTTCCTTCCAAGCTCCTCTCCAATGTAACAGATCTTTCATGCCTCTTTGTGTGAATTAATTTACCCTGTCCTAACCCTCTCTTCCTCCTGTAATCCTATTACATACTCTTCTGTCTCATCACTTAATTACTTTTTTTTAAATGTTATTCCCTCAAATTCATGTTATACCTGTACCTTCTACCTATGCATATTCCTTTTAACTATACTGGAAGTGGTACATTTTTTTTTTAAGAATTATAAGTATTATCTTCCAATATAGGCAAGTAAAAAGTTCAACTCCATTGAATCCTTTTTTTTTCTTTTTCTTTTTTGCCTTTTTAGGATTCTGTTCAGTCTTGATATTGGAGATTTTTTTTTTTTGGTTCATTTCTACTTTTCTTCTTATGAAAGCGTAAAATTACAGTGTTGGTGATGGTATGTTCTGCTACAGTAGGGCTCAGGATCTCCAAGTGGTTTGTTGAAGTGGAACTTGCTGCTAACTTGCTGGGATGCTTCCTATGCACTCCCCTTTTACCTGAATTAAACAGATCTTTCTTGCTAATCTTCCAAGTTTCTTGAGCTAAAAGATCATTTGACCCATTTATTTTTTGCTATTTCTATTATTCCAGAATTTGTTTTAGTGTGCTATTTAAAGTGGTTTGGAGGTAAATGTGGCATATTTATGGTGATTTAGTGCTTACTTCACAGTCTTGGCTCTTGGAAGCTTCTGCCACCTTGGACATATTTGATATCATTTGTGATATGTTGCTGGAGCACTTTGATATAGTTTATTTAAAATGTTTTGATTTTCATTTGATAGTTCAGTCTAGTTTCCTTTCTTTTGTCTTTTCCTAATTTAATTACTGAAACTCTACTTAGATCATAAGAAGCATTTGTTAGAGCTACTTCTTTCATGATTTTCTCAAACATGTTTTATAATATTGGAATTTAAATATTCTTTACATATTTGATGGAATTGTTGTGTAAATTCAACTGGTCCTGGGCAATTTTACACCCTAAGAGCTCATTTAAAAACTCTTTAATTTTTTTTAAGATTGGGTTAAGTAGTCTAATTTCATTCTGTTAAATAGAGAATTTTATATTTTGTAAACATTTGCCAGTTTAGTTTATATTGTCAGTTTCCTGGGCATATAATTATGCAAAATTCTTCCTAATAATTTCTTTTATTTCTCCTCAATTAATTGTAAAGCCACTTTTTTTTTTTCATTTTTGATACTGGTAGTTGGTATATTTTATTTGATATAATCAAGTTAACTAATGTGTTATCTATGGCTTAATATTTTTATGTTCCCCTCAAATTTCCTGGTTTTATAGATTAATTCAATATTTCTTTGGAGGGTTTGTTTTTATTTTATTTTTTGACTTTAAATATATTATTTTTTCTTTGATATTCAGTATTACTATTTTGGTCTTTATTTGATGGTTTTTAATTTGTTGGGTTACTTTTACTTCTCTTTTATTACAGTATGTCCAGTTCTTTAATTGGTATTTTAATTCTTTTTATAACTGAAATTATTTAGACATATACATTCACAAGAGAGCTGCTTTGATTGCATTCCCCACAAGTTGGTATTTTATATTACTGCTTTCATAATCTTTAATGACATTTTTATTTCTATAATTTATTCTTTGACTCACACAAACTTTTAATTTAAGTTATTTAGTATCTGATTAATTTTGTCTTTGTCTTTTGCTGAATTTAATTTTTGTTACATCAGGTTCTAGAAATATTGGTTTAATTTTTTTGTTTTAGTTTTTGAAATTTTGTCTAAATCGTGACTTTTAAGAAATTGAGGGGGCAGTCAGGTGGTAAAGTGAGTAAGAGTGCCAGCCCAGGCATCGGGAGACCCGGGATTGGTTCTGGCCTCAGATACTTGGCACCCACACAAAAAAATAACAGGCCGTGTAACCTTGAGCAAGTTACTTCACCCCAATTGCTTTAAAAAAAGAGGAAATTAGTGAAATTTAAAATTATCTCTTGCCTAGGTTCCCTTGTCATATTTTGTTATTAAATACCTTACATTTTCTTTTTTCCCTTTTTTTTTAAGTCTTCGGTTTTGTTTTAATATTTCTTTTCCCATTGGAATCAATAGTTTCTGTTTGGTCTATAATAGTTTCCAGAAAATTTGCTTCTTTGGCAAGGTTTTGTTTCTCTTTTTTTCAAGCTGTTACTTCTTTTTCAATTTTCTCCATAGATGAAATTTCTTTCCCCATTTTTTTCCATTTTAGCCCTTATTGAATGCTTATTTTATCACTTTGCAGAATTCTATTTGAACTTGCCTTGACTATAAATATTTTATAGCCTTTCTCAATTTCTAGTCTTGTAATATAATCATCTCATGACACCGTAATAGTTCTTTATGGTGGAATTATTATATATTTTTTTCTTTTTTTATCAGTTCTTTATTAACTACTAGTTTGCATCATTCATTTCTGCAAAATTTTGATTTACAAATTTTCTCCCTATTTTTCCCCTACCCACCACCCCAAAATAGAATTCCCATTCAATCTGCTCTCTTCCATAACTTCTCCCATACCCCCTCCAACATTTCAGTAGGGCACAAGTGGATCTCTATGCCCCAGTGCCTGTATATCTTATTTCCCATTTACATGTAAAATAATATCTATAATAGTATATATGTGTATATATGTATGTATGTTTACACACACATATGTGTGTGTGTATATATATATATATATAAAACATTTGATTATAAAACTTTCAATTCCAGATTCATTCCCTTCCTCCCTTGTCACCCACCCTTACTGGGAAGATAAGCAATTCAATATAGATTGTACATGTGTAGCTATGCAAAAAATTTCCATAGTAGATATATTGTAAAAGACTGACTATATTTCCCTCCCTCCTATCCCACTTCCTACTTGTTCTCTTCTCTACTTTGATCCTTTTCAAAAGAGGGTGCTTCCAACTTCTCTCTCCCCCAGCCTGCCTTCCCTTCCATCATCCCCCTCTCCTCCCCTTCCTCCTTACTCTCCTGTGGGTGAGATACCCTATTTAGAGTGTATGTCATTCCCTCCCTAAGCCAAATTCAATGAGAATAAGGTTGACCCATTCCCTTTTGACTTCCTGTTCTTCCTCTCCATTGTGACCATTTTCCCTTAACTTTTCTATATGAGATAGTTTACCCCATTCTGTCTCTCCCCATCTCCTTCATTAAATTCCTCTCTCACCTCATAATTTTACCTTTTAGATATCATTCCTTCCTGTTAAACTGGTCCTATGCCCTCTAGTTACGTATACCTGTACACATATATACACACATTCACATGTATTCATACACCCATATACCCTCCTATAAAAACATATGTATGTATGTAAGTATGTATATACACACACACATACATTTGTATTCCATTCAACTGTTCTCATACTGAGAAAAGTTTCATAAGTTACAATTATTGTTTTTCCATGTAGGAATGTAAATAGTTCTACCTTGATAATTTCCTTATGATTTCTTTTCCCTGTTTACCTTCTCATGCTTCTCTTGCTTCTTGTATCTGAATGTAAAATTTTCTATTTAGCTCTGGTTTTTTTCATCAAGAATGCTTGAAAGTCCCCTATTCCATTGAATGACCACATTTTCCCCTGAAACATGATACTTAGTTTTGCTGGGTAGGTGATTCTTGATTTTAATCCCAGCTCCTTTGAACTCTGGAATATAATATTCCAAGCCTTTCGATCCCTCAGTGTAGAAGATATCAGATCCTATGTTATCTTGATTTTGTTTCCACAAAATTCAAGTTGTTTTTTCCTGGCTGCTTGTAATATTTTCTCCTTGCTCTGGGAATTCCAGAACCTGGCTATAATATTCCTAGGAGTTTTCTTTTGGGGATCTTTTTCAGGAGGTGATCAGTGGATTCTTCCAACTTCTATTTTGCCCTCTGGTTCTAAAACATTGGGGCAATTTTCCTTGAGAATTTCTTGAAGGATGATTTCTAGGTTCTTTTTTTGATAGTGGTTTTCAGGTAGCCCAATAATTTTTAAATTATCTCTCCTGGATCTGTTTTCCAGGTCAGTGGTTTTTCAAATGAGATATTTCACATTGTCTTCTGTTTTTTCATTTGTCTGTATCTGTTTAATTGTATCTTGATTTCTTATATAGTCACTGGCTTCCATTTGCTCCAATCTAATTCTGAAGGAATGATGCTTTTCAGTGAGCTTTTGAGATTCTTTTGCCATCTGGCAAATTCGGCTTTTTAAGGCATTTTTCTCATTGTCTTTTTGAGCCTCTTTTGCCATTTGAGTTAGTCTATTTTTTAAGGTGTTATTTTCTTCAGTGAGGTTGTTGACTCTCATTTCATAATTTTCTTGCATTGTTCTCATTTCTCTTCCCAATTTTTCCTCTACTTCTCTTATTTGCTTTTCAAAATCCTTTTTAAGCTCCTTTATGGCCTTCAATGAGCTTGTATTTTTCTTCGAAGCTTTTGGTGCAGGAGTTCTGACTTCACTGTCTTCTTCCTGTTCCATGCTTTGATCCTTTTTGTCCCCAAAATAGGAGTCTAATGTTGGATTCTTCTGTTTGCTTTGCTTCTCTTGTTTACTCATGTTGCCACTCAATTACCTGACTTTTGGGCTTTTTGCCACAGTAGGACTCTGCTACCAGACAGGTGAGCTTTGTCCCAAATGCTGTTTTTTTTTTCAGCTGCCAAGGTATTATTTGGGTGCCCTCTTTGAAGCCTCCACAACCTCTGGCAAGCTGGTCACACACACCAGGATCTCCACCCTAGACTGTAATCCAGATCCAAGCCAGTTAAAGCAAGAGCACTTACCCCTCAGACTGGTCGCTTGGTCTCCCTACAGACTGCAGGCCAGGAGCTGAAGCTGCCACATAGTAGTGGCTGCAGGACCATGGCACCTCAGTGGCTTTTCCCTACAGGGCATAAAGGCTGACCACACTCCCAGCTATGGAACCCCAAGTCCACACTGCTTTGACCTCTCACTTTTACCTTAGCATCTATGGCTTGATAACGCTGGAAACTGCCACAGCTGCTGGTGATTTGAAGTCTCTCTAGCCGGTGGCTGGTTAGGCCTGCCCAGGGGCTAAAATCTCCAGCTCAAGTGGGGCTGGGGTCAGCTCCCAGAGGGCTTAGCCGGCTGCTCCCTGCCGGCCTATTGGGCTATCTTCATTGGTAGGTTAGCTTCTCTGTGTCATTTTGTCAGTTCCGTAGCTTCAAAATTTGTTTAGAGTCACCTTTTACGTGAATTGGAGGTGTTTGGAGCTGGAGCCCCATGCAAGTCCTCTTTCTACTCTGCCATCTTAACCGCACCCCCTATGGTGGAATTATTAGGATTTTTACTTTATTTACACACATCTTTAGTCATCTTCTGGACTTCATACATTTTGGCAAGGCTGTGCTCTGCACACTCATCAAAATAATGTCTGGGCTGAGATTGTGTCCTTTTGGTTCTTTCTGCTGCTTTATTAGAGTATTTAGTGTTGTGAAATTGTAGAATATCAGGGCCAGCTTGGGGTGGTGACCTATCAACTTTAAGTTCTTCAAAAGTGGCATGTTCCAAAGGAAAGTCTGATCACTTCCTTCATGGTCTGAGTTTTGCCAGTTCTTGACTAGTGTTCAGATATTGGCAAAACACCTGCTGTCCTGCCCCAGTTGGATTTTCATTAGACTGCTGTTGGAATCAGCCACTGTCACTCATTTGGAAATGTCTGTAGCCTGGGAGTGATAGAAATGGAGGTTTCCCTTTGGTCTGAGGATCATGCCCTATTTATTGCCCTGCAGGCTTCAGAATGTGCAGAAAGCTGGTACTGAGCCCCTGCTCTGCCCCTGGGGTCATAGGTACATATGTTGCTTCTGAATTCTGTCTTTGCTCAATACAGAGCCAAGACAAGATAAAAGCCTGTTTCCTTGCAGTACATATAGATGGACAGTACTCCTTCTCAGTCCACCCTGGATCTTTGAAATGGAATTGGTGGTCAATGGAAGAGCTGCTACTTGGTACCTATTGTTGCAATCTATATAAAGTTGCCCTCTAACCTCTTCCCCTGCCCTTATGATTCTGGACCTCTGGAATGATCCATGTGGCATACTCCTTGCTAGAACCCATCCTAGTTACCCAAAGACCTCTCTGTCACCCCTTTTTTTTAATCTGGATTGGAAATGACTCACTGTGATTATTTTTTTTCTCCCAATAAGGATTGAAAGTTGAATTAACCAATCAACATTCAGTCTGGTTTTCTAGATTTTTGTACAACAGTTTGTGGGGCAATTTGACTGAGCTTTTTCTTCTTGGTTCACCATCTTCACCTTGATCTCAAAACTATGATTCAGTAAAAAAAGAAGTTTGATTAATCTCTCCTTAATAGTAATATCAATTAACCAATTAACAAAAGGATATTTACTAGACATATATAAATATCGATAGATATAGATATGTATACACATACATGCAAATATATGTATATTTAGCTATATACATTTATGTGTATGCATGTATGCATGCATGTGACACCCAAAACACACACATACACATATGAATTCTTTCTGCTACATATTCAGCACCTAGTTGCTAGTTGGATTCACTTCTAGGCTGTGTCTGACAAGGTGCTCCTCCAAATAGATTCTTCATTGAACTCAACTGTTGTAATATTTGGAAAACTATCCTATGGATTCCAGTTGCTGGACCTCTGGGAATTTTTCCAACCTTTTGAAACTATGAGGACATAATCTGGCTTCCTCCATCTTTGATAAACACATACATAAAATCTTTCCCAACAGGGAAAGAATAAACATGAATGCAAGTGTTCTTAGCCATATGTCAGCTGAAGTTGAGATATGCAGCTCTTCCTTCTCACTCAGAATGGGATAGGGTTTTTGGTCTTTCTATATCTTTTGCATACAAATTCATTCATTCAATCAGCCAGTTAAAAGACCATTCTATATCCTTAGAGAAAGCCAACAAGCAACAGTCATTATATATCTTTGTATTGTTTTTAATTGGAGATAGATGTTTTTTAATTTCTTACTGTAATATATGTAAAAAACAAAAACAGGACCACAAAGTCTTTATGTGGGTTCTTAACATACAGAGTATATTAGAAATCATGCAAAGTCTGGGATTCTGGACCACTTTCCCTGTTACATATTTTTGGACTATTAGGCATCTTAGTTCCCTTCAAGCTCTCAAAATCCTATGCTTCTGTTACTATCATACTGTTAAGGCAATTAATAACCCAGTCATCAAGATAATATCTTGATGCCCTTATATGCTGTTCTGACAATTGCTGTCACGCCTCATGACTTCCATGTATAGTTGTCAACCTTTCAGTCAGACCTATCAAGGGTCACTGGATCATAAACACGTTTAAGAGACCTTCAATGTAATTTATTCCAACCCCATTAATTTATAAATTTGGAATCAAAGCTCCAGAATAATTGAAGTAACTTGACCAATGTCACACCAATAGAGAGGGACATGGTGTAATTTGAACTTAGTTCCTCTGATTCTAAATGTAGTACCTTTTTCATTATTTGGAGGGATCTTTGAAATACATCTTCATGCCATAAGTAATAATTCCTTTTATAATCAAAATAACAATCATTAAATGGAACGTCATAAGAGGAAAAGAAATCCCATTTAGTGTTGCTTCAGTGGAAACTAAATGACTTAATCTGAATTTTGTTATTGTTACTGCTGCTATTGTTTTGGTTTTCCTGATTCTGGCATACTGTGATTTCATTAGAGTTTACTTCTGCTGCTACTATAACTCCTTCCATAGAAACTTATTGTCTTAGAGAGTTCTTTGAGGCACCCAGAGATTAAGTGACTTCTCCATGGTCACTCAGCCAGTATAAATCAGAGGTAGGAGATGAACACAGTTCTCCCTCTATCCATTATATGATGCTATTTCTGTAAATCAATGATACAAGATTATATATTTAGTAGGGACGGATAGTAGGCAACAGATTCATGTTTCTCCTTGAGAGTTAATCAATAACTTTTCCAACTAGCAAATCCAAATGGGAAATATACTTGAAAATGCTTTCAAATTGTTTGTGGGGTTTATGCTTGAGCAAAAATAATGTTTTAGACCAATGATGATACGAAGTAAAGATTATAACCAAAATATATTACAATGTAACACAATAATTGGAGTTTAGTTTTAACTTGAAAACATACAAGAATACTCTAGAAATGGATGAATTGCCTCATAAGTTTGTGAGTTTCCTAATTATGTCATATCATCAAGGGAACCTGTTTATATGTCCCATCAGAGATTTGGGAGAAGGGATTTCTGTTTATTAGTAGAATCACATCATTTTAGAAGCAAAAGAAATCCTAGTAAGTATCAAGTATAAGTTTCCTTTCATAGAAGGGGAAACACAGGGGAAGAGAAATGTCTCACCCAATAGTAAAACTCAGAGTTTCTTTCTGAATCGAAATCTAGTACTTTTTACTAGAGTACCAGCCAAAACATACCTTATTAGATCTCTACCAAAGGTGGAATTAGATCCTTTAATTGGTTTCTTCTGATTCTGTAATTGAGTGATTATGACATAAATTGCTTCTTTTCTGCAGTGAAGGAACTGAGACACAATCTGTCCTTTCCCAGTAGTCTTTCAATGGACAGCTTAAAGCTTGAATAGGGGAGTTTTGCCTCTTAATTGCCATATAAGGAGATTTGGTCAATTTCAGAACATTGGTTCTTTGGAGGCAGATAACATTTTTCATCCCAAATCTTTGGAATTGTCTCGAATCACTGTATTGCTGAGAATAAATAATTCGTTTACAATCCTTCATCATACAATATCGCTGTTACTGTTTACAATGTTCTGTTTCTGCTCACTTCACTTTACATCAGTTCATGTAAGTCTTCCCAGGTTTTTTTTTTTTTTCCTGAAATTATCCCACCTGTCATTTCTTGTAGCACAATAGTATTCCATTACAATCCTACCCTACACATCACGCATTGTTCAGCCATTGGACAAGTTGTTTAACCAAGATATCAGTCTCTTCATTTGTAAAATGAAGAGGTTGGAGCAATTGGCCAGCTATATGTTTATTCCCCTATGAGTTCTTCTCCTATGATATGAAATAAGGTATCAGCTTTTATCCCTTGTTTTGGTTGTTGTTGTGGTCTGGTTTGTTTTAGTTCAGTTTGTTTGGGTGGGGGGAGAGTACTTTTTTGCTTCAAAAATATTTTGCCTCATAGAATCATAGGAATTGAGGATCGTAGATTAAAAGGTGAATTTGGCCACGTTTTCCTAAGGCTCCTCCCACTTTTTCATTACAAAGGAATTATTATGTCTTAGTAAGAATTAAGATCAGAGTAGTATTTCCTCTTATCTCCTCTATTTTTTGAAAGTTGAAAAAACCATGAAAGCAAGTCAAGAGTTTATTTGTTATTCTACAGTCAGGCGATTGCAATTTCAAGTCGATGTCAGAACACTTGCTTTCCTACATCAAATGGTGACCTGAATCTTTTACAATTAATGATATGTATTGAGGCATAATAGACATAGTAAATGGACATGGGGTCATCAAAACCTGAATTCAAATCCCATTTCAGATAAGTCCTAGGTATATGATCCGGGGTAAATAACTTAACCTCTTTGGGACCCAAGGTTTTTTTTTTTTTATTGTTGTTGTTTAACAAAAATAGTGATAATAATCACAGAGTTGTAAGAATCAGATAAATATTTGTAAAGTACTTTGTTAACCTTAAAGCCCTACTAATTATTATTAATAATATTATTAGAGGACTCTGTAAAGCTGTGCTATGTAAGTGTTATCTACTAAGAAAGCAGTATACCTGTGTTTAAAGTAAGGAATGTCTTTAAAGAAAGGTTGTTTACCATTAATAAATAGAGGTACTTTTATCCAGAATCATTGACATATTCATTTCCTAGAACAAATATGTTTTCGGTGTGAGACTAAATCAGGAATAGAAAAGGATTTAGTCAGTTGTACTAATGCCTGTGTTATCAGCTTTCATAAAACAATTCCATTTTGTGTTTGTATGAGCATGATATTGAGGAATAAATCATTAATGGCAGATCTTAGCAATATCAAATATTTATTGTGCCATTAATGAAATAGGCTCCACATGAGTTTTTAACTCAGATCAAAATGAGTTTTTGAAAATTACAAAAATGTCTTTGCTTAATGAAAATATGGATGGCCACTACATATTCAACTCTTTTCTATCTGGAAATAGCACCATGCCTGACACATAGTAGGTGCTTAATAAATCCTTATTGCTTTGGATAAAACTGTATCTTAATGAAAGTTAGAGTTAACTTTGTCCTTAGGCAGTCCTGGAATGCATAAACACACAAGCTCATAAATTACTGAAGTCCAGAATGTTTGGACTGAGGGTTATCTAGTTTAATGGTATCTGCTCTTTGTATAGAATTTCAGTACTCATTAAATTAAAATGCAATGTGATAGTCTTAACAATTAAACAAATGAATTTTTATCCAATCTTTAAAACCCTGTTCAACCTCCTTCATAAAGTCTTTGCTCAACTTCCCCTAAAAACTTCATAACATACTTAGCTTTAGCTTCTCTGATGTACTAATTATGCGGTATTTTGTATTAAAATTAGCTTCTATGTTTTACACTGACACTAATAAGCTTGATGGGGGGGCGCAGAGATTATATTTTATCTAATTTTTGTATTCCTCCCTCCCCCCAAAAGCAGAGCATTACACTTTTTCAAATAATTATTTAATATTTGTCATCGCACAAGGCCTAGCAGCTGCTACACTAAAAGACTGCAGATCTTGGAACACATTATATATCAAAGAGCAAAAGAAATTAGGCTGCAGCCAAAATATCATACATAGCAAAGTTAATCTCAATCCTGAATGGAAAAAAAAAAAGAGGTAGCCAATGAATTGCCAGACTTTCAGGATATTTTTTGCAAAAAGGCCTGAAATCAACAGAAAATGTGGCATAGAAGATCCAAGAGAAATATAAGGTAAACATCTCAGATAAGAAATGACTCAATAAGGAGAGACTGTTTGCTTTTTATATGAGGAAAAGTCAATTAAATGTCTAAGACTGTTACTAATAATTGGATATTTTAGGGGCGGCCAGGTGGCTCAGCGAGTAAGAGCGTTGGGATGACCTGGAGATCGAATCCTGGGCTCAGACCCTCAGCACCACACCCAGAAATAACTGGCCATGTAACCTTGAGCAAGTTACTTAACCCCAATTGCTTAAAAAAAAATAAAAAAAATAATTGGATATTTGAAAGAAAGATTGGGATAGGGGTGTCTAGGTGGCACAGTGAGTAAAGCTCCGGCCCTGGAGTCAGGAGGACCTGAGTTATGTTCTGGCCTGAGACACTTAACACCCACACAAAAATACTAGCCATGTAACCTTGGGCAAGTTACTTAACTCCAATTGCCCTCCAAAAGGCAAAAAAAAAAAAAAAAGGAAAGAAAGAAAGATTGGGATAGAGCTGAATATAGTATGACACTAAAAAGTAAACCTTCCAGGAAAAAATAAAAGGAGTAATTATCTCATAAAAATGAGATGCGAAAGAATCAAAAGAGAGGAATTATATGGGTGAGGATGGTTCCTAGTTCCTGAACATTACTTTCATCAGGATTGAGTTCAAGAGGGAACAAGACATATATTTACAATGTTATAAAAATCTTTTAAATTCTGAAAAAAAAATACAAGGCTAAGATGACGAGGAGGGAGGAGAGGATAAGGGAAGGATTTCAGGGTCAGGGGAGAGGATAAAGGAGCGATCTTTAATTAAGGAATGGACATAATTGAGTATTTCCTTGATGAATCAGGGAGCAGATCAATCATTCTCATAGCTCCAAGGTCATTATTTCTGGTATCAGTTACCAACTAGGAGAGGGTGAGGGATTAGGTATATTTCATAATTCTTTAAATTAAGGTGTTATCGTGAAAATGATTGTTCTGGAATAAACTTCAGTAGACCCAGAATGAAGTCAGTAATCTTTTATTGACTATACAGCAATTGTGCTGGTTTGAGGGGATAAAAATAATGAAAAACAACATTGTCTTTGACCTTACAAAACTTATAGTCAAGTAAAATCTAATTAAATTGGAACTCAGAAAGTTAATGCAAATAGAGTGAAATAAAGATAGAAAGATAGATTGGAACCTCATATTATAGAAGACTTTGAATGACAGAATTTGTCTTTTTTTTCTGTATTTATTCTTATAGGCAAAAGTGAATCAACTAAAGGCTTTTATGAAGTCAAATTATATGACCTGACTTTGAATTAAAATTATGCTCCCTTCCATTTCCCCCTGAATTTTGACTTCTATAGCTCTCTACTTCCAACAAGGTTATGAGGGTTTTTTTACACAATTAAACATGTTATAAATGTGGACATTTAAAAATAAATGGAGAATAATCACTGGCTAAAAGTAGCAGAAAATAGATTTTACCCAGAATCCAAGATTCATTCATTCAACCAATATTGGACACCTACCAGGGCAGGGAAATTAGCAGCACTTCACATTGAACTTAGCCCTGAGGTTCATATAAATGAAGCCAAAAGAACCTGAACATATAGTCTGATAAGAATGGGGAAAAATAAATACAAGTGCCTCCATTCTCCCTCCTATACCTCATTGGGTATAAAAAAAACAAAGCAATACAAAAGATGGTGTTATGGTTCTATAAGTGAAACTGAATAAAATATTTGACTGTGTTAATTTTTGTAAAGCAGAGTTTTAATAACGATGTCTCCCTGTGTCTAGGAAACGCAGTCCTAACTTCCTGGCCTAATACTTGAGGTAATCCATGCTTTAGTCTCAATCATGTCTTACTGTACTCGTATACATATACTCCAAACTTTAGACAGTTTCATTATATTTTTCCTCCATCACATGCTATTCTTTCTTAAAATTTTTATTTCTGGATTTGTGGCTTTGTAGTTAGAGTGACCGGTATGGAGTTAGGAAGACCTGAGTTCAAATCCATCCTTAGTCACTTAACTAGCTATGTGACCCTGTGCAAGTCACTTAGCTGTTTTAGTTTCTTCATCTGTAAAATGAACTGAAGAAAGAATTAGCAAATCATTTCAGTATCTTTGCCCCAGATGGGATCATGAAGAGTTGGATACAATTGAAATGACTCAAAAATAGCACCTGTTCTAATGTTTTCCCCTCTTTCTATGATTGTTTATTATACTCCTTCAATATCCATCTCTACCTGTCATCAAAATCCAACAAATGTCAAATCTCTCAGGAATTCTGCCATGATTTCCCTGCAAGTACATGTGATTTTCCCCTCTCCCCACTGCACTGTTTGCTCCTAGGTCTAATTTATAAGATTTGTTTTAGGATCCCAATTAAATAATAGGCAGAAAAGCTTTTTGAAAATTGTGAAGGACTGAATAATCAGAATTCATCTTTATTCATCAGATATTCATCTTTAGGACAACTTTAGTGCCTCATGTGGAGTGAAATGCAATAAATATTGAATGAATGATTCCTTATACTTTACAAAACTTATTGTCTTAGAGAACTATTTTTGTTTTGTTTTGTTTAGGTTTTACCAATAGCCGTCCCCAAAGTTGCTTCCTGGCAGCTATTCCTATCTCTACCTTAAAATTTAGGTGTAACTTAGCTTATTTCATATTCCAATTCTTTTGCCAAATTCTTTAGGATCTATTTCTTTTTTTTTTTTTTTGCTTTTTGGAGGGCAATTGGTGTTAAGTAACTTGCCCAAGGTCACGCCTTTTTTGTTTTGTTTTGTTTTTGTTTTTGTTTTTTTGGTGTGTGTGTGTTAAGTGTCTGAGGCCACATCTTAACTCAGGTCCTTCTGACTCTGGGGCTGATTCTCCTCTCACTGCACCATCTAGCCACCCTGGATCTATTTCTTCATATATTTAAATGATTCATAGCCCCCACAAAATTAACTATGGAGCTTAAATTTAAGATATGCTAGATTTGAGATATCTCCACGAAATAGGAACTCCAAATTCACATTTTATCATAATTAGGTATCCAGTTACATGAGCTTTGGAGGATAGTTTTATAGATGGTTTACAATACGACCTATACTAATGGCACAGCACGTGAAGTCTCCAGGGAAGCCATATGATGCAGTGGATAGAGTGTTGGTCTTAGTATCAGGAAGACATGGGTATGGATTATTCCTCTAACATTTACCATCTATGGGACTATGAACAAGTCACTTAACCTTACTCAGCCTTAGTTTTATCATCTATATATTGGGCATAATTTTGCTTATGGTACCTACCTCTCAGGGGTATGAGGCTCAAGAGTTGATGGAAGGGGCCTTTGATGTCTCAAAATATCATATAAGTATCTTATATTATTAGATTATTTGGAAATCTTAAATTAGAAAGAACATAGGACTAGAATTTAGATTTATAGAATGAAAAATTGGTTGACACTTCAAAAGTGAAAAGGGCTGCTTAGGGAGGGATGGGAAGAATTTAGAGGAGCTCTTCAAGCATGTCTGAATGACCGTGTATTGGGTAAAATTGAGACAAGATTCTTGTTTACTTATAAATTGGACTAGCTTCCCTTGGAAGACCTTTCCAATTCAGCGATTATTTTATTTATGGCTTGCAGGAGAGTTTTGTCACCTACTTTGACCTTGGTCAAATTACTTCCTTTCTCCAAGCTTGAATCTCTCCCTTTTTAAAATTAGAAAATCGCATTGTAATCTTTAGTAGTGAATTAGATAGTGTGGTACTCTTAAAGCAGGGGAGAAATGAGTTAGAATAGTGCCTCATATACTTATAAGGTGTGTTATCCAGGGCAAGTCATCAAGGCTGTTTTAATTTCAGTTTCCTCATTTGTGAAATGGGAATTATAAAAAATTTAGCTCCCAAGTTGTTGTAAAGAAAAAAAAAGTAAAACCTATATAGCTCCATATCAATATTTATTATTATTATTTTGTCAGCCTTAGTTTATATGTAATTCCTGGTACCAAATAATATTTAATTCTTTACTTAAACATCTTTATACAAGATCCATTAAGATGCTTTTAAAGACATTCTCTAACCATGTCAACCAGAGGTGTTCTACATTGGTACTTTGCCTCAGGAAAAGGTTCTGACAACCTTTATTTTCTTTTTAGATATACAGAAGCAAATGAGCTTAGCACTCAGTTATTATGAATACTAACTCAAAATAGGAAACTATTAGGTGATAAACTTCATTCTCCTTTCAGCTTCTCCTCACCTGAGCTCCTTTCAAGAACTTTCAGGGCTTAGTTTGCTTCCCTACCCCTTTGCTTCTTCAGTAGTTTTGCAACATCCTGGTGACTCCTTACCTGGAAGCTAATGCCTTGGAATCTGCCCAACACTCCATCATGACAGTATCCCATGATCTCTGCCCCAGAAGGAATTTCTTTAAAAGCTTATTTTGGAAATCACGTACTGGGTGCCCAAATACCAATTATAATTATGGTTATTACTATTTATTATTAATTTATTACAAGATCAGGACTGAAATTAACTAAGATCACCCACCAAAACCATAAAATGCTAATATTCAAAACCTCCTAACCATCTTCCACAGATATAGGTAAATTGATTATCTGGTAACACTGAACATTCTTATCTCAGTGATGGGTAATATAAAGTACATTTATGGAGTCTATAAAGTATATTTTAGAAATTAACTTCTCTATCCTTGTAGCATCTTGAAAACAAACACAAGCAAATATCCCTGCTTTTGGTTTCCCTGAGGAAGCATAGAACCACAGAGACTGGGCGGGTTTTGTTCCCATCTCCAGCTTTTGTTCTTTCTGCTTGGCACTAAATACAGTTACTCACGATGTTTAATTAAACTTCAAAATTAGTGTAATTAATGTGTTTTTACCATTATTTAGCCTAAGCATCTATTAGAATTTTCAAGAAAGGGGATTATCTCTCTGCTTTTATGATAAAAGGAGTTCTCATCACAAAGTAGGTCACAGCCTGCCTATAATTTACTAGGCAAGTCTAAGAGAATCATATAACAGTGCAGAGAGGTAAGATGGTTTGCCTACAGACATGAAGTGTAAATAGCAGAGATTGGATTAGAAATAATTCAGGATTAGAACTCATATCTTCCTCAATGTTCCTTCCATGTACCTTGAAGAAAACTCAAACTGATGTTTGAATCATAGTGAAACTTAGCTTATTAAAAAAATGCTAAATATTTTTCATCTCATTGTTTCGTTCATCTCACTTTCTTTAACTATATTTATCACTTTAAGATCATTATTAACTTAAGTAGATGCCAAAATAATGTGGGAGGAAGCAGTTAGGACAATTAAAGCATAAGAGATTGAATAATATCCCCTTTATGAGTCCAAAAAGGCTTGTGGCAAATATGGGGATGGAGTCATTGGATGAAGTCTTTTCTGATCTCCCATAGTTACTAAGAAAAGGCTTTCTTCCCTTTTATTTGTGGATATGATGTACCCCTCCCACACCCAGATAATTTAGTTCTTTGGTGGGTAGGGGCTTTGCTACCCTGGAGCCCTTTTCCCTCCCTTCACTCCCAGGGATAATGACAAGGAATCAGTGGTATAGGAAATTCCATTGAGCACTCATGAAGTTTGACCACTACAAATTAGGATTTTGTGTGGTTTATCTAAGAGAATAAGCAACTGTCCTGGTCACGCAGCTCAGTTTGAACTCACAACCCTGTAAGACAAAGAATGCAACTATTATAATTTCCAGCTGACAAATAAGGAAGTAGGATTGGAGGTGGTTCAAGGAATAGTTTATAGTTCCATGGATAATAAATAAAGCTCAAGCATTTTCCTATATCCACTGCTTTTTATACTATACCTCAGCTAACTGCCTGCTCCCCATGGTCATCTCTGCAACCCCGAACTTCTCCAAACTTTTATTCTTTGCAATCCCTTCTCTACAACTTAGGCTGAATGTTTTATAGGAGGTTAGTCGTAGATTTGGAGCTAAAAGACAATCCAAAAGATCTAGTCTCCTTGCAAATGACACTAAAGATTGGAATGGTTCGATGTGTTGTCACACAAATTGTAAGTTCAAGGGTTGAGATATTAACCCAGGTTTTCTGAATGTAAGCCCAATGCTACATTTACAAAGTAGTTAACATAAACAGATACTATGTAGACCATTAGGGGAGATACAGGGTTTAGAAGTCACTATTTCTGCCCTCGTTATGATTCCAGTTTAGTTGATTGATGTGATGGTAATAAAGAAAATCAACATTTAATATGGCATGAGAGGGCAGCTAGGTGGTACAATGGATAGAGCACTATACTGGAAATCAGGAAGACTCATCTTCATGATTTCAAATCTGGCCTCAGACAATTATTAGCTGTTTCACCCTGGGCAAGTTACTTAACCCTCTTTGCACTAGTTCTTCATCTGTAAAATGGGGTGGAGAAGGAACTGGCAAACCCCTCCAGAATCTTTGTCAAGAAATCCTAAATGATGTCACAGAGAATTGCCATGATTGAAACTATTCAGCATTGATGTGACGAGAAGAAAATTAGGCAGTTATGAAAAAAAAGGTAGTATGTGAAGTCATAATGCAAATGTCATTATTAACTGATGGAAAAGTCATTTTAAGTGAAATAGGTATGAATTAAATAGATGAAAAGAAGATAGATGAACATTCCATGAAAAAGTAACTATAGGGCACAGAAATGTTGGTTCAGAAGTTAGAAACATGGGTTGAAACACTGCTTCAAATAGTATTTGTTGCACTTGGGAGTTAGATTTCTGTTCAAGTGAGGAGTCAGAAGGAATTTTGGTGAAATAATAATAAAAAAAAAACAAGACACACAGGGGAGTTTCTGAGGATTGTAAAGAATGAGCTCCAAAGGGCACAGAGAACAGGTAAAGTCATGTGAGAACCATGTTTGAAAGTATTGGAAACTCAGTAAAGCATCCTTCAAGGGAAGGTAGCATGGACAATTGTACTTGCCTTTCAAGTAATGAAGTGGGGTGACTACAGTAGAAGGATCACATCAATGCAGTCCATTCACGAAACTTGGCCACCTCATCTCAAAGATCCAGATAGATATTGCAACATGAATATTTTGGTAGTTATGTAGCAAGTATATAGAGTGCCTGACTTTGAGTCAGGAAGACCAGAGTTCAAGGGGGACCTTAGATATTTACTTGTTTAATCCCATTGAATTCACTTAGCCCTTTTAGACCTCAATTTCCTCATCAGTACAATGAGTATAATAATGATATATCCTTCTTCACAAATTTGTGGTGAGGATCAAATTATACAATACAATGCAATCCAATATAATACAATACAGTACAATATATGTGATGATATATACAGTAATTTAAAGTACTCTAAAGCACCATGTTTGTGTCAGATATCATTATTATTATAATTGTGGTGGTCATTCTTATCTGTGTAACACAGTGAAGTTTTTAAACATATTTATTCCAAACATACATTACAATTACCCAAACATATTCTCCTCAGTATGTGGGAGACATAATCTCCTCCCCCCCCCCCATGACTTCAGTCTCTGAGTGGGGAAGGGAAGTAGCTTCATAACTTCGATTGATTACCTTAAAGCAAAGTTCCAGTTCTGATTCTAAGAGAACTGGGGTTTGAATCCTGATTCTTTCTTCTCCTTCTCCTTCTCCTTCTCCTTCTCCTCTCAGCATTTTTAATGACTCTTTAAAGTTTTCTAAGCACTTCATCAATAAAATCTAATTTGATCCTCATGTCCACTCGGTACATGCTATTACAATCCACATTTTATATGTAAGTAAACTGAGGCTGAGAGGTTATGTGACAAGTGCCATGAGAATGTTTTGAACTCAGATCTCACTTCAAACCTGAGACTCTATCCATTACACTATCCAGCCATCTCCTGGGATTTGGGCAAAGTCATTTGATCTCTCTCATTCTCAGTTTCTCCATCTTTGTGTGAGACTATTTGATCCTCCTATGATCCTAAGAGCCTATAAGCCTTAGTTACTCCAGCACCTGGGACAGGAAAAGGATAACTAGATGCTGATGAGATGTCAGGTCTCCACCTCCATTTATTCTACTAGAAGCCCAGAGTCTTTCCCAGTCTTTTATGTGACTCTTTGACCTATAACATGGCTAGGCACAGAGTAGGAGGTCAGGGGTTGTCTAAAAAATATAATGTCTTTTTTCACTGTTTTATTATCCAACAGAGAAATCTAAAGGAAACTAATCATATATTGAAAATAGCCATAGGCCTGGAGCTCATGTTCAAAATGCCACTCTTTTAAAAAACAACTGTGCTCATAATGGCGGTATGCTTTAAAAAAATCCTCATGTACGGTATTTGAGAGAAATAAACCTCCCATAATAAAGTGCCAAGTCAGTGTCTCGATATAAAACTTTATTGATATCCTACTTACCAATCTCCTGCTCAGCAGGCAGTTTTCACAATTACCATCTCTGTGGCAGACAGATATACCTCTTAATATTACCTGCCATTGGACTCAGTGGATTGCTAGCTAGCTTTTTATCTGATGCTGTGGGCTGGGGATTCAGGATGCGAGGTCCAAAGGGAAATTTAGAAACATCATGGCTCCATGTCAGGGCAGGGTTGATTTTTTCTGGTTGCTAAAGAACATGAGGAAGCCACCAGCTGAGACATTTAGACTGAATGGGAAAAACTGCAGGTGGCCAGATGTATTATAGGGGCTTAAGCAGGGTGAACAAGGTTTAGGTCTTTTCTTGTTTTAAAGTGTGTGTGTGTGTTTCTGTGTGTGTGTGTATGTGTGTGTGTGTGTGTGTGTTTCCCCTTAGGGTGTATAAAAGGCAACAAGCTGAAGAAAATAAGAGGCCCAGGAACCATTCTTATTTCAAGGATGAATAACTCCTAGGGATGCTTATCAAAGGCAAAAGTGGCTCCACCTTTCCATGGATAGGGGTGGGGTATTACACCTGACTTGCAGAAAAGCAGCAGCAGGTAGCCAGTTGATGAGAGCATAAGGGAAGTTAGCTCTCATTTCTTCACTGTAAAAAGAGGAGCAGAAAAAGATGGAAATGGAGTGGTAGCCTTCTCTGTGAAATATGACTGCACCAGAGAGTAAAGAGGAAAAAGAATAAAACATGAAAAACTTCTGAGAGGCTGACATAGGAAAAAAAGAGAAAAAAGAAAAAAAGGTACTAAATTTGGGTATAATATCTTTACTTAATTCCAAAGTGAAGAAATAGGTAATTATCATTAAAAGGACATGTGAAAAGAGAAATGAGGATTGATGCCTCCATGTTGTATAGATTGCATGAGTGATTGTGCAGACTATGGACTTTGTCCAATAAGGAACCATCATTGGTTGGAATTCTTCCTTAGAAAGGAAATTATCATAAAGAGATGGGATTTTAACAAATCTCTGGGAAGACATTCACACACAAAATCAATATAAGTATAAAAACCGCAACAGTGACCACAAAAAAGAGGGAGTAGCTGTGGAGGGACATTTATACTGAATGGAATAAAGAAAAAAAAGGTACCTGTCACATGAATTATGGTGACCTGAGAATAAAAGAAAAATAACTGGTAGGGTAGGGTTATAAGTTTTATTTTCCCTTTTCTCATGTGTAAAGGCTATAGGAAGAAGGCACATAATCTTAAAATTTCGTAGTTATATCAGAATAATAGAGAAACACTAAATACAGGGAAAATATAATTTTGAAGTTTTAGAAGTAAATTTAGATTTTAAGAAAGTGTGGATTATATTTGTGCCTTCTATAATTTTTATTTTGGTCATTTTCAAGCCATGTCTGACTTTCCATGACCCCATGAGGTTTTTCTTGGTAGTGATATCATGCAGTTTTTCCTTGTCCTTTTCCAGCTCATTTTGCAGATGAGGAAACTGAGGCAAACAGTGTTAAGTGATTTACCCAGTGTCACACAGCTAATGAGTATCTGAGATTAAATTTGAATTGATGAAGATGAGTTTTCTTGATCCTAAGTCCAATATTCTATCCACTGAGCTACCTAGATACCTACATAATGAAATATAAATATTAAAATGAATATGAATAGATATTTATATCACTTGGTGATTTACAAAGTGTTTTACATACATTATCTAATTTGAGTTAGTTCAGTGATACAGTGAGTACTTTGCTGGACATGGATTCAGGAAGGCTTGACTGAGTGCAAATCTAGCTTCAGATGCATCCAAACTTTGGCAAATTACTTAACCTCTTTCAGCCTCAGTTTACACATTTGTAAAATGGGGTAAGAACATCCATTTCCTCCCAGGGTTATTGTAAGGCTCAATCAAGGAAAGATTTGTAAAGAACTTTGCAAACCTTAAAAGGATGTATAAGTGCTAGCTATTATCATTATTATTCTTGTATCCTTGTGAGGTAAGTAATGCAGGTATTCTCATCAAAACTATGCAAGTGGGGAAACTGAGATTGATAAAGAATTAGCAACTTTTCTATAATAAAACAGCTGGTTGGTTATTTTATGAGGTATGATGTGATCTCAAGTCTTCCTGCTGCCAGTTCCTATAATCTATCAACAGCAAAAAGCTGATATTAACAAGGGAAAGAGCAAACGGAAAAGCAAATATGCTCCTTGAACAAATTCTTGGAAAACACCCACTTCACCAAATTCCAGAATCATAATACTTGAGACTGTCTGCCCTTTTAACAGAGCTTGAGGTCTTACATGAGGAAGTCAGGGAGCAACTGCAGAAAATCATTTGCAGCCCTGGAGTCAGGAAGAACTGAGTTTAAATCCGGTTTCAGACACAACACAAAAACTAGCCGTGTGACCTTGGGCAAGTCACATAACCCCAAAAAGCAAAAGAAAGAAAGAAAGAAAATCATTTGCAGCAAATTACTAGGACTGCATGCTACCCATCAAGAAGTTATGGGGTGTTGCATTGTGTAATTTGTCCTTCATTTTCGAAGAGGAACATGACATCAGGGACATGATGACATGACTTGCAGTTGACTTTGATTTGAGTGAGGGGGGACTGTGCAAAGTCATCAGCCCCGCTTTCTCCTCCAGAGTCATCTGGTTCCAGTGGTCAGATATTGATCAGGACAACTGTAAATGACACAGTTATGGGGTATGGGGAGGGGAGGAGAGCAAGAACAGAGTGGTAGATACACTATGGACTTGCTGAAATACATCTTGTAAGACCTTAACTGTTTGAAGACTTTGCCAAGTTCCTGAGACAGTAGCTCAGTTGAGTAAGGAAATGATGGTCATATTGATGATCTGGCAGCACAAATCTTCCGAGGATAGGCTGCTGCTGTTCAAAACCTTCTCAGAACTATTTGGAACACCTTCATTATTATAGGTGTCATGTTGTTTAGTTTAAAAAGAAATAGGACTATGAAATTTTGAAATTAGTTTGTTTTTTTTCTTTCCTTATGTGTTTATAAATTTTCTCCAAAGACAGTTTCCCAAAGAAAAAATCCAGAAAATGTTTGGAATGGTGGTAGCATCCTTACGAAAAGTAGATGGCCTCTCAAAGCCATGTCTTTGAAGCAGTTCGGGTGCTCAGATCTACTTAAAAGTACAGGATCTTTATAGACACAGTTACTGAGTTTTGGGAACATTCATGGTGCTCTGGTGGATCTCTGATTGTATCAGTTGCCTAGCTGAGAAAATTATAAATGAGATAGTTTTGTTTCATTTGACAATGAACAGACCTTAAAGTAGTTTATGTTCTGATACCGAGGGTGGGAGAACAATCCCTTTTCTTTCCTGGAACATCAAATACTGTCTGGTCTTCTGATGACTTTGTAAGGACCATTCTCTGTGCCTGGAATACACTACTACCTTATCCCATCATATTCCAAGGCTCAAGGCAAACACTATTTCTTCCATGATGTCCTCTTTTTCTCTTTATCAAAAGAAAATATCCTTTTCTTCAGATTTTCCAAGCACATATTTTCTTGGACTTGCCTTTTCCTACTCATTCCCTTCTGTTGTATGTTCTCTCTCTCTCTCTCTCTCTCTCTCTCTCTCTCTCTCTCTCTCTCTCTCTCTCTCTCTCTCTCTCTTCTCTCTCTCATGGCCCTTCAAAAACAAATAGAATATGAGCTGCCTGAGGGCAAAGCTATTATTTTTAAATTGGACAGGGAAGGGAATAAACATCTATTAAGCACCTACTATGTACCAGGTACTATGCTAAGCACTTACAAATATCTCATCTGATCTTCACAACAATTGTGTGAGGAAGGTGTCATTATTTTCTTCACTTTACAGTTGAGGAAACTGAAAAATATAGTAGTTATGTGGCTTTTGCAGGGTCCCATGGCTACTAAATTTTTGTGGCAGAATTGGAACTCAGTATTTTTGACTCCAAGGCCAAAGTTCTATCCATTTTACCACTTGGCTGACTCAATGAGGTAGCCCTATTGCCTAGCCCACTCCTTTGTACACTACTGGTGTTAAAATAATTTAAAAAAAAGATTGATGATGTGAAATGAAAACAATTCATGTCTGTTTTGACAAGTTTAAGGACAAGAATGAGGAAAGCTTCAGTGGAACTGAAGAGATATGTATTTAAATCAAGAATCCACTGATGAAAATAGATAAAATCCAATTATGAGTGCATGAGAAGGCACTCATTTTAGTAAGTTTGAAGTGCTTGTAAAAAAAAATAAACCAAACCAGTCATTGAACAAAATGAAAACTTCTGAACCAAACATCTTTCAGGAGAGACAATAAACTAGTCAAAATTTAAGGCAATCTTAAAGAAGATAGGTACACTCATGGTAAGTAGAAATGGGCTACAATCTATTACCAAGGTGAATTCATGTAAGAGTGGGCACCAAAGATATTAAAATTATATAAAAAAATGGAGAAAGAAAAGATATGTGCTTGACATGCAATAAGTTAAGAATTGTAGATTTACAGTCTGTGATTCTACAATGGTCAACAGGTTAACTGACCCACAGAAAGTCTTATAGCACATTGGGTAGGTTGCTTTTGGAGGACTTAAATTAAGACCCAGACACAAATACCACAAGATGAGAAATGGGAACAAGTAGCAATAGACATCATTTGGTTTGAGTCCCATACTTAGTGAGGTCACAGATCCATTGAAGTATTCATCTGTATTTTTTTTAAACCATCAGTACTTTTAAGATTAGCAAAAATGCCATATGATATCTGAAGGTGATAAAATGTAGAACAATTTTATTTTCCGAAGCATTGCCCCCTGGGACATTTCTCAGAGACTGAATTTGGGTCTGGATGGGTCCTGGGCTTTTTCTCATATGAAACTTTCTTCTTCTTCTCCTTTTCCTTTTCCTTCTCCTTCTTCTCTTCCTCCTCCTTCTGCTTCTTTTATTTTTTTGGAGAGAGAGACAGACAGACAGACAGACAGAGACAGAAACAGACATAGAGACAGAGAGAGAGACAGAGAAACAGAGACAGAAAGATGGATGGAGACAGAGAAAGAAATATTTGTACATTTCTGAATCTTCAGCTGAAGGATTCTTTCACCAGTCTCTCCAAGGATGAAAACCACACTCTGGCCATGGCCTTGAAAGGTTCTGGGGCCTCTAAAGACAGGGATAAGAGGAAAAGGAGATAGTCATTCAGGGGCCTCAGAGAGTCTGGATGGATGAAAGACAGCATTTCTGGCCTGAGCCAGTCACTTCATTGCCTCTGAATGCTTTCAACTCTGGTCCTAGACGAAATTTTTAGCTGTCTGCTGAGGGCTGACCTATCTCTTGAGTTCTGAAAGCCCAAAGAATAGTATTACCTTCCTGGGACAGGTGATAATGCTCAATTTAGAAGGATTATGACCCTAAAATTTTCCAAATAACAGAAGCACTCCTGTCTATCAAGAGAAATCTCTTTCAATGCACCAAAGTGGAAGTATTTTACTCAGCTAGTCATTGTTTCCCCACCAGTCATTTAAAGAATATCGAATAGTTGTCAACCTGATACTTTCTCGCCATATTTCAGATGATTATGTCTTAACATGCTCTTTTTGTCCTCTTTCCAGTTGTCATTCATTATTGATAGCACCTTTTTCACAGCTGCATCCATACTAAGATAAACCATGAATACAAATTTTACGCTGCATATTTTTGGTTCCTCATTTGGATGACTTAAACAAAGTGTCCAGTCATCTCGGATAACTTCATCCCTTTCCTAAGCAAGTCTTCACGTGTCCTCTCTGTCTTATGTTATCAGACATAAATCCATTTCTTAAAATATCATTTTAATCAGTTCATTAGTTGGCAGCCAGCTAATTTACTTAAAGCCTATACAAAGAAAATGATATGTAATATTTGTTTATAGCTCCTCTGAAATCTGTCATAAGTGAGATATTGTTGGTGAATTATGTGCAGAGGAAGAAGGGGTAGAGAAGAAGATGAAGAATAAAACATAGAATTCTTCTTTATCCCTCTTAAAACTCTAAAAACTCTTCTTAGGCAATAATCTACCTATGTCTGGAAAGGCTCTCAGAGTTCATTTAGTCTGCATGGCTCCTTTTACAGCAGAAAATATGAGGGTTAGAGACATCAAGTGTTCAATATCACACAGGTAGAAAGTAAAAGAGTGAGCATAATTATTGTGGACTTGGAGGTGCAATAGAGCTTGGAGGCAGAAATCTCCTGAGTTTCCAGATGAAGATACTGAGGCATAGAGAAATTAAGTGGCTAGCCAACAGCCACCAGATAGTAATTGTCAGAGGTGGAATTTGACGCAAGGCCCTCTTTCTACATGGCCAATGTGCTATCTGCTACATCATGTTTTGTTCTGTGCCAGGGTTCTATCACTCTAAAGGTTCTTTTTAAGTAGTAGACTGCAGGGCTATTTAATTTTTACTTATTCAGTGATGCTTTGAATAATCATAGGGTATGAATTTTTTTGTTTTAACTCATACTGATGTCACCTGGAGTGACACTGAAGGTTTTCTAACTGTCCTCATCAGCATGAAAAGATTTATGTTTATCTTTCGATATTAGAGTGAAAACATCCTGGATAGCATAGAGATAACTAATGATGAGGCTCTGTGTGCTCAAAAGAAATGATGAAGGATTGTGGCGATTTTCTTCCCACTAAAAAGTTGCCTTTGAAAGCTAGAACAAACACAGTGTTCATTTAGTGTCAGGAAAACATATTCTATAAGCAAGAATCTATGACCTCATCATTATTAAAACCAAACTCGTTTCTTCTAGTTTCACAATTTTTGAGCCTTTTGTTTTCATGAATGTGAAATGAGGAGAGGCAGCATTAGAATACAGAAAGCCAGGAAATGGACTGAAGAAGGAGAGGTGGGATATTTAAGAGACATGGTTTATATTTCTATGCTCTCACCCTAACTTGACACAAATGCAAAGATTACTTCTCTTCCTCTATGGTCAATCCATATTGGAGAGTATGTCTTTTCTGTAGAAAAAGAGGGCTCAGGGGTGGCCAGGTAGAACAGAGAGTAAGAGCACTGGCCCCAGAGTTGAGATGACCTGGGATTGAATCCGGGCTCAGACACTTAGCACCCACCCAGAAACACCTGGCCGTGTAACCTTGAGCAAGTTACTTAACCCCAATTGCTCTGGGGTGGCCAGGTGGCTCAGTGAGTAAGAGCACTGGCCCCAGAATCAGGATGACCTGGGATCAAATCTGGGCTCTGTTACTTAGCACCACACCCAGAAATTACTGGCCGTGTAACCTTGAGCAAGTTACTTAACCCCGATTGCTTTAAAAAAAAAAGAAAAGAAAAGAAAAAGAGGGCTTAGTTCAATATGCTTTGCTTTTAGGAGGCTGCATTTTAGACCTGGAAAACCTGGATTTGAATCCTGCCTCAAGAATAGCTGTGTAACTCTGCCAAGACATATCTCTTCTCCAGACCTCTTATCTCATCTGTAAGATGAAGGAATTTGATTCAATAATTATAATATACCTTTAGAGTCAATTACAGATCTAAATTTATTATCCTTTGATAATGCATCAAGTGTAATAACGTGGCAGGAACTAAAATCCAATTATCCTTGCCCTCAATTATTTATTCTTTATCAAGGGTGACTGCAAGCACACAGACACAAAATTTATTAAAAATAAATATATGAATAAAAGGTAATTTCTTAGCATGAAGACATTATTAGCATTTGAGCACATCAAGAAAGGCTGCAGTTACCTTAGTTTGAATTAAGCTGGATTTGAAGGCTTCTGTAGCTCTGAAATTAAAAGTAAATAATGATATGTTTACATAAAATTTTGTTCTGTCTAAAAAGCTACATCTAAGTTTAAAAGAAATCTTATTGTTACTGTTGTTAATGTAACCCTATGAAATGCCCGTATGCCTTTAAGTTTAACAAAATTAACTAAGCATAAAAGGAATTATATTAGTTGCTGATAGTACAAAGAGAAAACTGAAAAACAGCCCCTGTCCCCAGGCAGTCTCCATTCTTTTGGTAATATGGCATATTTTTTGTTATTGTTTAGTCATTTTTCAGTGTTGAATTCTTCATGATCTCTTCTGGAGTTTTCTTGGCAAGGATACTGGAATGGTTTGCCATTTCCTTTTCCAGTTCATTTTAGAGATGAGTTAACTGAGGCAAACAGGGTTAAGTGGCCTGTCCATGGTTACAGTGCTAGTAAGTATTTAAGTCAATATAAGAGAATATAAGCATCAAGAAAGAAGTCAGGAAAGACTGGTACCCGAGGTGACATGAATGGAGCTAAAGAATCCTAAGGGTAGTAATGAGAAAGGAGAGAATTCTGTCTGTTGTCAGCTTTCTGGGCAGCTAGGTGGTATAGTGCTAGCCTTGGAGTCATGAGGACCTGAGTTCAAATCCAGCCTCAGACGCTAACTTTGTGACTGTGGGAAAGTCACTTAACCATGTTTGCCTCAGTTTCCTCATCTATAAAATGAGCTGGAGATGGAAATGGCAAAACATTCCAGTATATTTGCCAAGAAAACCCAAATGGGGTCATGAAGAGGCATACATGGCTAAAAAAAAAAATGACTGAGCAGCATCAGTTTTCCAAATAGTTTCATTTTCTGTAGTAATTCAGTATGTT
>NW_027185804.1:14983330-14987986 GCF_028583685.1 Petaurus breviceps papuanus
GCACGTCCATGGGGCATGGGAGATCTTTAAATCCCATAACCCTTACACATGGGACCCCTTTGAAATCCTTGTGAAACCTTTGGACTCCTTCTTAGACTAATGTACTTAAATGAATAAAATCAAATACATAGGATCTCAAAGGAAACCAATTATATTGAAGTAAATTTGTCAAAATATGTATTTTCAAAAAATAATGAACTCTATGTTAAGAACCCTGATCTATACTTTCTTTTAATCTTTTTTTTTCAAGTCTGTTCTACCAGTTAGTGTAATGAGTTTCATAAATTTACTTTCAACACAAGGAAACCTTGCTTATGTTAGGTTGGAACATGGTACCATGGAATGTGTTGACTTTGAAGACAAGAGACCTTCAAAGCCTGTCTCTACCACCAAATATTTATGTTGCCTTGAGGTAATATTCCACTGCTTGGGAGTCTATTTCATCATCTCTAAAGGAAAGAGTTGAGCTACATAACCCTGAAATTTCCATCTAGCTCTGATGCTATCTGTGACTGTGACTGAATTTTATTTAACTGAAACCACTCTTATCTTGAGCCTCAGGGGTTGTGCCCAGACTCTAGTTCTGAATTTAGTGAACATGAATATGTCAATTTGCTTAACTTAAAAAAAAAAATCCTCATCAAATATATGTGCAAATCATTGTGTTTAATTCTGGTGTGATAAGGGCTGGCTTAGGAAAATAAACAAGAAATTTCCATTGCATTCAAAAGAAATTCACAGTTAAGCTGTGGTTGGAATAGGCAGATAAGGCACATGAACAAATAAATATAATGCTGTTTAGTGTATCACTAAATCAGAAACCACTAGAAAAGGGGCCCAAGAGTGATCTCTCTGTAGTCAGTTATCTTCACTGTAAAGATGCTCTGTAAGGGCTGTTTCCTTACTGATCTTCTATTTGTTCTCCTTAGATAAATAAAAATTTATTTTGCATTGTCCCTATATTTCCCTGTCAGACTTGGCTCATTCTGTATCTTAACATTTTTGATATCAATTTTATAGCACTTCACACACTCTTATTTTCATCTTCTGTTGTTTGAAAGATTTAATGTCAAAGTATACCTTTGTCACATGTAATATTACCTATGTGATCAAGGGCAGGTCACTTAATTTCTATATGCCTTTGGGCCCAGTGGTGTCAAATTAAAGTAGAAATAGGGGCCACCAATCCCTACCTAAGGATCCCTGTGGCTGCATATTGACTTAGTTTAAAAATTCATTATCATCTCTGTTTTATTGGATTTTAATTTATTTTTTAAAAGTATTTCCCAATTATATTTTAATCTGGTCCAGACTCTATATGGGAGGATTTCTCTGTTGCCTGCTGTGTATCTAATACCTCTGCCTTAGGCAGCTTCTGTCAGTGGAGCTGTGGAGAGCACTCACTTCAGATATTGCCCAAGTGAATGAAATCCCAAGTCCTTGAATAATCATATTGCTATCCTTCAAGAATGCACAGCTCTTTTCTTTTTGGATGGCATCCTAAGGTGACCTGTTGTGTCTTCTAACATGATGGTTATCTTCCTGGTGTTTTCTATAGTCTTATTATTCCATATACCAGGGGTAGATGTATCATGCTTTGATTCTAAAGTAATGATGATTATGATGCTATTAATACTAATAAATAGCAATAACTATTTAATAATATATTAATAATAACAATAATTAATAATAAACTAGCAATAACTAAAATATCAGCAAAAACTAAAATAATAATTTGTTAATAATAAATAATAATAGCTAATAATAAACTAGCAATAACTAAAATATTTGCAGAAACTAAAAAATAATAATATATTATTGATAATAAATAATAAGCTAGCAATAACTAAAATAACAATAACTAACATTTATATAGTACTTACTGTGTGCCAGACCCAGTGCTAAGCACTTTGCAATTATCTCTTTTAACCCTTATAACAACTCTGGGAGGTAGATACTATTATTATCCTGATTTTACAAATGAGGAAACTGAGAGAAACAGCTGTTAGGAGACTTGCCCAGAATCACAGAGCAAGCAAGTGCCTAAAACTGGTTTTGAAATCAAATTTCCTTGACTCTAGGCCTTCCATTTTATCCATTAAGAAACACAGAAACAGGTGGCGAGGTGGCACAATGAATAGAGCATCAGCCCTGAAGTCAGGAGAACCTAAGTTCAAATGTGGCCTCAGACACTTAACACTTATTAGCCATGTGACCTTGGGCAAGTCACTTAACCCCGATTGCCCTGCCTTCCCCTCCTCACCCATCCCCCCCCCCAAAAAGAAAAAAACAAACAAACATAGAAGTTAAAAAAAATAAATTCTGAAAAAATAATTAAAAAATGCACAGGCAGTGGGGTATAGAAATCTGTCTTGCCCTACAAGAAATAAGGGGGGAAGCGGGAAAGGGGAAGGATAGGGGAGATATATGAAAGGGCAGATTGGGGGAGGAGTGATAAGTCTGCTTGCCATCTTGAGGTCCGGGGTAAGGGAGAGATGGGGTGAAAATTCAGAACCCAGAATCTGGTGGAAATGAATGTTGAAAAATGAAAATATATAAATGAATTCTGAAACCTAGAAACTCAAGGTATCCTAATCCTAAAGGTAGCATCCTGTTCTCTTTTTTATTGCCAAAGCCCTTTGAGATGATAACCATAATTTTATTACACTGTGTTAGTATAGATCACACAGTAGGTGGACGTCTCCAAGGAACAATGAATTCAGATCCAGAAATGAAAAGGGATAGCTTAGGGAATCATCCTCTGAGTAAAGTTCCAATGTTCTTCCCATTCCATCGTCATTCGCTGAAAGTACTTCGAGCCTGGAGGTCCTGTAGTGCTTTTCTCTCTGGTCACCAAGCCTCATAAGATCACATGTATTTTCCTTCCAAAAAGAAAAGAACTATGCTTTCACTTTTTGGAAGAATATAGCATCAGGAACTATAGTATATTGGAACACACTGGTTCAAGAGAACTGATTGTTAAATCTCCAGCGCTCAAAAACCTGAAAACACTAAAAATCAGACCCTTATGGATTGTTGTGTTGATTGTCTAGATTTAAGAAAGTGAGGTAGGAAATGGTAATAATGGAGATTAAACTTAAAGCTGTACTCCCTCCTCTCACCCCGCGCCCCGGATTCACTTATCAAACATTTACCAGCATACTCCAATCATAGAATTTAAAGCTGTATGGAATCTTAGAGGTCACTCTATACAAACTGTTGTTGTGCTTGTTGTTGCTGTGGGTGTTGGTGGTGTTTGTACCCATGGCATCTGGTACTTAAGAGGTGTTTATTAAGGTCACTTGTCTTGAGTAAGAGGAAGGTAAGAGATAGGAAAGGACAGGTCCACTATCATATAGTTAGCAAGTCAAACACTCTGTCAATCAACCCAGAGGCATTTGTGTCAGAATTCAAACCTTGTCCTTTTGACACAAAAGTCATAATATCTTCCCATTCACCCCCATGCTTGATGCCACTGGAAACAGGGAGGTCTCCCAGTACTTTCCCACCTCTAGATCATGTACAAAAATGCTGAACAAGTAGTTTCTAGCAAAAAACTCATTGAAAATCCCATAGCTTAGATCTCCTTTTTTAGGATGCATTCCAGTCTGTTCCTTGTCTCAACATCTGTCACATTGGCAGGTCACCCAGCTTCTCTGGCATACTTCCCACATGTGATGGCAAGTTAAATATTTCTGCCAAGAGTGATAGATTATCTTTGATTCCATTTTAACGAAGTTAAGAAAACAGAACCAGGAATAAGAAGGCCTATTTTTATAAAGATGGGGTTAATTCCCATGAACTGTGGATATGTAAATATTCTAAGAAGTGACTTAAAATTAAATTTAGCCAAATTTGATGGACATTCATTCCACAGATTTTAGGTGCTGTTCAATATAATAGGTATAATTCAGTATAGTAAAGTGCAATACAGTGTAATTGTTCCTCCATACTGTAATAAAAAAGGCACTACAATATTTTTTTTTTCAAATAATGGAGGATCCCTCTTTTTCATAGTATCAGAAGACCTCGGTTTGAATCCTACCGCTTCCAGTTACTATCCATGGAAACCATCCAAGTTGCTTAACCTCTCATGCTCAGAGTTTTCATTTATAAAACAGTAGTAATAGTAATACCTATAATGCTTCACTTTAAGGTTTATTGTGAGCCTCAGGGAAATGATGCATTTTGTAATCTTATATAACCTAAATGTCAGAGTAGAGAAATGACCATTGAATGTGGAAGACTTGGGCTTTGGTTCTACCTCTCTCATACCTGACCCTGGTCAAGTCAATTAAATTTTTAATGCCACCAAGCAACTCTGAGACTACAGATCAGGGGCCTATAAACATTGATAAAAGAATTTTTCCTTTGGAAGTTACCTGTATCAGTGAAATCATAGGTTAGATCCCCCCCAAAATGTCACCACAGAAAATATGATGATGATTCTGAAGATTGGTCAATGTCTGAGAAAAAAATACACACATATATACATTTATCTATCTATCTATCTATCTATCTATCTATCTATCTATCTATCTATCAATCATCTATCCATCCATCCATCTATTTTTCTATCTATACATCTATATAGATAGTTATACATCTCGATAGATAGATAGATAGATAGATAGATAGATAGATAGATAGATAGAT
>NW_027185804.1:14987996-14999003 GCF_028583685.1 Petaurus breviceps papuanus
ATAGATAGATAGATAGATAGATAGATAGATAGATAGATAGATAGATAGATGTGTGGATGTGTCCTTTTTGTTGGATATCACAATGTAATTTGCTCCTGAATATGGAGTTTGACTCCCAGTTGTGCTCCTTAGCTAGCAATATGACCATTGCCATAGAATTGCCTTAGAATTTCTGCAAATGGAACAAAGAGCTGAAGACTCTGGAGCCAGTAAGTAACTTTGTGTGACATCCGTGATGGCTGCATTAATCTGACGCTGTGAAGAGAGGGGGATTGTGTCTCAAAGGGGAGCACAGAGGAAAGGCTCAATCTGTTCGTGAGTCAGTAAAAAACCAATTTTGAAGCATTTGTTCCCTTTCCTTGCTCTGACCTCTAGCCTCCTATTGATGAAACCAGCTCATTGGTGTAATTACTGTGCCTTTAGGCAGGATCTCAGCTTTTTCTCCTTCCTTTATAGATCCTTTGCTAAAGACCTTGATGGGGTGATACTATAAATGACATTAGCTCCTATGGTGTGCCTCTGAGAGGAGAGGGTAGGAAAGAGGAAGGGAGGGGGACAGGAGAAGAAAAAGGGGGAAGAGAGAGAGGAAGCAAGAAAGGAAGGAAAGAAAAAAAGGAAAGGAGGAAGGGACAAGAAGTGAAAAAGGAAAGACAAGAAGAAGGAAGGCAGGAAGGAAGGAAAAAAAGAAGAAAGGAGGAAGGGAGGAAAGGAAGAGAAGCAAAAAGGGGAGAGAGAAAGACAAGAAAGGAAGAAATGAAGGAAGAAAGCAAGGAAGGAAGAAAGGAAAGGAGGAAGGGAAAAAGGGAGGAGAAGCAAAAGGAGAGAGAGGAAAGAGGAAGGAAAGAGAAGAAGGAAGCAAGGAAGGATCTATTAAGTATCTCCTTTATGTCAGGCACTGAAGTATCCTAAGCAATTAAAAAATTATTTCAACTGATCACAGCAACCATGGGAAGATGTGTCAATTAACCACATTTTACATCTGAGGAAACTGAGGCAGAGATTAAATACTTGCTATGGGTTGCACAGTAAGAAAGTATTTGAGACTGAATTTAAACTTAGACCTTCCTGACTGAAGGTCCAGCAGTCTCTCTACCTATCTGGTGGGTGAGAGTATAAGAAGAAACATTTCATTGTCCCATTTTTATTGTCTATACAATAAATGGGTCAACATGGCATTTTCAATCACAGTAGTAGGGTAGCAATGTTTCTGCATAAGAAATCATGACACAATCCAATCTTAATGCTTAGCAAAATGTCTGCCACATAGGTGCTTAATAAATGTTTACTGATTGATTTTTGGATTGCTTGAATCTAAATCCTTGATGGAATATTAAGTTGGAGATAGAAATGACAGGGGGCAAATGATTGATTTCACCATTGTTATCTTTGGTGTCTTCCTAGTCTGGGTGTCTATCTCTTTCCGCTATTCCAAATTTTTAAGTATGTCATTATTATTATCCTTATTCCTCATTAAAAATAATTGATAGTTTATATCTTGTAGTCTGTTTTGTAGATAACTGAATAAACCTGTGAGATAGGCAACACTGGTATTGTTGCCTTTTTGTACATGGGACAACAGATATTCAGGAAGCTAAGAGTTGGAAATAGTCAATCAATATGTAATTATTAAGAGACTATTAATAATTACGACTACCAAGCACCAGGGGTTCAAAGAAAAATTAAATGGTTCATGTCTTCCAAGAGCTTATATTCAGTGAGGGGGGAAAGTATGTATTCTCTCATAGAGACTTTTCTCTTTCTTTTGATTTTATTCTCATCTCCTAGCTAAAAGCCTGACAAGTACTTGCTAACAGACTGATTGGTACTTTACGTACAAGATTGATACGAACAATAGAAGGTTGTTTTTTTTGGGGGGGGCAGGGAACAGAACTTGAATACAGATCTAACTCAAGTTCCCAGTTTTTCCTATTATGAAATGCTGGCTCTCTGGTCTCCAGAATTTTGGTTCTGCCACGTAGGAGCTGTGATCTATTTCTTTCCTCACACCATAGGTTCCTTACAAGTAAAATTGGGATAATAATCCCTGAATAACTTACCACAAAGCATTTTTATGAGAATAGAAAGAGATCCGATCTGTGAAGTACTTTTTAAAATGTAGGGCACTTTATTAAATGAACCATTATGTTTAACCTGTCCATAACTCAGTATAGAGATTGGCAGGAACCCTTTCACAACAGAATGTGATTTGAGGGGCAACAAAATTCTTCTTAGAAACAGAAATTTCTTCACTTCACCCTCAGCCCTGCATTATTAGGCTCTTCCTAAGTGCAGAGTTATATATTTGAAAGCTATAAAGTCACTCTATCAAAATCATCATCTCAACTAGATTTCAGGTAAGGGGATATTTGCATTTTAAAAAGGGATATTCCCTTAAACCCAAAGGGGTGTTGAAAAAAGAGCACTGGATGTGGCATCAGAGAAACTGGCTTACTGTCCTGGCTCTGAAATTCAAACTCTGTATGACCTTAGCTCAGTCACTTGAGTCTTCTGGTCCTCACTTTTCTCATCCATTAAACGAAGGATTTGGACAAGTTTGTCTCCTTCCATTTCTGTTTATGACCTACCTTCCTTTAGAATTTTAAAGCTTCCAAAGCACCCAGAAGGTTTTGAAGCTTACATTTCCCTTCTAAATACCCCCAAAGATAATGGGAGCATTACCATTGTGTGATGGATAAGGAAGCTCAGAGGAAAGGGTAGGGATGACGTCACACAATTTGAAGGGCTGTCCTACCGTGTTTCCCCGATAATAAGACACTGTCTTATTATTTTTATTGGACAGAAAAACACCAGAGGGCTTATTTTCAGGGGAGGGCTTATTTTAATGAACATTGACAGCAATTTTAATAAACAGGTAAATGTGAACAAAAAAATGTACCTTTATTCAATAAGCAAATCCCTGGGGAAGAACAGGATGACGCACTCACTGCTGCAGCTCTGATTGGATGCAGCTCGGAGCATGGTGTGCATTTCACGGGGCGGGGGGGGCGGTGCATACAGAGGGTACCGTAATGTAGCGTGTAGCGCAGGGGATCACCTTCACTACAGTAGCAATCTCAATAGGGCTTATTTTCGGGGGAGGGCTTATTTTAGAGGAATCTTACACAGTAAGTGGAGGGCTTATTTTCGGGATAGGTCTTATTATCGGGGAAACACGGTATGTAAGCTAGTGTTGACTTCTGAGTTCTAGGAACTCTAGAGGGGAAAACTGAGAACATTTCCTTGTAGTTTCAGAGAGGAAGATGTAAGGGACATTTTCTTTGAAATGAGAATGATCCAACTTTTAAATGGATTGCTTTAAAAAGCAATAACTTCTGCCCTAATAGAAATTTTCTAGCTGATACCAAATGATCCCTTCTCTACCATGTTATAGACCAAGGGTTCTTAACCTTTGATTTTTCTGTAATATCATGGTCCTGCTTTGTGTTCTAATGAAGCCTGTTGACTCCTCAAAATAATGTTTTTAAATGCATAAGGTACAATAAATTGGATTACAGAGGCAATTGGTTATATTTAAATACATTTACCCAAATATTTTTAAAAAGCAAGTTCATGGAGATCAGGTTAAGAATCTGGAGAGTTTTATTATTCAAGTATGACTTGAGCAAAATGACATTTACAGTCTCTTTTGGTCTTGAATTCTGTGATATTCTCCCTTCCTATAAAGCTAAAGTACAATCTGCTTGACCTAGAGGTCAAACAATGAGCAAATATATCCAAGATCGTGTCCCTTTTTAGACCTAGTATGAAATCTACCTGATGAACCAAATCCAAGTTCATAGAATGAAATTAAGAGTTGAAAAAGAGTTTAGCAAAATTCTATCCTACCCTCTCCTCTTCCCTTTACAAATGATGAAACTAAGACCTGCAGAGTTGAAGAAGCTAACTCAGAGTCAAAGGATTTGCTTGTGGCACAGTCAAGTTTCAGATGCATGTCTTGTGCCTCTTAGTCTAATGATCTTTCTTTTCCCCAAGGCTGAATCCAGTGGCTGATGAGATTGGTCTTAGAATCAGTCTCTTAGAAACAAGACATCAAGGGAAACTGAACTTTTAAGTATGTTGGCTAAAGAAGTCTTTTGAAGAGCTAGAGGATGACCTAATTAAATGACAAATTATGAATTATAGACTATTTCTTTTTTAAATATATAATTAATAAAATGCATTTTAATCAAAGGACTAAACCAAGGATTTTTTTTTTGAAAGACAAGGTTTTCACTTGAGTTTTCATCTTTAAAGCAACTAGATACTTTAGAGAAGAGGAGGCCAGAGCAATTGGAATTCCTGTGTACAGCCCAGGGAGATGGATCTGGCTTGTGCTCATAATGGTCTTATCGATCATTCTGTGCCTTTGGAGCATTTCTCCTCACTACTTTTCAAAGATGAAATTAGTCTTAATTTGTATATTTCTCTGAAACATCTAATGATCACTCTGTGAGAACTGCATAAATTCCTGAGGATTAGCATTTATATTTTTAAAAAGCTTCTTTTTTTCCCTAAAAATAACAGGTATTTTGAGAGAAATAGCATGGCTAGAATTAGGCAAGATCTATAAGGACAAAAACATTGAAATTGCTTAAAAAAGGAAACACAGCCAGAATTCTGGAAACTTTAACTCCATAAGGAACAAAGACATAAAAAGAAAGATAAATAAGGTTAAAAAAATTTTAGGGGCAGGTAGGGGGCACAGTGAATAGAGCACCAACCCTAACATCAGGATGATCTGAGTTCAAATTCAACCTTGGACAATGGACACTTAACTAGTTGTGTGACATTTGGCAAGTCACTTAACTTCAATTGCTTTACCTTTCCCCTTCCAAAATTTTTTAATCAAATAATATAGCTTTGGAATAGATGGGAAAACAATTAATGAAGAGAACAAAACAAAGAAAGTTATCTTAGGATAAACTGATAGAAAAAGAAAACCAACATATACAAAAAGTTGGAAAGAAGGATGGTAGAAGGAATTTTGAACTAACTAGTTAATTGAAAAGAGGCAACTGAGGGGACAGGATAGCAATCTAAATACATAAACAAAAGAAAAATAAATTATTATCTTAAGACAGTGCAGAGATGATCGTAACTATTGTATAAAGATGATGTTCAAATTCGTGAAACATTTCATACAAGTAGGAATAATCAAACAATATCAGTATTCAATAAATTCTAAAACATACATTACCATATTGACATTAATTGCTAAGGAAATTATTTGATCTACTTATTTTTCCTAATACTTTATATGATCTTGTTTATTTGAATTTGTATCCATTTTTAATTTACTGGGGAACACAATATATGCAAGTCTAATACAATTTTTGTCAGTGGTTTGGTTGTTTTTCAGACATGGCTGACACTTTATGGCCCCATCTGGTGTTTTATTGGCAAAAATACTGGAGTCGTTTACCATTTCCTTCCCCAATTCATTTTATAGATAAAAAAACTGAGACAAATAGAAATAAGTGACTTGCCCAGGTTCACACAGCTAGCAAGTGTCTGAGGCCAAATTTGAACTCATGAAAATGAATTTTTCTCACTCCAGGTCCTGCACTCTATCCAATGTACAGCCTACATGCCCAGTTTTTGCCAGAATTCTCTCTAATTTTCTCAGCAATTTTTGCTCTGCGTAAGCCTCTAAAACTATAACTTTCAGAGTAAGTTCTCACCTGCATCCATAGAAAGAGTTTCCTCACCTGGGTGTTCTCTCTAACTATGAAATCATAGGTCTAAATTGATTTTCTATTGATTCTTGTATGAATCCTCCCTAGCAGAATGTTGGCTTCTGTTTGTTCTGGGTTTTGTCTTGGGTTTTATATCTGACACATCAAATATAATTTCTTGTATAGAATAGGCATTTAATGAATGTTTGTTGCATCAATATGGGTTAGACTGGATTGGACGAATTTTCTTTTCAACTTGGCTCACACCATCTACCTCTAGGGCAGCTACTGAGTATGGTATAGAAACTTTGGTTTGACTTTCTTTAATAAAATGCTTTGAACAGTCTTCACATCAAAAAAACATGAAGAAAATGGAGTTATTTAAGGAGCACAGGTTTTGTGTGTGTGTGCGTGTGCACGTGCTCTGGGAAACAGAATAGTTTAGAATACTGCATACCCTATCTGCCTCAGCTGGCCCCAGCCTCAATGTTCTTTGAATTAATGGGGCACTCTAATTCTATCTAGCTACATGTGCAGGAGAGCTAGCTGGCCCCCAGGGACTGGGGTATACATGACAACTCATTCCCTCATTTTAATGTGAAATGGTTCAGTCCAGGTGTGCCCTGCAGGAGCAGGTGGAGATGGGATAGAGACATACGTGACGCTAGTTGTTTCACTGGCTTTAATCCTTTCGCATCTGAGTGTTATTCTAAAGGAACAGATCTCAGCAGGAATACAGCAGAAATAAGTGAATGCAATTGTGAAAAGCAGGAGAGTCCCAGTCTGCCTATCTTTATTTATGTTTCTTAAAGTGAGGCTATCTGTTCTGCAGGTTTTAAAACCTAGCACGTCTTTCCCTGGCCAAGAAAACATCCATATGTGGATCAAGTTCTTTCTGTCTCTATAAGAGTTTTCATCTGCTTTCCATAGATTGTTTCATTTGTTTTTACAATAGTCCTGTAGTGTTGATGCTATTTTTACTTCTCTTTTTCATTTGAAGAAATAAAAGTAGAAAGACTGGTGTTAAGTAATGGAGGTGGGACTCGAACTCAGGCCTTCCTCCTTCAAACACTAATTCCTTTCTTCCAAGACTCAATTAATCATAAAGTTTCTATTAACCACCTACTATGTTTTGGTTATTGTGCTAAGGATACAAATAGAAAAGTGAGCCCATCTCTGTCCTCTGGGAGCTTTAGTGTTGCTGCCTGAAGTGTAGGGTAGTGCCACAGGTATGCCCACATTCAGTAACAGAGCAGAAAAGGAAGAGTGTTCAGAACAGGATATGAGGACAAGCAAGCATTATTATTATTATTATTATTATTTAATTCCATTTGTCTAGTAAGATCACTAGACTTAGTTTCATTTGCCAACTCTGCCATTTGCTAAACTTATTTATTTATTCACTCATCCATCCATCCATCCATCCATCCATCCATCCATCCATCCATCCATCCATCCACTCATTTATTTATTCATTCATTCATTTATCTATTTATAGCAATTGGGGTTAAGTAACTTGCTCAAGGTTACATGGCCAAGTGTTTCTGGGTGGGTGCTAAGTGTCTGAGCCTGGATTCGATCCCAGGTCATCCCGATTCTGGGGCTGGTGCTCTTACTCACTGTGCTACCTGACTGCCCCCATTTGCTAAATTTATGACCTTGGCAAGATATTCTATCTGTCTGAACCTCAGTTCCCACATCTATAAAATGGGTGCTATTGGGGGTAGAGGTATGGAGTTGTGAGCATTATGAACCTATATGCTCTGACCTCTAAAGAATGTAATCCAATTATCATCTCCTTTTAACTCCAAAATGGCTTTGAGATAGACATTCAGACAGATAAGAAATGTCTATTTTCTCCCATCAAACCACCTCTGCCAGTATACAGAATAACCCTGAAATGTGTATCCCTGTTCTAATAGAGCCGAGGCTTTAAAATTGGTTATTTCAATCATAAAGAGACAGCATCAGAAGGATGATAGATCACCTTGAAAGGCAGAATTTACCTCTGTCTATTATAAAGCTTTTTAAATGAACTACCAAACATGGGATCTTTAGAGAAGAAACATTCATAGACACTGGATTTGCTATCAGAAACCTTATGTGCTTATAAAGACCAGTAACTGAGAGCTCCCGGTTTCTACAGGTCTTAAAAAAATTCTAGACCTTACCTTTATGTGTGTATTGGTAAGGTGATTAGTGCACAAGAAATGAGGATTTATTATTCATGGAGAGGTTACAGTGGCAGCCTTATATTAAAGATTTCTGGAGCTGCATTCCCATCAGCATGATTGATCACCCAGTTCTGATAAGTAGATGCAGAGATTTATGAGAGCTTTCTCTCTCTCTCTCTCTCTCTCTCTCTCTCTCTCTCTCTCTCTCTCTTTCTCTCTCTCTCTCCTGCTGAAAGAACTGTAAGTTAAAGATACTGGAACAATTTATTAAAATAGCTACATGCCAATCACACAGCTCATTCTGGGAAATCAGTTCTGAAGGGCCCTCTCCCCATGAGATAGCAAGAGATGGCAGAAGATGGAGGTTTTACCCTCAGGTGTGTAGAGTAGCCATAGGGAATGGAATAATCATTTTGCTCAGTCAGTGAGCACCTCTATTCCCTCTTGGGAGTTCTTAGCATTCTTCTAACCACTTACCACAAGGGTCCATTGACCTCTGACTCAAAGACAAGAAAATTAAGAAGATCAGAAAGCGTTGTCAATGATATACCTAGGGTGGTGGGCAATGTAGTTTGGGAGCAAGAAGACAGATTATGGGTACAAATTTCAAATGCAAACTACTTGTATGCGTTGTACAGGTCACTTAGGTTTCCAGTACCTTGGAACCCTCCACTATAAATTGTGCGGTTGAACTAGATAACCACTGAGGACACTTCCAGCTCTTTATCCATAATCCCTTGACCTTTCAACAACCATCACCCAGCCCTCTCCTTCTCTCTCTCTCTCTCTTTTACGATCTCTAGTACTTTGCAACACACACACACACACACACACACACACACACAGAGGCATAAAATCTTCCCCAAGAGGATGCCTAGCAAATGAAAGTAGATGTCATAAAGCTGTTCTCCTTTGCTGCAGTAATTGTTACGTCTTCCTCTATTTCTTCCCCTCCTTCTCAAACATATCTCTCAACCATCACCATGTAAATGGACCTACCCAAACACCCAACCCGGAACCTGACCTCTCTGCTTCTCTCCACCTCTGAAGAGCGGAATAGAGACTGATGCCCTTGTCAGCACTATTCCAGTTGCTGTTGGTTCAATGCCTCACAGACTCCCCTGACTTTGTGATCATGGTAATAATTTTGAGGGTGAGACGATTCATGAAATGTCCTGTTAAGCAGGAGTGTCTTACACACTTGGTAGGGCTGCTTATGGCAGATCTGCAAAGTAAGAAATGCTTGTTTTGGGTAGTCCTATTGTCCTGTTGATGCCACCTTTCCTATTTCCTCTCACACGTTCTAGTACCTTCATCTTGTCACCTGGCTGCTCCAGGCCCCTCCCGGAGAAGCTTACCCCCAAGTCCCCACTGTCTCCATTCCATGCTGGATGCTAGCTAGTATCTCTCTTTCCCTCTCTTTAGAACTCTCCTCTGTACTGCCTAGTCTGATGAGTTGATTCAGATGTACTAATGGGTAGTGATCATTAGCCAGAGGTAGCAGATTTGTCATTTGAAAGGATATTCTGCAGAAATAGTCTGCGTAGCTCAAAGTGCCTCATATTGATTTAACATATTGTAATTAAGGGCACATTTCCATGTAACATGCCATATTGGATCCTCATAACATCATTAGGAACCCATTAGGGAGGTATAGAGTACTCCTAAGTTGGACACAGAGATAGAATGTATTACCTAAAGTAACCCATCTGGAAGTGACAATGTGAGAACTAAGAATGCTGACTTTTGGTTACCTCCATTATAACCCCACAAAGGGACAAGTGACACTGAGGTAGTGATTACATGGCCAGTAATGGAAGCTGGTGGTAGCTCAATTTCTGGCACAAAGTAGGTGCTTAATAAATGCTTATCGATTGATTATTGGACCTCTCAGATCTCACAGGCATCTGCTTAGTCCAATCAATGTGAGAGCAAATAAGTCTTGAACAACTACTTCCTGTCCTCACAGAGCTTACAATTTTTAGGGAGAAGAGAGGATAAGGACTATATATACAACCATAATTTAAGGCAAGCAATGATAAACGAGGACAAAGGAAAGACTCATACAAAGCTATCTATAAACATTTGAAAAGGAAATAAACATGATCAGTTGGTGGGATAAAGAAAATCTAAATAGAGATGATGCACCTTAGTTAAACCTTGAAGGAAGATAAGGAATCTGGAAAATACCAATGAGGAGAAAGTGTATTGCAACAACAGGGAATGGGAATGCATGGAGGCAGAAGGCTACATGTTGAGATAAAGAGAGGTTTTTGCCCAGCTTGGCTAGAATGTAGTATGCAAGGGAGATACATGTGAAACAAACCTTGAAAGGCAAGTTGGATTTCAATGGCAGAGGGCCTTAAATGCCAATTTATGAATTTGTGTTTTACCTGAGGAAGTAGGGAGCCACTTAGGAGGAGAACAACACGGACTGTCCCTTAGTGGGGTGGTTTTGTTAGTTCTGCGGAGGATGGATTTTAGAGCTATAACGTAAATAAGTTTACTTATGTAGTAAGTCTAGTTATTTGTAAACATAATTTACCAAGAATTAGTGATTTTAGAGGTCCAAAGCTTAAAAGTAAAGCATGTTGCTCTCTCAACAATTAAATACTGAAGTCTTCATAGCACCAAACAGCAGCAATGATACTTATTATGCAGGATGGGTATCTGGTCTCAGACAAGGTTTTTCCCAATCTCAGTTCATATAATCTCAGAAAGAAACTGCTCAGATAAGACAATTGAAGTGGTATTAATATGATAATAAAGTACAAGTATTAATATCCTGATATCTTGAAAATGTCCTAGATGGGATTAGTGGGATATCTGACCTTGTCTTTTAGTCAGTTATATCTTTAGTTTGAAAGAAATAATCTGGTTAGATTGCAAAGGGAGCCTGGCCTTTAACCAGATGAAAATAAGCTCTTAAGAGATTGAGATCACCATCTTTTTAATCTTCTCTAGAGAATTTAAGAGTCAAGAAAGAACCCAGCCCCTGAGAGGGGATCACACTTTATCTTTTGGAAGAAAAGGGGGTTTTCTCTGTACTTATAACCTGCAAATCTCAACCTAGGTAATCTACCAGTAGGAGACATTATTTTCCTTAGGGAGTACACACACACACACACACACACACACACACACACACACACACACAC
>NW_027185804.1:14999103-15000328 GCF_028583685.1 Petaurus breviceps papuanus
CTCTCTCTCTCTCTCTCTCTCTCTCTCTCTCTATCACTGCATAGGCACCGAGGAGCAGTAACTTTAGGTATGAAATAGCCTTGTGGAGAAGGAAATCTGATACCTCAAAAGTGAATCAAACATGGCTTTAAGGGAGAATTAGCCCTGGCAAATGGATAGGCATAGACCTAAGGAATCCAACTGAACAACCTTCCCAGCTAAGTTTCTATATACAAGGGACAGCGATGTAGTGCATTCCATGTGGGGAACAGCAAGTCCCTACAGTACCAGAAGTGAGAGTTTTCTTAGGCATAATTATCCCCTATATTACCATATTGCTTTGTTTTATCCACTCTCTCACAGATACTCTGTGTATTCATAAGAGAATGAGGTAAAGTTTATGGAATATCTTATAGCTACTCTTTGTATTATACAGTTTTCTTAATTGTTTTAAATCCCTGACTGTAAGAGAAAGCAAAAAGAAGGATTTCATGAGTTATAGTTTTCAAAGTGGGCAATAATCGAGTAGACATAGACTCTAGAAGTGGCACCTACCCTGGTGGGACCCAAAGCTTGAGGAACAGAGCAAATTAGGGGTGGGAGAGTATTACAGAGAGTGTGCTAACCTTAGCTCTTTCAAAGTTCTTTCACATTCTTTATTTCCGGACCTTCATAACAAGCCTAGAAGTAGTCAGATTATTGTACAATCCCAGTTTAAAGAAAATGAAACTAGTTCTCTAAGAGGGTGTATTGTGGCTATTTGTGTGTGTGTCATATTCTGCTTCTAGTATATATGCTTTAGAAAGGAAAGTATGTATGTGTCTTCACCTTGACAATTTACCCTTACCCAGCAGTTCAGTACAAAATCAGGAGACATAATATTTATTGAATTGAATAGGGGAAATATGGCATGCTGAAAAGAGCCCTGATTTTGGAGTTGGAGGAAGAATTTGAGCTCAAGACCTATTACGTACTCATTGTACCTACCTGTGTGACCTGGGAGATTACCTAGAGTTATTTTCCATCTCTGGGTCTAAGAATCCTCCTCTCTTATATGAGATACTAGGAACACATGGTAAATCAACCTAACAAGAAGTTATTAAGCACTTATTAAATGTTGACATATATGAACTAAAATAAAACTTCATACCCACATAGTTTATATTCTATCAAAGGAAATAACATGTACACTTTATCTATCTATCTATCTATCTATCTATCTATCTATCTATCTATCTATCTATCT
>NW_027185804.1:15000338-15002030 GCF_028583685.1 Petaurus breviceps papuanus
ACCACAATCTATGGAGTAAGAAGCCCATATGAGGATTTTGGCAGCATCAGATAGAAAGGTTCCATGATTGCTAGGGCATAGTGGCAAAGCAGATTATAATGATTCTTCTTTAATGTGCTTTTCACTGATAAAATAATATCAGTTTCTGAGGTTCAGCCTTTTGACACTGAGCTGGAATCTTGTGATGCTTCAGCATCCCAGGCTATCCACACTAGGGTCTGAGGAGAGATGGTGATCAAGGTAGTCTGACTCCATTGGCACATTTTACCTCCTTTCTCTTTCTTTCTGGGGCCCCGCTATTTCAGCTAGTCTGTCTTGCCTTCACTGTGGGTGACAATTAGTAGATATGACTGGTTCTTTTTCTTCAAGAGTTGCCTCCTTTGAAAGTGACTTGTGAGGGCTGAGCCAGAATTAGAACCTGAGGGATGCTGCCACCCCCATGACTCCTATACTTGGTGCCCATTGGTAGAATTGGGTCAGCTCCTGTTGCTGATGGTGATGAGGAAAATGGGCCCCTTCTCCATAATGATTTCTCTCCCCAAGTGATGGCTGTGGGGGTTTGACTAAAAGCAGGTCCAGTGGTTTGGAGAAAAAAAACATTAAAATAAATTTTTGAAGGGGAAAGGGAGGTAGCAAATACATGGATTCTTAAAAAGTTCATGTCCTGGATTACTTTGGCAGTCTGATGAAGCCTGGGAAGTTCTTCACAGAGTAATATTTTTAAATGTATCAAATTTTAAAAAAAGCAAAATTGCAAAATAAGCCATTTCCATTGAAATTCAGCTATCATTATTAAAATATCACAGACCCAGATTAAGAATTCCTTTGTTAGTGTCTAGAATGATTGGGAAAGGCGTCATTTGGATGTAGAATGTGGGCTGAGATTTGAAAGAAAATAATCACCAACCACTTATTAAGCACTTACTTCATTTCAGCCATTGTCTTAAATGTACCAAGAAAGAAATGAAACCTTCCTTTACCTCGAGGAACATATAATCTATTGGTGGGAAAATAAATATAATTATATGCAAAAAAAATATTGGTGAAGGCAGGGAGCACCTGTGGGTTAATGAAAGGCAGCATTTCGAAGTTAGAGCTTCAGGAGAGTCCTGAAGAAAGTCAGAAGTACTCTGTTGTTCTCAGACTTCACCTGTAGTATTGAGTTCAGTTCTGGGTGCTGTGATTTATGGTGAAGGGCCCCAGGCTCTTGTCAAATATGGATCAATTGAAGGAACAATGTATGCTTAACTTGTAGAAGAAAAGACTTGAGGGAGCCCTGAGATCTGTGTGTAAATATTTCAAAACTGTCATGTGGAGGAGGGGTAAAATTGTCCAATTTGATCTCAGAGGACAGAGCTAGAATCAATGAGTTGATGTTGCCAAGAAGCAAATTCCAGTTTCAGGTTAGGAATGATTTTCTAACTAACGGGGCTGTCTACAAGTGGGATGGACTACTTTGGCAGATCATGGATCATTTTTCATTGGAAGTCTTCATGCTGATGCTGTATGTCATGTGAGGTGTTTTCATGGTAGTGATTCCTTTCAAACATTGGTTGGATAACCATTGAAGTATCTTACATCTCAGAAAATCTCTAATTCCATGATTCTATAGGCAGAGGTGAGGGTTATGGGAAGCGTCTAGTGAAAAGTCATGGAGTTGAGAGATAGAGCCTTATAGGAGAGGATCAAGAA
>NW_027185804.1:15007030-15064028 GCF_028583685.1 Petaurus breviceps papuanus
AGTAGTAGTAGTAGTAGTAGTAGTATCATAGAAATGTTTACCCTTCTTCTCACCCTTGATCTCATTTATCAAGTTAGACAACACACATTCAAATGCCTATAATATATAGTATTTGAAATATTATCCTTAAGTTTTAAAAGAATTAGAAAATATCCCCAGGTAGAAGAGCTGCCTTTTAACATCCACTTCCCACAGGATAAAAGCCACTGTGACTAGAATATTGGAAGCAGTTGAAGAATTTGGCAGTAGATGTAGTCATCAGTTGCTTTTGATGCCAGACTGCTGCCAACTTCCTCCATCCACCCCTCTGAACAGTTTCTGTTTAATAAAAAATGGGAAGTGGTTCATCACAGAATGAACTGTCAGTTCAATCCAGAGCCAGGGAAAGTTGGATTAGACATCTAGATTAAACTCATTCAAGAAGAATGAGCATCAGCCCAGCTTGATTTGCACCATTTATCAAGTGAGTCAACACACATTTATGGAAACTCTCAGGCTTTAGATTACCTGGATATTGAACCAAAAAATGAAGCTCATGAGAGGTGTGTCCTCATTGATCATCTGAGCCTACTTTGCCTCAGTCCAATTTTTTGGTTGTTTTATCAGAAACCTGCTGTGCCACATAGGAAGGTGACAGTCTTCCTGTCTTCTTCCATGATCATCCTAAATTTATATTCGGATTATATTTATGTTAGGATTATAATTGAAATTAATTCAATTTGATGAAAGTAGCATTTATTAGCTCCCTAACACATGTCAATAAGGACATTGGCTACTTGGCCTAGGAATGTGGCCTGGAACTGTAATTTCACTGATGTATGCTTGCTCAGCAATCTTTTGAGTTTGAAAGGTCTGACTTTTACCAATTTTTTCCTATAACTCAGAAAAGAAACTCTATTTTCTTCTAATACGATAAGGTTATATGAAATAAAAACTTTCTGAAATAATTGTAGGGTAAGCACCATTTTATATACTAGCTCTATTTTATGCACACATCCCTTGATATATACCTATGATATGTACACACATATATATTCCTATAGATGTAGAATTGTGTATATCCATGTTTGTGTGTACATGTGTACCAATGCATATGTTTATATACACACATTAAAAGGTGTATATGTACATGTGTGTTTATGCACATAGGTACAGTGCAGGCTTATACATATATAACTTTAGGGCCACACCCCAGGTATCAGTAAACAAAAGTTGTAAGCTTAAGATAAGACTATAAGGAATTCAGAGACTCACGGTGTGTGTGTTGTTGAGTGGGGAGGAGGGAGTGGTAATATGGAATAATACAGAGTAAAATAAGGTAACCCAAGATAATAATGAAAAAAAAAATGTCTACAGTAATATAACTGCAAAGTTCATTGAAAGAAAGTTGAAACTTCAATCAGGGAAAAAATATTGAATGTCATAGAGAGGAGAAATGATGAAATTTTCCTCCTTCCTCATGACACAGTTGGAGAGATACTAGAAAAGAAAACTGTTTACACCGTTAGAAATAGTTTCTGGAGCAAATAGTTTTCCCCAATTATTTCTCCATGTCATGCAAAGGGAAGGGGGAGGGAATCACTGTGATATCAGGACAAAAGGCATCAAGAAAGCATCTTTCTTTCAATTAAGAAGAAGATAAAACAAATATTTTCTAGGATTTATAGATTTTCTTCCATGTTAGATTTGTAGTTTTCTTTTAGAACTTTTAATAAACCTCCCTTTTCCCTGTCCCATATGAAGACTTTTTTGGCAATGAAGTTTGGAAAAGGTAGTGCTCTTGGAAAGGGTCCTGTAGAAAAAGAAGGGAGCCCATGTTCTTTGACAAGCACCAGTAGCCAGATGGCATGGGTTTTGATCTGAAAATAGATGTGAGTTGAAGTACATGAAATGTATAATGAATTAATTCTATGCCTAATAAACTATTTAGTAGTGAATTTTCATATATTGTTTAGTCATTCAGTTAATAAACCTTTATTGAGCCTATAGTATACACAAACACACACACATATGCACATATACATATGAATTCCATAACAAATCCTCTATTACATTCTGGTTGAGCTATGTGATTTTTGGAAAGGAACTTAATCCCTATAAGCCTAAATCCACAAACCTTTCCTTAGCCTTAATTTCTTCTTGATAATATCCATTCTATTTACTTGAAGACTCATATGCCATATGTTTCTATTAACACTAGGAAAAATTAATTAAAATGTACAAAACTGGTAGTAGTAGAAGCAGTAATAGTAGTAGTAATATTTCTCTTATTAAGAATAGAAAAAATAATAGAAGACATAGTTAAAGAGTAAAAGATCTTATCATTTCTGTCATAAGCCAAACTATTAGATAATTTGTCATTAAAGGTGTCATACCAACTTGTAATGAAGTTTAATACATAGTCTCTGATCTGCACTTGGCCCTGAACCATTGGACTTTTTTTTATCAATGACTTTCAAAAAGGCATAGTTGGCATCCTTATTAAAATTTCAGATAATAGAGGCCTGGGAGCAATAATAATGTTCTTTAAGACAGAGTCAGGCCTTGGAAGGTCAAGACAGTGGGCCAAGTCTGATGACACGGAATATGGTTGGATGTAATGAAATCAGAAAATCTCTTTCACAATTACATGATGGGTGCAGTTTGACTAGTTAGCAGTTTATCCCTCCAAAAGTTTTTTGATGACAGAAAATTTCTTAAATTGGTATTTGTATTATTAAGCACCTACCACAGTTCGTGAGCATAGTAGGCATTTAATAAATTCTCCCTGATTGAAGGTGATTGTTTTTGTGGTTGTTAGTTTGGTTCAGCTGTTTTTCTCTGTCACAAGAAATAGTTCAAGAGTAGGGGAAGGGGTGGATGTTGAAAAAATTATAAGTAGGGTGTTTTTTGTCTTTCTTTATGTCCCTTGTGCTTAGCATGGTTCCTGGAACGTATTAAATGGTTGCTGACTTTAGTGTTGAGACTATTTCTTTTATTTGTTTTTGTCCATAGTACACAGTACCTGATCCATAAGCAATTAAATATTTGTTTGAATTGAAACAATTGTCTTTTAAAATATGTGCTCATCTATATTAAAACTAAATCAACTCACATAATGTGTGTACAATACATCTTAGATGGTAGACCAAACCCTTAAGAGAGAAATCTGTTCCAACAGTATTTGGCCTTTTTTTTAAATTGGAAATGGGCTTTTTTATGTCTGAGATATATGTGTGTGTCTCAGTGTATATATATTTTTTCAATCTAACATTTGCGATTTGTGTATGTATATATGTGCATTCAATAGGTAACTTCCCAGAATTGTAAAAGAAGTAAAATCCATGTAACCCATATGAATTTGTGAGTAATATTCACAAAAACCAACACTACTAAGAAACGAATCATGTTCCTTTTCTATCTTAGAAAAAAAAAAGAAATAATTGCTACCTGGCAGAATCTGAGGCATAAGATCATCAAGACTAATAAATAGAGAAGTAATTGCTCCAAGGAGTCAATATTTGATGAGATCCAATTAATCCAGGGATACTTAACAAGGTGTAAATCTGTTCCCTTATATAAGTTAGTATCTATGCTCCTGGTGAGGCCTCTTTACTATCCAGTAGCAATTGAATAAAGCATCCAATCCATAAATCAACCATCCAGAAAGTATTTATTACATTCAGAGATCATTTATTAAACTCCTACTATGTTCCAGGCATTGTGAAAAGTACTGGGGATATAAATGCAATAAAAAAAATCTTTACTGGAAAAGAACAAACATTTTTCCTAGGGCATAGGAAGGACAACAAAGAGGTTATACTGACTGTGTCTCTGAGTGATGCTCCTAAGCCATCCATAGCAGGACCACAAGGGTCATATAGTCCAATTACTAATATGGTTAATACCAACTATATCAAGAAAAAGTGGTCATTTGGACAACTCTATTAAGAAGTTCCCTTTATATCAGTGATACAATCTCTGTATGAGGAATATTTTTCTGCTTTGTTCTACCCTTTTAGAACAGGTAGAGTAAGTCTAGGATCTAGATCCTTTTCCTTGGGACAGCCTTCAAATATTTAAAGATAGCCACAATGTGTGCAGCCCCTAGATTTTTATTCTCATGTATAAGCACTCCCAGCTTTTGCAACCAACATGTATCTGTCATCACTCCTTAAAATCATGACTACCTTTCTTATGATGCAGTATTGAGTTCGTCATCAGAGAACTTGACGTCAAACCTTGGCTCTGCCACTCATAACCATATGGACTTGGATGCATGATGCTCTGAGTGACTTCTCTGAGGAGTGACTTTAAATGTTAAATTAAGAGGTTGACCTGGACAACTTCAAAGGTCCCTTCCATCTCTTCAACCTGGAATTCTTTTATCCTCTGGATACTCTATACCTTGTTTTGTTCTATCATTTATATGACTTTATTTGGGGTTTTCTAGAAAAAAAATACCAGAGAGGTTTGCCATTTCCTTCTCTAGTTCAGTTCACACATGAGGAAACTGAAGCAAACAGAATTAAGTGACATGTACAAAGCCACACAGCTAGTAAGTGTCTGAGGCTAGATTTGAACTCAGAAAGATGAGTCTGTACAGCTAGCCAGTGAATAGCATTCCTAAATTGAATAGGTACCTAAAATAGGACACCATTAGTGAGATATGCATATACCTATATATGTATATAATATAAATATAATATATAATGTTCCGTATGTAATACCTGCACATACATATATCTGTGTCTATACATAAATTTATGTGAAGTTTGGATTCAAAGGGCTGCACTTGAAGACCTAGAGGGCCACAGGTTCCCCGCCCTTGGAATCCATGGCATATGAACTAATACTTATGGGTCAGAAACAAATCCTTAGATATTCCACACCAAGAGTTTGTATGTGTATATATACATATATATGTATATATGTGTGTATATGTGTGTATGTGTGTATATGTATGTATGTATATGTATACACACACACACATATATATATGTGTATAAACACATTCATTTTAATGGAGAGAGATGGAGAAATTCTTGATCAGACTAAGGATTCTGCTTTTCTTTGCCAAGTTAAGAAAAGTTCAGTTTTTAATCACACTAGTCACTCAGCCACTGTCCCGTATCAAAATGGCTTTGCTTGAAACTTGGGAATCCCAGAAGGCCAGCTTATAGATTCTCCCCTCCATCAGGGTGGCAGGTGTTCAGTCCTTGATTGTGGAGGTCAGGGCCAGAATGTCCACAACAGCAATTATTGGAGAATTAACCAAGCTTTCCTAATGGCTGAGCAGCAAAGTTACTTTGTATAGTCATTACTCTAGGGATAAGGTCTTTTTTTTGCCCCCCTTAAATTTTCAACTCATTTCTCGCACTGCCAGGCAGGGTCTTGGATGGGAAATTTGGAGAGTGAAATGTTGTAGGCTCTAGGGAATATAACTATGGGCTTGTCTTATTAAAAGGCAGTTCAATGCCATGATATATTTCAGCTCCTTTGCCCACAGTCTGCTACAGAATGTAGTTCAATTCAGCAAACATTTTATGTTCCTGCTATATACTGGGCAGCATATCACGGTGGTGAAAAGGCAAGGCTGAGAGTTAGGAATATGGTGTTAAAAACATACATTGATGCTATCTGTGCAGGGGTGGGGAATATGCAGCCTCCCTGATTTGTTCTGTGAAGTTTGAATTGGAAGGGCTACACTTGAGGGCCTAGAGGGCCACATGTGGCCTCAAGGCTACAGGTTCCCTGCACTTGGAACCCATGCAGTATCCATTAACACGTATGTGTGAGAAACAACTCCTAAGAAACCCCCGGTGGTTCCACACCAAAAATTTCCTTTCATATGTTCATATATCATCCAAGTACTTTTATGACTAAGATGAAAATGGCTCAGTCTCTGCCCTCACTGAGCTTACAGTCAACACCATGACATACACTTCAACCATAACAGCATGACATGCACTTCATGAATAGGATTCAGTTTAGAATGTTATAAGAATGCAGGAAAAGCCAAATACAGTTGGAGGTGAGAAGCAGAAGGAGGAAGCACTTTAATTGGGAAAATCAGGGAAAGCCTGAATGAGGAGATGACGCTGAGCTAGACCTTTAAACAGGAGAAGGCTTTAAACAGGGAGTGATGCTGAGCAAGGGGATCCCAGGCACTGGGGACATTCTATGAATGTGTAGAAACGGGAAGAGAATTGTAAGTCCCACATTTATGATCTCTTTGTAAAGTATACTTTCTCTTTAAGGACTCATTCCTATGGATCAGTCAATGATGAAAAGGACAGGAAAAAAAAGTTTTTGTTTTGTTTGGTGTGTGTGTGTGTGTCTATGTGTGTGTGCACATGCACGCATTTGTTTGTAAAGTAAGGGCTCTATATTGCTGAAGGATATGATGTTTCTACTATTGTGGAAGAACATTTGAAAACCTAATAAAACTAGTGGGAAAAAAAAATCTTTCCTTAATACACAATAAAATATGTGCATGAAGAGACGCAGCTTTCAAATGTGATTTTGGGCCCTTGCAGAAAGAAAATGATCTTTGGTTTGCATATGTGGACTCAGATTTCTTTGAAACAAGGTGGAGTAATAGCTCACTTGTATAGAATAGTTTATCCTTATAACGAGATGGTGAAAGATCCTTAGTTTTTTAAAAACTTCATAAATGTGATTGTCAAGAAGCAGCTTTAAATGCATTATTGAGACAGACTATTGTTGTTAACTTACAAGGACAGGCAATGTGTCCCTCAGCTAATTTGCATATACTTATTTTCTGACCGAAGGTAAATCATGTCAAGGATTGTTGATTGCTAGGAGAAAGCAAGGAAAGGCTTCAGCAGACTGATTATATTGCCCAAGGACTTCATTGACAGCCCATGCTCTTCAGTGCTACCTAGCCTTGGAGAAAGCTGTTATGAAGGCTGGTTCTCAGCTGCTGCCTCTGGCTAGAGAAGGAAGAACAGAAGGGATTTTGTAGTTGTGATATCTTGGTGAGATGGCTATGCCAGTGTGCAGTCTGTACCAATGTGGTCTGGCTTGTGTAGCCTAGACTAGGCAGTCAATTTGATAAATTTAGCAGTTCTCTGGCTTAAAGAAAACACAGTAAGAACTAAATACCCTTTGGCTAGAAGAATTTTTAAAGGTTGTCCTTAGAGAAGAGAGGAAGATTTCTGCTGGTGAAAAGTATCAAATCATGCAGTATATGGTGTAGATAATGTTCCTATTTATCTAAAACTTTTGTACAGAACAGAATCCTAAATTTCTGCTACACCATAGAAGCATAACTTAGATGATAGAAGCAGCTGAGTGTCTTGGGACAAGTACTGGTTTACAATCAGGAATTTGAATCCAATCCTTGCTTTGCCTCAGGTCAGGCATTCGGCCAAGTCATTTCAATTTTCCAAGACTCAGTTTAACCATCTGTAAAATGGAGATAATACTTCTGTATTACCATATGGGAATGCTGTGAGGCTTTATTTAGGACCTCTGTTTGAAAGCTGTAAAGCATTATTAAAAGGTCAACTGTTGCTGCAATTGTTGTTGATACAAACTAGACTCAGGAGAATCACAGACATAGCCCTGTGGAGTTCTGCCTCATCACGATATAATTATGGACAACAGGTTGAGTTATTAGGAAGTCAGAGGCTGACACTCCAGGCTGGGCAGCTGCTAATACTTTCCTCTTCCTGAATGAAGGACCAATAACAAACCTTTCCCTCTATACTTATCTCTTAAATAGTCACTGACCCACTGTGGTAGAAAAGCCAGTAGGAGAAAGCTCTGAAAATCTGTGAATGAAATTAATCCCCTTTTACCACCTCAGGGAATTTGTTTAAAGATGCAAGTTTATATGGTGAGTGACTACAGATTTTCTATGTGTCACAGAGATCTGGAGGTAGTCTATTTCATTCAATGGCATGAGTTTTGTGTGTCTCTCAGAGGGAGATTTTCAGCCGTCTGGAGGAGGGCTGGGAAGTGAGAGGAAGGTTCTTTGGAGAAATTATTGCTTTGATTTGGGTTCATTAGTAAACAAAAGAGAGAGTAAAGGGAGTAGCCTTTGGAGTAATTCAGATGAAAACACAGAAGTGGCTTATAGAACGAGTTTTGGAATTTACTCTTAATTCTGATGGCATATTCCTTCTTCTCACCTTTGGAATGTGGATCCTTGCCCTTCCAAAATCTAAAATGGTGCTTAGAAACTCTGGCTTTGCTTCTCCATTTATGGCACTCTTTTACAGCCACTACTATCTCCAACACTTTTTTTTTTCTTTTAGAAAGCATTTGGGTAAAAATAATTTTTGTTTTGTTTTATTTTGTTTTCAGAACAAAGGAATCAGAGCAAGTATAGATACTCTATAGGTGGGTAGACAGCTGAACTGTGGATTGGTTTGGAAATGGCCCTAGGAATTCCCCAGTGTTTTGACTACTTCAAAAAGTCCTTCCAATGTCAAGTCCAAGTTATCAGAGAACCATATGGGTTAAAGTTCTTTTCATTATAATTATTTTTTAAAGTGTTGTGGACTTGCAATTTAATGTGGAAGAAGAATTAGGAAGGTGATAGTTTCCTGGCTTATAGGTGTGTATGTGTGTTGATGGTGGTGGTGGTGGTGGTGGGGGGGAAACAGGTCTTTTTTGCTGTGTGACTTTGTGTTCCCCTTATTATTATTATTTTTTCCCTGAAAGGATTTTGTGGGATGGGGCTACTAAAAACTGCTTTAGGTCTTGGGTTTTGACTAATAATGTAGGGTTTAGGTGGTGATTATTCCTTAGAATAAAGTCAACAACTGCTGTGCTATCTTCATAGCCCCTCCCCTCCCCTTCCCTTCCCATTTCAGAAGCAGTGGCTGCTAGGTGGCCCAGTGAGTAGAGCACTGGCCCTGGAGTCAGGAGGAACTGAGTTCAAATCCAGCCTCAGACACTTAACACAAAACTAGCCGTGTGACCTTGGGCAAGTCACTTAACCCCAATTGCCCTCTCCCCCCCAAAAAAGAAAAATGAAAAAAAAAGATAGTTCAGAAGCAGGGTGAAAAACAAAGCCTGGTAGGAGGAAGATAAGAAGAGACATTAAAAGTAGTCTTGAATGACTTCTTTAAAAAATATGGAAAGTAGCTGAAAGGGAGAAGAATGCATGACCAGAAAAGGAAAAGTCCAACCAGAATGTAGAGGACCTTGAATCCTAAGGGGATATATTTGAGCTTTTCTTGTTAGAAAATAGAAAGTCACTGATTATTTTTGAACAGGAAAATTATATGGAAAAATCTATTCAGGAGAAAGATTAGTCTGGTAACGGTATGACGGAGACATCGGACTGGGAAGAGTCTTGGCAGACAGACCTATTTGGAAGCTATGGTTAAGATTCACATGATGTGGTGGTAGTTGAGGACCTGACTACAGTAGTCAAGTTCATAAATATTCAGCCCGTAGAGTTTGGTCAGACACCAAAATTGCCAGTCATTCACTGCATCCTGGGCCATCACCAGTTGTCTTGATTTTAGTCCTGCAGCTGGACTTTGATGACTCAGAAAGAGAGTGAGGCTGAAGACTTTGCCTCCCTCAAATCCAATTCACACACAAGTCAAGACATCACCTGTGATGTTATGGGTCTTCTTCAAAAATGAAGGATGAACAACAGCTACATTCTAGGAACTATGCCGATCACTAAAGATGAAAGAAGAGCATCAACCTAGATTCTTCTCTCAGAGGACTCTCACTCTAATGAGGGAGACGTCATGCAGGCAACTGCGTACAAACAATATATGTATAGGATAAATTGCACATAAACTTAGAGGCAAAGCAATAGCTTTAGGGAAGAGAGTGGAAGGAATGAAAGTGGCAAACAGAGTAGCATAAACAAGCCTCATTAATTGATTGCCTATGGAGAGATGCAGAGCAAAGCAGAGGGAGAAAGAACACCAGGTTTTCAAATCTGGGCAAAGAATCCCATGGGACTCTAATCTATACAAAGAGTAAAGTCAGAGGCCAGTCAGTCCATATATATTTATTTATCATCTTCCATTTACCTTGCTCATCTTACATAATATTCCTCCCCTTCATTATGTGTCCCCTCCAATGGACCTCCTAACCCTTCCATTTCCTTGACATTCCATTTACCATTTCTATGTCTTTGTTCAAGGGGGTCTCCCCAATCTGAAACGCACTTCTCACGTGAGCTTTATACAATTCCTAGTTTCTCTTAAATCATGTTTGGCTGCCACCCTCTACGATTAGCATTCTCTCTTGAAATGACTTCCTGTTACTTTGCATTTACATATGCCCATGTTTTATCCTTCCAATAGAATGGGAGCTGCTTGAAGACAGGGACCATTTCATTTTGTGCATGTTGCCCAAGGCATATACAAGTATCTTACACAAAGCTGGTGCTTAATAAATGTTAATTGATTTGGCTCAAAAAAAATAACAAATATGGTTCTGAACATATGATTGAATGCCATTGATATCCTCCATAAGCAATTGAATGTCACAGAATCCCAAAATCAGAAGAAACCTCAGAAGACATCAAGGTCCTGAGCAGATGTCTTCTCTATAACAGCTGCCATAAAGGACAATTTTTCCCTGCCTTGAAGAACTCTAGTAATAGGGAGTTTACTATGCTATGAAGCAATCCATTAAACTATGGGAAAACTACAAAAGTTGGGAAGTTTGTTCCTTATATCAGGATCATCTTGATTTTGCTTTAAATCCTCCTTGTATTTTAGGTTTCTTAAGTCAAAACGGAGCAAATCTAATGCCTCTTTCACTTGAATTCCTTTTAAACACTTGAACAGTAATAATATTTACCCCTAAGATTTGTCCACATAATAAACATTGGCCCTTCCTTCATTGTATATCAAAGCCCTTTATCCTGATTATTCTCCTCTAGACACTCTCCAATTTATCAATATCTTGTTGAAAATGTGGTGTCCAACATGACCTAAAGTAAAGACCAGCTGGGTTATCACCTGCCAGAAAGTAGAAGTGTGGTACAGAGGGGAGAATGCTGGATTCAGGAAGACTGTGTTGGGAGGGGGAAAGGAGTAAAAAAAAAAAAAAGAAATTTACATGATAACTTTATTATATATTTAAAAAGAATAACTGGTTGTATATAATAGAGTTGTAGTTACCCTGTGTAATCATCTTTTAAAAAAATACTATGTTATAGAAATGTTTGTTATATTCCATAAATATAAAATAATATCCTTCCTCAAGTTCTTACTAGATAGGTGACCCAAGCAAGACTTGTCACTTAATCTCCTTTAGCCTCAATTCCCATATCTTTCAAATAGGGAGAGTAATGCCTCTAGAATGTAATTTATTGGATCATTTATAGATAGGAAGATAGAGATAATTATAGGCATAAATATAGACATACTGATGATAGAATATTTTAAATTAAGTATAACTATATTATATGTATATGTATACCATATACATGATATATGATATATTTATCCCCCCATATATATATACATACATACAGAGTGCTAAAAAACTAGTTTTAATTAAAAAATAAAGTCTGTATGTATATATGCTATATATAAGCAAAACTATATGCATATATAAATGCACATGTATGTATGAATATTAGTTACAACTATTATTATTATGGCTATCACCAGTATAGATAGCTAGATGGCTCAGTGGATGGAGCTTCAGGCCTGGAGTCAGGAAGACTCATCTTCCTGAGTTCAAATCTGGTCTCAGACACTTATTAGCAATGTGAACCTGAGCAGTCATGTAACCCTGTTTGCCTCAACTTCCTCATCTATAAAATGAGCTGGAGATGGAAATGGCCAACCATTCCAGTGTCTTTGCCAAGAAAACCCAAAATGGGGTCACCAAGAGTCAGACATGACTCAGCAACAACATAATAAGAGGGCTGAGATATAGACTTAATCTAATTTTTGTGACTTCCCCAGCGCATAACAGATTCTGGAGGACAATGACTGTTTTGTCTTTGTCTTTGTATCATCAAATCCTTTCATAGTATCTTGCACATGGTAGGTGTTTTATAAATGCTAGTTAAATTGGGTTACATCGAATAGCTCTGCACACAGTGGGCACTCAAACATTTGTTGAATAAAACAGTGAAAAGAGTAATTATAGTAGAGGGACGGTAGTGTGAGTAGCAATTAAAGAGGAGATAAACATGGAATACAATGTGATGACTGGTTACAGATGACTAACATTTAGAAAACATCAAATGGCACCATGTTTTATATAAATGAAATGGCTGTTGCTTTGAGGTGCAGCCTATATAATTAGTTGATAGGGTAGCTTACTCCCTGCAGTTTATTCACGCTGTCCAAGGTCCACACACATTGCTACCTAAAAACTCCTGACTAGCAGTGTAGACAAAATGAGCTCCTATAAGCTTGCCAAGCCCACCGAAGTCTCTTTTTGCTCTGAACACCTCCAGGCTGCCAACCAACAGTAAGTGCTTTTGGCCACTACTGGTGATGCATGCCATTGAATTGGGAAGCTGCTTTTGAATCAGGCAGGCTCTCTCTCTTCTATCATCTGTGCCCTTCATTTCTCTCAAGTGGTGGTTTTCCTTCTTTTGCTGCAGGAGCTTGCACAATTCAGGCCTCTGGGAGAATCTTTCCCTGTGCCAGTGTAGTTTTCAAGTCCCATTAGACCATCTGTGTGACAACTTGTGTGATTAATTGTTGCCTATCCTGGACATCTTTCAGGAGTGACAATGCTGGGCCTCCCCAGCTATGGGAAATATATTTGACTTAGTTGAATTCAATGACTGTGCCAGTTGCCTGGAATTATTGGCTTGAAGAAATAGTATCTTAATTACTATTTCTTTGTGGTGATGAAAGTACCCATGTATGTGCCTTATTTAAGTGACTGATCCCTAATCAAAATCATTATGTCGTTATCTGGTCATAACTTTGCCATGATTCTCATTCTACTTTCTGACCCTAAACTGTACCTGTCACCTAAACTCCCTTCCTGGGCACTGGGTTTCTGATTGTTGAGAGTTCACTATATCTACTCAACTCAGATAGGCCATGCTGTTCTTTTGACAATTTTCTGTCATGATTTGCTATTACTTCCCACCTCTAACTATGGGAATAATTGCAAGGATAACCTGTGTTCAAATCCTGCCTCAGACCCTTACTTATTTTGTGACTCTGGGAAAGTCACTTAATTTCCATCAACTTCAGTTTCTTTGTCTTCAAAAAGAGGAGTAGGACTTAATGGCCTTTATGTTCCTTATCAAATGACCACTGATTCCTAGACATAAATGTCAATTTCCTACAACTCTACTCATCATTTCTATGATTTCCTACATTAAAATGACCCTCCCTGGACACCATTCCTCTACTATGAGAATATAAATTCCTTGAAAAGAAGGATGGGGGGGGGAAGCTAGGTGGCGCAGTGAATAGAGCACTGGCCCTGGAGCCAGGAGGACCAGAGTTCAACTTCGGCTTCAGACACTTAACACAAAAAGTAGCTGTGTAACCTTGGGCAAGTCACTTAACCCCAATTGCCTTCCAAAAAGCCAAAAAAAAAAAAAAAAGAAAAGGATAGGCTGTTTTTTGAAGCAGTGTGAAGGGATATATTCTTAGATTTAGTTCATTGTCTGACCCATAAGAATTTAATACATTTTTAAAATTCATCCATTCATTCCCTCCTTTGAGGTTTAATTTCCTCAACAGCAAAATATAGAGGGTCACTGCTATACCTTTGTGGTGGGATAATTGTGAAGGTCAAGGGAAATAAATGATGTAAATAGGGTTTTGATATTAAAGCAAACCACCAGACAAATTCAAGGTATTATGACTATGTTGATGTGTGTATTCTATTGTTTCTCTTAGAGATGATCCATAGGAAAGTCTCGTCATGCAGGATATAGTTTGTTCTTGACCAGGAATGTGGCAACAGAAAGAGATGAGATTCTTAAATAAATGCCTAGTAAGATGCTCCTCTCTGAGGCTACTGTGATTGGAATGAAGAGCAGACAAGAGGGAGTAACGCGATAAAAGAACAAAAAGGCAAGCAGAAACCCACTTTGTGGATGTCTTTAAATGCCAGGAGGAAAATAGTATCTTTGTGAGAATAGGGAGCCACTGAACATTTCAACAAATTCTTTATTGATTAAATCTCTCCCTTCCTTCAACTGATATGCTCCCTACTCCAGGAAGACTCCCTCTCTGGTCCTTCCACTCTCTACCACATCCCTATCCTCCCCATGAATCTGATTTCCATTTCTTAAAATTGTCATAGTCCTTTATCTGCCTCTCTCTTGCCTACATTTCATTATATTTTATGACATGCCTATTGGTGTATAATTCATTTCATATAATTCATTTGTTTAAGGGTAGGGACTGTCATTTTTAATCTTGGTGCCTCTGATGCCTAACACCACAATGCCAATATCTTGCATATAATAGGCACTTAGTATAATAATGTTTATTGCATGGAATTGAATTGCAAATAGATTCTCCCCCACCTCCTGGGACCTAGTTGTAGAACAATGGTTTGAAATAAACCATTTGAGCAGTTTACTGAGTGAAGAAACAGTCAGATTCATATGAGCTGGTTAATGTCTTTGCCAGGCATTCAGTGGTTTTTGAATAGAAACATCCAGGGAAAGTGACGTTTGGTTCAAGAATCATAGAATGAGAGATATTGAAGGGGCTTCGAGGGATATCTTCTTCAGTCTCCTCATTTGATATGTGAAGAAACATTAGCTCAGAATGGACAAATGATTTCTCCAAAGTCACAAAATGAACAGAACAATCAGTTGCATCTTCAATAGTTGTAGAGCCAAAGGCTCATTTTATTCAATGCCTTTTTAAGATAAGGAAATTGAGATCCAGAGACATTAAAGTGACTATTCTAAGGTCATGAGTAGTGAGTATCAATGTCAAGATTCAAAACCAGATTCTTTGACTTCAAATCTGACTTTCTTTGAATTGTAAGACTACTTCATAATCTTAGATCTCAGATTATTCTGATGATGTTGAATGGTTCTAGAGTAATCTTGTGCATGCTATACAGTCAATCTTTGAATCTACCACCACAGGAGTTGAGCGGTTGACACTCAGGGACAATATTGGAACTATTATTCAGATAAACTGGAAATAGTTTACACACTAAACTGTCCTACCACAGAGATACCTTCCAAATGCATTTGCCACTATGAACAAACAAGTAGTTTTCTAGACTTGAATAAGAAATGAAGAGTTGTCTTTGGTGCCTCCAATCAGTGGGCTATTGTCCTGATATCCTTACTTTGTGGAATAATTCATAACCTTGGAGTAATAGTAGTTCAGTGAAACGTAGCAGATGGGAAAGGAAGAGAGGTGCAATGAAATCTGACCCAATGGAGTCAAGTCCCATTGACCGCCATTCCGGTTTTATATGCTCCTTAGAAATTGTCTCTCAGAAAAACAACAATAAGAACATCAACAACAACAAGTGAACAACCCCAAATCAAACGCAAAACCACCTTCACATTTAAAGGATTTTCTGGTTCAATTTATGATCTGCAAATGTCTGGGCTTTTTGATAATAGTGCCAGAGAAGCGCTGGAAAAGGTAAAACAAACAATGTCTGAAGGGTCAAGGTTTGTTCAGTCATTTACATTTTCTTTTTTATATAGAAAATACTACTACTACTGCTACTACATAGCATTTATATATAATTCTGAGCTTTGCAAATACTTTTCAAGGAAAGAAGGATGTAAGCAATTATTAAGCACTTACTCTATGCCAAGCACTGTAATAATGTTAAGGATACAAATTAAAGCAAACACACACACACAGCAACACAATGAAAAAAGTCAGTCTCTCCCCTCAAGGAGCTTATAGTCTAACAGGGGGAGACAACACCCAAAAGTGAATCGAAAACCAGGGAGGTAGGGGAGACAGGAGAGTTAAGGGGCATGCTTTTGAAATCCAGAAAGTCAGGAACAGACCCAGGAGAGGACTGAAAGCAGGCTAACCTGGACCTTCTCACAAAATGGAAACTCCAGGAAGGACTCATCATTGGGAGAAGAGGCAAGAGAAACCCTTGCAGAGGAAAAGTCCGTGGTAAGAAGGCCCACAGGGTTCATCATCTTCTCTAGGGTAAGGAGACCAAAGGCTCTGAGAAGCTCCAGGATGAGCCAGCAGTAGAAGAATTGTTTAGAAATCCAGAAAGTGAGACTTAGAGCCAGAAGGGAAACAGATATTAATGTTACATATTTTCTTTTATTTGAGCCTCATAAAGCTATATGGGTAGAACCCATAGGTGTTGTCCACATTTTGTGAATGAGAATACTGGAACTCAGAAAATTTTAGAGACCAAGCTATGGTCACACCAGTTAAAGTGAATGTTGAACAGAGGATATGAACCAAGGTCACCCCGACACAAAGTTAAGTGTTTTGTATTTCATGCTTTTTTTTTTTTTAACAGAGAAGCCATAGCTAGACAAAATAAACACAGACGGTATTATTCAGATAGAAGCTCAATATGAAGGAGCTATGAAATGAGGGGGGTCAAAAAAGGTAAAGATGAAGCAAGGATACATTAGCAGAACATAAGCTTCAGAATGACAGAGACTTGAGTCCTGCTGACCCTTTTCTGGTCAGACACATCTGGAGGATGGTGTTCCATATTACAGGCTATTCTATAGAAGGGGAATTAAGAAGGTAGAAAGGGCTGAGCAAAAATTGACTGCACCAATTATGAGGATAGGTTATAGCAACTAGGAATGCTTAATTTGAAAAGAGAAGATATAAGGAAGGAAATTAAAGTTGTCTTTAAGTATTTGAGGGGTTATTATATTTAGGAGGGCACAGATTTGTTTCTACAAGCATCAGAAGTTGATAGAGATGCTTTTTGGCTGGCTATAAATGGGAGGGAGAAAGGCAAAAGCCTCACGAGGGGTTTATAATAGGTTACCTCACTGGGTAGTAGTCATGTCTGGTTTATTGAAATTCTTCAAGAGCTTGGTTGACATTTTTAGGGAATTGCAATCGGGAGACCTGGGTTCCATTGTCATGAGGTATTATATCCCTTAGCCCAAGGGTGGGGAACTTTCAGCCTCCAGGACACATGTGGCTCTCTAGGTCCTCAAGTGAGGCACTTTCACAGAATCCAAACTTCACAGAAAAAGTCTTTTTTATTAAGGGATTTTGTTCTGAATAAAGGGATTTGTTATGTGAAGTTTAGATTCAGTCAAAGGGACACACTTGAGGACCTAGAGGGTCACATGTGGCCTGGAGGTTTTAGATTCTCCACCCCTGCCTTAGCCCCTGTAAGCCTTAGTATCATCATCTGTAACATGGGCATGTCAGTTTATCCCCACAAGATTGTGGGGAAGATCAAATTAAGTGATTTATATGGAGTTTTTTTAAAAACTGTGAAGTGTCCTATGTACCATTTGAATGAGTTGTTTAAATGATGGAAATCTTGCTGACGGTTCAAGGTTGAGCTAAATAAGTTTTTCAGTCCTGCAGTGAACAAACAAATCATTCAGTTGTTGGTAATTGTCAGCAGAGAGCAAACTCCAAAACCCAAAATGGTTTTAAAAAGAGTTTTAAGTCGAAATGCCAAAGGAGGGAGCCAGAAAAAGGTGTGTCTCCCCCCTGAGTGTCTGTAAGATTTCTATAATATAGAGTGTAAAAAAAAAAGGTCAGAGGGGTTATAGACAGTTGTCAGAAAAAGGCACTTTGAGATGCATACTATCAGGTAGGTATAAACATTCAGTTTAATTTGGGAAAACCAAAACACAAAATTTGGGTGATTTTAAAACAAGATGTGGGTGGGATCTACAGTAGGCTCTGGGTTGAAAAATTTTCTAACAGTAAAAGCTTGATTTTAACAATATTAATAAGTAATGAAATATTTCTCCCATATAATCATTAGAATTTATTAAGTACCTATTATGTAACTGGTTCTGTATTAAGCACTGAGGATATAAAAAAGAGGCAGAGAGGTAAAAGATATCCCCTGCACTCAAGGTGCTTACAATCTAATGGGAGAGACAATATGCAAACAAATATAAACATAGCAAGTTATATACAAAATAAATAGGAAATAATTAACAGAGGGAAGGCACCAGATTTAAGAGAGTTTGGGAAAGACTTCCTATAGAAACAGGATATTATTTGGGACTTGAAGGGATCCAGGGAGATCAGTAGTCAGAGTGGAGGAAAGAGAGAATTCTAGGTTTGGGGGCAATGGAATAAAACTCCTGTAGCTGAGAGGTGGAGCGATGTTTTTTAACAACAAAGAGGTCAGCATTATCAAGCACTTACTCTTTGCCCTATATTGTCCAAAGTGATATCAAAGATACAAAGAAAGGCAAAAAAAAAAAAGTATATGGCTCTTACCCTCAGGAAGCTTACAGTCTAATGGGTAAGATAATATGCAAACAAGTGAACATACATGATACAGTGTACATAGGAAGTAATCTCAAAGGAGGGCCCCTAAGTGCCACAGTGAGTAGTATGCCAGCCCCAGAGGCAGGAAGACTCATCTCCCCGAGTTCAGATCCTGCCTCAGAGACTTACTAGCTGTGGGACCCTGGGGAAGTCACTTAACCCCGTTTGCCACAGTTTCCTCATCTTTATAATAAGCTGGCAAAGGAAATGGCCAACCACTCCAGCCTCTCTGCCAAGAAAAACCAAAATGGGTCCACAAAGAGTCAGACGTGAATTAAAATGACTGAAGAACAACAGTCTGAAAGGAAAGCCACTTGGGATAGGAGACCTAAGAAGATAGAAACCTGAAAACTAGAGAAGGTGCAGTGGGGAGTTGGGAGAGGGATCATTACAGATATGGAACCAGAGAAAAGACATGGTGTCAGGAGATGGATTATGGTGATCAAGGAGCAACAGGAAGTCTGGTGTTGCTGAATCTTAGCATGAGCAGGGGAGTAAATGGTAAGAAGACTCACAATGGTGAAGGGCTTTCAAAGCCAAGTGTAGATGCCATTACAGTTTTAGAGTTTGTTGTCACTGAAAATGAAATTATTAAAATTTCCTTCTACCAGTTTTCAGAATCAATCAGCAAACATTTATTAGGAACCAATTGTATGCCAGATGCTGTACAAAGTTCCTAGGAAACAAATTTTTAAAAAATTCATATTCACAAGGGGTTAAATTATAATGCTACAATAGAAAAGCACATATATAAGTATATACAGAATTAATAAAAGTAACTATAAGGTAGTTAAATACAAGGCATAGTGGTGTAGTGTTTAGAGTGCTGGGACTGGAGTTGGGAAGACTCTTCTTCCTGAATTTAAATTTAGTCTTGCACACTAACTAGTTCTATGACCCTGGGCATATCACTTAACTTTGCCTCAGTTTACTCATCTATAAAATTAGCTGGAGAAGGACATGCAAAATCACTCCAATATCTTTGCTAAGAATAACCCTATTTAACACTACTGAGTAATAACAGCAACAGTTAAATAAATGGTATTTGGAGGGCAGATCAGGAAAGGATTCATGTTGAAGGCATGTTCAGCTGCCTACTGGACATCTTGAACTAGAAGTCCAGGAAAGATATATAACTTAATATGTCTAAAACTGCACTAATTTTCTTTCCCCCTAAACCATTCTCTGTTCCTACTCTTCCCATTACTATCAAGGGTCCTACCATTCTCCCAGTCCATCTGGACAACAGTTTTCATAGGAGACTTCACTTGCACCTCATATATCCGGCTAGTTTTCATGTCCTATTGTTTCTATCTTTGTAAAATCTCTGTATAGATCCCCTTTTTGCCTCTGACACCGCTTCCACCATGATACAGGTCCTCTTCACCTCACACTTGGACTGTTATCATAGGCCCTTGGTGGTCTCTCAGACCAATTCTCTCTTCACTCCATTCCCTCCTCCCCTTGGCTATCAAAGTGATCTTCTTAAAAAGTCTGACCTCCTCATCCACCTCTTTTCAGGCAACTTCAGTGGCTTCCTGCTGCTCTTAATATCAAATATAAAATCGCTTGTTTGGTTAATAAGGCTTTCCATGACCCAGCCCTTTCCTACCTTTGCAGCCTTACATCACACTGTTCTCTTTGATCCAGTATTACCCCAGCCTCCTTTCTGTTTCTAAAAGGAGATACTCCATTTCCTGACTCCAGGGATTTTTTCTAGTTTTTCCCATTGCTAGAATTCTTTCCCTTCTCATTCCTGCTTGCCATTCCCTGGCTTTCTCAAAATCTCATCTTCTAAGTGAAATTTTTACCTACTCCAATTTAACGCTAATTCCTTCTCTCTGTTGATTATCTTCCAATGACCTTGTATTTAACTTGTTTATACATAGTTGTTTGCATGTTCTCTCTCTCTCTCTCTCTCTTTAAACTATAAGTACCTTGAGCGTAGGAATGGTATTTTCTTTTTCTTTGTATCCCCAGGGCTTAATAATGCTTGTTGAATGATTAACTGGGTATTAGTGGGTTTACGTGCTCTTATTCTATCTGCTAATATCAAACCTTCTTCTAAAGTTTCCAAATTCTATTCAAAAGATTTGTATTTGTGTCTGTATACACACACACAGACACACACACACCCCTTCACATATTCTCTCTCTCTCTCTCTGTCTCTCTGTCTCTGTCTCTGTCTCTGTCTCTCTCTGTCTCTCTCTCTGTCTCTCTCTCTCTCTGTCTCTCTGTCTCTGTCTCTCTCTCTCTACATATATATATATATACGCATACTCTCTCTCTCTGTATATATATATATATGTATATATATATGCCACTCTACACACATTTATTTATCTATAAAGGTTTATATATTCAAAGGATAAAAATTTGCATAGTTGTTTCAGAAGCTTTGCAGCATTTGACAATATCTGCATATTTTTTCCATCTGCTTCTCTTAAAATTGCTTCTGTTTCCTAAGAAATTTACTGGATGGATAGGAACTCCAGACCTCTAGTTTTATTGGTAATGGGACTCCCTCATAACGAAACACGTCTACTGATATAGGTTTTCATCTTTATGGCCACTTCTCTTCTTAAAGAACAACCTTGAGCACTGAGAAGTCAAGGTATTTGAAAAGGGTTAATCTGCCTATATGACAGAAGTGGTACTTGAACCTAAGACTTCCTCCTGGTTTCAATGCCAGCTCTACCACATGATGTCTCTGTGAGATAATAGGTAGCATTTAAATTGGGCATTAAGGTTTGCAGTGCTTTGCATGGACTCATGTGATGCTCATAGCAACTGGGGAAGGTGGGCATTATCATCAGCCCCATTTTACAAAAAGGAAAAATGAGACTGGAAGTGATAAAGTGACTTGTCCAAGGTCCCACAGTCAGTAATCCTCTAAAATGGGATTTGAACTCAAGTTTTGTTGAATCAAAGTGCAGTATTAAATCACAGTATTAAATGTGCTTCTGGTCAATAGGAAGCTAAGGAAGAACTGGACAGTTGCCCCAATAGGAAATTACTCTGATTGAACTGAAAGCACCCCTTCCCAAACCCAACCCATTTACTCAAAAAGCCTGAATATTGTTGAAATTGTGAATGTGTTTTTTAAGTCAGTTCTTGGCTTGAAGGAGAAGAAAATTTGACAAAAGGAATCCAGTTAAACCCGGGTAGCTGTTTACTCTTCCTAGAAAGATGGAAGCCTATGGGGCAACTAAGTAAACACAAATTGGAAGCAAAAGAAAAAAAAAACAAATGGAAACAAGGATGGGATCTGCAGAGTAAAAGGAAAGTATGAGGGCTGGTATAAATGTTTGTTTTCCAGTTGTGGTAGCTGTGACTCTGTGGGATTAGAAGCTTCAAATTTTATCTAAATGGAGGATACTTCTGTCTGGAATTGTCACTGAGGACTGAATGTCCATGGTTCAGTACCTGATGGAGTCTACATGATACTTAGGGATCAAGGATAAAAGGTCACCGCACTAATGTTGTTCAAGAGCTGTTCAATTGTGTCTGATTCGTGATGACCCTATTTGTGGTTTTCTTGGCAAAGATACTGGAGTGTTTTGCAATTTCCTTCCCAGCTGATTTTGCAAATGAGGAAACTGAGGCAAAGAGGGTTTCATGACTTGCCCAGGGTCACACAGCTAATAAGTGTCTGAGGTTGGATTTGAACTTTTCAAGATGCTTCTAAGGCCAGCAAGCTATCCATATCCACACCTCAGCAAATGACTCATTTGAATGTTTGAGAATGGAAGACCTCTTCCACCTTCCCTAAATTGATTATTAGTTCTTTGATTTCTCTCACTTTTAATCTTACTTGTATTAATCATTGCTTGTTTTAAGTTATACTTACCTATATATTAATCATATATCTTCCCTTCTTCAATATAACAAGGGCAGCTAGGTGGTTCAGTGGATAGAGCACTGGGCCTAGAGTCAGGAAAGCCTGAGTTCAGATCCTCAGATGCTAACTGTAGGAACCTGGGCAAAAAACAGCCCTTTTTTCCTCAGTTTTCTCATCTGTAAAATGAGGTGGAACAGGAAATGGCAAACACTCTTATATCTTTGCCAAGGAAACCACAAATGGGGTCCTGGAGAGTCAGTAACAAAACCAGTATAATACAAACCATACTTACTCTCAGCTCAGTGAAGTCAGCATGCAAGCCATTCTTCTGTCCTGGTCCATGGTTCCACAGAGTCACAGCTACCACAACTGGGAAACAAACATTTATACCAGCCCTCATACTTTCCTTTTACTCTGCAGATCCCATCCTTGTTGCCATTTGTTGCAGCAAGCACTCCAGCATCCCCAGGGTGGCTGCCAACACAGGTTCTTAGATCTGCTTTTCTAAAGGAAAGCAACTCAAAATGGGTTAACAAGCTTACTTTAATCAATCAAATATATATTGTTTACCTAGTTCAGGGGGAAAAGGTCAGCACCCCAAACTTCAGAGTATACAGATAGAAGTTACAAGACAGAGAAACAGATCAAGCAGACAGGCTTCCAAACTGTCCAACTATTACATCTGTACCAAATTACAGTTACCAGAGAGGGAAGCATCAACATCTGGGTTTTTCAAAGCCAGGGGGCTCTCAACAACTGCCCAGAGTCTCATCTGGTCAAATCACACAACACTTCTCAAAGTGAGCCCAAAGCAAAGCCTCCCATCAGGCCTTATATAGCCTTCTCCTGGCTCAGAGAATGTAACAGCCCTCTTGACCCACTTCCCAATCACATATAGCTTCAATGTGTGGGCATTCCTGAAAACCAAGCCTCCTGCCACAGGCTCCATGTGACCACATTCATCCTATTAGGGCGCAGAGCATATTTTCAAATCAGGGAAGGTTCTCAGAGTCTCTTAAGCCTATCAAAGGTCCTAGGGGCAGGGAAGATCTTTAAATTTGCATTTCCATTACACCTTATTTCATGTTTTATTTTCCCCAATTACTTGAAAAAATTTTTTTTCGACATTCTATTTTTTAATTAAAATTGTGTTCCAAATTCTCTCCTACCCTTATGGGTTAGACATGTGTAGTCATTCAAAACATATTTCTATATTAGTCATGTAGTAAAAGAAAACATAGAACAAAATGAAATCCCAAGAAAAATAAAGAAAAGTTTAAAAATGTGCTTCAATCTGTATTCAGAGTTCATTAGTTTTTTATTTGGGGATGGATAGCATTTTTCCTCATAAGCCCTTCAGAGTTGTTTGAATCATTATATTGCTGAGTATAGATGAGTCGTTCACAGTTGATCATCTTACAATATTGCTGTTACCATGTTTTCCTGGTTCTACTTTATTTCACTTTGCATCAGTTCATGGGAATCTTTCCAGTTTTTTTGAGAGCATCTAGCTCATCATTTCTCATAGCACCATAGTATTCCATTGCAATCATATACCACAACTTGTTCAGACATTCCCTAATTGATGGACATCCCTTCAATTTCCAGTTCTTTGCCACCAGAAAAGAGCTGCTATAAATGTGTTCATGTATATAGATCCTTTTTGTTATTTTTTTAAAATCTCTTTTGGGGTACAGATCTGGCAGTGGTATTGCTAGGTCAAATGGTATGCATGGTTTCATAGTCCTTTGGGCGTAGTTCTAAATTGCTCTACAGAACGGTGGAGTCACTTCACAACTCTGTAAATAGTACATTTCTATCTCTCTTTTCCCCCACTGCCTTCCACATTTGTCATTCATCTTTTCTGTCCTTTTAACCAGTCTAATAGGTGTGAGGTACTACCTCAGAATTATTTTAATTTGCATTTCTCAAATCAATAGTGATTTATAACAGTTTTTCATATGACTATAGATAGATTTGATTACTTCATCTGAAAATTGATTTTGCATTTTTTAAATCATTTATCAATTGAGGAATGGCTTTTATTTTTATAAATCTGACTCACTTTTCTCTGCATTTGAGGATTCTATCAAAGAAGCTTGCTTTAATGTTTTTCACTGTTATGATTAAGTGTGTTTCCTTCCTATGCCCCCATTCATTCTATTTTCTCTCTCCTTTCACCATTTCTGTCTTCAAAATTGTTTTTCTTCTATGACCTCCCCTAATATGCCATCTTTTCTATGAGCAACACCCTGCCACCTTTCTTTATCCTCTTCCTCTCCTACTTTCCTATAGAGTAAGATAGAATTCTATACCTAACTGAGTGTGTATGTTATTCCCTCTTTGAGCCAATTCTGATGAAAGTAAGGTTCCAGTGCTCCCCTCTACCTCTCCCATTTTCCCCTCCACTTTAAAAGTCTTTTTTGTCTCTTTTGTGTGAGTCAATTTATCCCATTCTGGCTCACCTTTTCCCTTTCTCCCAGTGCAATCCTCTTTCTTTCCCTTTGATTTTTTTTTAGATATCATCCTATCATATTCAACTCACACCTGTGCTCTCTGTCTATATATACTCCTTCTAAATGCCCTAATAATGAAAAGTTTTTGTGAGTTACAAATGTCATATTCCCATGTAGGAATGTAAAAAGCTTAACCTTATTGAGTCTTTATGATTTCCTTTTCCTGTTTATCTCTTTATGCTTCTCTTGAGTTTTGTATTTGAAAGTTCAACTTTGGTCTTTTCTTCAGGAATGCTTAAACATCTTCTATTTCTTTGATTCTTTTTCCCCTGAAGGATTCTATCCAGCTATTCTATGCTGTGTAGGTAATTCTTGGTTGTTATCCTAGCTCCATTGCCCTCTATTACAAGCCTTCCAATTCTTAAATGCAGAAATTGCTAAATCTCATGCTATTTTGACTGTGGCTGCTCAGTACTTGATTTTTTTTTTCTTGGCTGCTTACAATATTCTCTCCTTGACCTTGATGCTCTGTCATGTGGTTATAATAATCTTGGGACTTGTCTCTTTGGTATTTCGTGAGGTAATCAGTAGGTTCTTTCAATTTCTATTTTACTTCCTGGTTCTAGAATGGCAGGGTAATTATCCTTGATTATTTCTTGAGTGATGATATCTGGGATACTTATTTTATTTTATTTTATTTTTTACCATGGCTTTTAGGTAGTCCAATAATTTTAAAATTATCTCTCCTAGACCCACTTTTGTGGTCAGTTGTTTTCATAGTCTTCAATTTTTTTAAAGGTTTTGTTTTTAATGCATTTCATAGGCCAGAAGATTTCCCTGATTAGTAATCTGACATTCAGGATCAGATCTAGCTACCCTAGCTTATGCACGAAGGAAATGGAATTGTTGGATTCTGCTTTTGATATGTTTTTGAAGATTCTTTCAACAAAGAAGAATGGGGACCCTGGCAAGACTTACTAAATGGGATTTGTAACACTTAATGTTGGGCTCTGCATTTCCTGATAAGCAAGATGACTTAGGGTGTAGTGAAAGGTACTGTTAGGGGCTGACTTTTGAGCTATGAGATGACATTCCACTTAGACTGTAGTATACCTCTGTTAATCTCCTGAATGGCACATGCCTTTTATATTGCTGAGAGGCACGTCACCTATTACCCAATTCTTGGCTTGTGTTGAGTACTGCAGGAGATGCTTCCATTTGTCCATTCTATAATTCTATTCATTCTGACTTGGACTGGAGGAGTAAAGAATTAATCTGCATACTACTGCTTTACAGTAGCTTTACCTTCTCATGTTTCTCTTGCTTCTTGTATCTGAATGTCAAATTTTCTATTCAACTATGGTTTTTTCATCAAGAATGCTTGAAAGTCCTCTATTCCACTGAATGACCATATTTTCCCTTGAAACATGATACTCAGTTTTTCTGGGTAGGTTATTCTTGGTTTTAATCCCAGCTCCTCTGCCCTCCGGAATATCATATTCCAAGCCCTTCAATCCCTCAGTGTAGAAGCTGCCAGATCCTGAGTTATCCTGTTTGTGTTTCCACAATATTAAAATTGTTTCTTCCTGGTTGCTTGTAATATTTTCTCCTTGACTTGGGAATTTCAGAACCTGGCTATAATACCCTTGGAGTTTTCTTTTTTGGGATCTTTTTCAGGAGGCGATCAGTGGATTCTTTCAACCTGTATTTTGCCCTCTGGTTTTAAAACATCGGGACAGTTTTTCTTGACAATTTCTTGGAGGATGATTTCTAGGTTCTTTTTTTTTTATCATGGCTTTCAGGTGGTACAATAAATTTTAAATTATTTCTCCTGGATCCATTTTCCAGGTCAGTGATTTTTTCAATGAGATATTTCACATTTCCTTCTATTCTTTCATTTGTTTGGATCTGTTTAATAGCATCTTGATTTCTCATAAAGTCATTACTGGTAGCTTCCAATTGCTCCTATCTAATTCTGAAGGAATGATTCTCCTCAGGGAGCTTTTGAAATTTTTTTTCCATCTGACAAATTCAGCTTTTTAAGGCATTCTTCTTAGTGACTTTTTGAGCCTCTTTTGCCATTTGAGTTAGTCTATTTTTGAAGGTGTCATTTTCCTCAGTCAGGCTGTTGACTCTCATTTCATAATTTTCTTGCATTGTTTTCATTTCTTTTTCCAATTTTCCTCCACTTCTCTTATCTGCTTTTTAAGATCCTCTATGGCCTGTAAACAGCTCGTATTTTCCTATGAAGCTTCTGGTGCAGGAGTTCTGACTTCACTGTCTTCCTCCTGTTCCATGCTTTGATCCCTTTTGTCCCCCAAATAGGAGTCTAATGTTGAATTCTTCTGTTTGCTTTGTTTCCTTTGCCTGGTCATGTTGCCACTCAATTACTTGACTTTGGGGCTTTTTGCCACAGTAGGACTCTGCCACCAGACAGGGGAGCTTTGTACCCAATGCTGGGGTTTTCTCAGCTGCTGGAGGTATTAGTTGGGTGCCCTCTCTGAAGCCTCCACACACTCTGGCAAGCTGGTCACACACCCTAGGACCTCCACCCTAGACCGCAATCCAGATTGAAGCAGGTCAAAGCAAGAGCGATTATCCTTTAGACTGGTTGCTTGTTCCCCCTACACTCTGCAGTCCAGGAGCTGAAGCTGCCATGTGGTGGCAGCTGTGCTGCAGGCCTTAGTGGCTTCTTGCCCTAGGGGCAAAAGCCAACGCATTCCCAACTACTGGGTCCCAAAGTCCACACTGCACTGACCTTTCACTTTGTCTTTAGCGTCTATGTGTTGATAATTCTGGACCACCACAGCTTCTGGTGATCTGGAGTCCCTCCAGGCAGCGGCTGTTCAGGGAAGGGGCTGGGCTCAGCTTGTCGATTCCTGTCTGCCGGGCTGTCCTCAGTGGGAAGGTAGCTTCCTGGTGTCATTTTGTGGGTTCTGTAGCCCCAAAGTTTGTTCAGAGTCCCCTTGTACATGGATTGGAGGTGGTGGGAGCTGGAGCTCCAGAGAGTCCCTGTTTCTACTCTGCCATCTTGCCTCCCTAGTCTTCAATTTTTTTTATTCTTTCAGTTTTGTTTTATCATTTCTTCATGTCTCATGGAGTCATTTCTCTGCTTTTTAAGGAGCTCTTCTCTTCAGTGTATTTTTGCATATCTTTTTTTTTCCATTTGCTTTTTGAGGCATGCTCCTCATTGGATTTTTGTACCTCTTTTTTATCAATTGTTCTATTCTGTTTTTTAAGGTGTTATTTATTGAGTATTTTTTTTTTTTTTGTGCATTCCTTACCAATTTGTTGCCTTTTTTATCATGGTTTTCTGGCATCATTCTCATTTTTCTTCCCATTTTCCTGCCTCTTACTTTATTTTTTAAAATCCTTTCTGATCTTTTCGTCATCCTGAAAACAATTCATATTTTTCTTTGAGGTTTTGAACATAAAAGTTTTTACTTTGTTGTCTTTTGAGTCTGTGTTTGGTTTTTCTCTGTCACCATCACTTTCTATGGTCAGGATTTTCTTTTTCTGTGTTTTTTTTTTTCTAATTTTTCCAGTCTATTTCATGACATTTAACTTTGCTAAAGTGGTTCTCTGCTTCCAGGGTAGGGGGTATACTGCCCTAAGCTTCAGGGATTTTATGCAGCTGTTTTCAGAAATATTTCTAGTGACCTCTATGTTTTCATTTCTTCCAAGGTGTATAATCTAAGGAAAGGTATGTTTGAAACTCTCCTGACCCGTGCCCTACTCTCTGAGTGACCACAAACACACTTGTATGCCCTAGAACTATGATGAGGGGTCCCCTTCCACTGTGTACTCCTCTTCTTCCTGGGACAGCCAACAAGGACTGCAAACCAAATCCAAGTATGGACAAAGCAACAGAGTCCATCCTTAGTGTTAGCAAAGAGACACCTGTAATCTCCTTCTGATGAGGTGTTTGACTCTTACCATCTGTGTGCTAGGACTGTGGGAAGCAGCAGCTACAGTTACTAATTCAGTGGCTTCCAAGGCATGCTCCTGGTTTACTGCGGCTGACGTTGTGCTGGCAGAACCTGTGCTGTACTGTGCTCCACTCTCACTCAGGTTCTGGAGACCTTTCCTGCTGAGCTTCTAAGTTATCTTGGGCTTAAAAATTGTTTCACCCCATTCTTTTGTGGGTTCTGCCACTCCAGAGTGTTTTTATTCATAGGGCATTATTTTAAAGTGTTTGGAGGCATTTTGGGGAGTGATCAGGTGAGTCCCTCCCTTTTTTCCACAATCTTGACTCCACACACCCTCTAGGTTTTTAAGAATTTTTGGATTGAATTGTTAAAATATAACAGCATGAATATGTTAAGCATATAACTTAATCCTTTAAGTGAACATTATAATGATAATTCATCCAAAGTTTTCAATGAGGAAAGGGAAGAATGTCTTCTCTAATTATGGACTTACAGGGTTTCAATTTATTTATGTTCTATCTGGCATCTTGAACAACTTATCCCTGTACAAAATATAAACCAATGTTTCTGAAGTATTTAGGGGAATCCTTAATATTTTATCACTTTTCAGTAATAAAACCATGTTCTTTTCTCAGAATAAAAGCTTGAAAAACAAGCTGCTGTCAGGAAACAAGTTATGTGGAATCCATGCTGAAGAGGTGAGTGGAGCCCTTACCTTCCCAGCTTTAAGAGAATCCTAACAATAGCAGTGCCAAACATGTCAGGCTAACAGTGTTCCAGACCTGCTGGGTTTGGCGAGAGTAGCCAATTATTGCTTAATACAGTATGGGGACTTTGGAGATTTTTCCCACTGATCAATCCAATGATCTTAAATGTGTCTCCTGCTAGGTTGCTCTGGTTTTATCCCAACTGACTGAGATACCAAAATCCAATTTGAAAAATTCTCCCTGGATTTCTCCCTGGGGAAGTTCAGTGAAACCAAAGGTGAATGGGAAATCTGATGGTGATATCTTGGAATCCCTACCGATATTAATGTTTCCTCATGAACAAGTCCTGGAAGACTGAACTATTTCAATGCACTAGTGGTCATAAAAGTCTCCCCCTCCCCCCACTGTCCAAGGCTATCATAGAGACTCTTTCAGGGAGTCTATGAGATGAAAATAATTTTCATAGTAGTACTAAGAAATCTTAATTTCTAATATGATAATATCAATAAATAATCACCCACTTTATAAAAGTTTTCAATAATTAAGAGAAACATAATCCTGAGACCAAAATGTGGATAATTAATGCTCAACAGGAAGCCAAGACATTTGGATAGTGAAGAAGAAAACTCTTTCAGGTAGCCACCACTGTCTTAATCTTAATGCCCTCAGTATGTTCTTTGTGTGTTTTTATTTCCTTGGTGCAGGATCAAATTGTTTGCAAATGAAACACCCATTCATTTATTTTTTAAATAATATTTTATTTTTCCCCAGTTACATGTAAAGACAATTTTTAACATTGATTTAAAACAAAGTTCTACATTTTCCCTTTCTCTTCCTCAACTCCCTCCTCTGTGAGATGGTAAATAATTTGATATAGATTATACATGTTCAGTCATGCAAAACTTATTATCATATTAATGATGTGAAAAAGACACAGACCTAAAGGAAAGCCATTTTTGTGCTGCTACCATATAAACCTTATTTCTCTCTTTGAAAAACCTCCTTAATCCAACAATACATTTAAATAAACAAAACCCCAAGCCAAGGACTTAGGATACCTAGTCTTGAATCTTCCTATGAGACTAAGTGAATGCATAGGAATGATTCTTAAAAATTAGCTCAGCTTACATTCACATAGAAGTTGATCTAATTTGATGACTTCAGCAACACTGTTGAGGCAGATATTACAGAAAGTATTATTCCCATTTTATAGATAAGTAAGTCTTGGAGACATACATGTATCTCTCCAAGATAACATGGCTAGCAGGTAACTGAGCCTGGAGTTGGTGTATTATGATTCAGTCCATGCCTGGTTCTTTCTGATATGTGTGTATGAAAAGTTGTCAAAGTCAGTGGGAAGAGATTGTCCACATCACCCCAGGAAATATGCAGGTCATTAGGACATTGATGGCATCTTTCATTATTGACAGTAAAGCAGTCACACAAAAACACATAGTTGAAGGGAAGTGGTGGTCACTAAGAGCACCCAGGGTTGTTGTGAGTATAAAATAACATCATATGGGGCGGCCAGGTAGCACAGCAAGTAAGAGCACCGGCTCCAGTGTTGAGAAGACCTGGAGATCCAATCCCGGGCTCAGATACTCAGCAGAAATAACTGGCCATGTAACCTTGAGCAAGTTACTTAACCCCGATGGCTTAAAAAAAAAAAAACCATCATATTTCTAAAGCTTTTGCAACATTAAAACTTTGAAATTTTTAAAGTGCTGTACAAAGGTAACTGCTATGTGTGTATACACATATATGTTTACATATATGTTTATTATACATGTATAATAGTCATACACACACACACATATATATATATGCATATATATTTTATAATGAGGGAGTTGGACAAGATCATCTCTGATATCTCCAAATCAGAGATCCTTAAGCTATTTTTGTGTTTGTTATTGAACCCTTTAGTAGTAGGCTGGAGCTTATGGGCCCCTTCTGAGGATGTTTTTAAATGCATGAATTAAAATACAAAGGATTGCAAAGGTCACCAATTATATTGAAATGCAACTATAAACTATATATTCATTTCAATTCAGTAAATATTTATTAACTTCCTACTATGTCTTGGGCATTGTGTTAATCACTGAGATTTACAAATAATAAGAAGGGGCAGTACCTTGCCTTGAAGGAGTTTCCAGTTTAAAGGGGGAAGACAGTAAAACAAAGACCACTGGAAAGGGAGGGATGTGGGATGAAGGGCACCCTGGGATACTGGGTGAGGGGCATCTTGTTCTATAGAATTGCAACCAGACAAAGCTACAGATAGAAAGTGAAATAAGTTAGAAATTCAGTTGCTTCCCTTTATAAAGGAAGGTTTTAGGAGGGGTTCGGTATCCCATCTTCCAGCCTTCCATTAGAGGGGAGAAGATGCTGAGGGAAGGGGGAAGGGTATCAATCAAGTCTGGAGTTAGCCTTATGGTGATGCTTATCCTGGAACCGAATTTCTTGTTTCCTGGAGATAAAAACAGGCAGAACTACAAATACAAAGTGTAGTGTATATACATTTTTATGTATGTGTATAAACATACACATATATGTATATATGGAAATAATTAATGGACCTCATGTCAAGAATACTTATCTTGTACTACTACCACTACTTTTGCTGCTGCTGCTGCTGCTACTACTACTACTACTACTAAATGTTTATATAGTGATGCATGCCTGGGAAACATTCTAAGCCCTTTACTATTCTTGTCTCATTTGATACTCACAACAACCTAGGAGGTGGGTGCTATTATTATGGAAGTTTTACAGAGAAGGCAGCAGTGACAAACAGATCTTAAATAGCTTGCCCAGGGTCTCACAGCTGCTAAGTGGATGAGGTTGGATTTGAACTCAGTTCTTCCTCATTCTAGGCCCACCATTCTATCCTTTCAACTGCCTAGCTACCTGTTGACTACCAGATTCTGCCCTCCCCATCTCCCCCTAAATGAAATCTAATGTCTGAAGCTCCAAAAGCAATTAGCAAATTCATGAATTATCTTAGTCAAATAAACAAGTTAGTCTTTTATTTGTTTTCAGCTAACAAGCTGTGCTTTGATTACAAGCCATTGCTGAACCATTAATAAGTCAAATTGCATTTGAAGTTTATAAATGTTTAGATTCCACACCAGGGAGCCCAGATCAGACATGACTCTCATACAGACATGCCTTTGATCCGGACGGGAGACATGATTTAGGTACGGGCATATTAAGGCTCAGCATTAAGACTGAACAGCTATGGTATGAATTTGTTTAATTGTACACACTTATTCATATTTTTTTATTAGTTATGGCAATATTGCTGCTCTCCCGCAATTGCAATCATTGAGTCAAAACAAGAGGAAAAGGAAAAAGCTGAAATTACTTGTCTGCTTTAAGGGTTAGGCTGAAGAAATTTGTTCTTTGCTGCGTGTATTAGGAAGAATTCTCTATTGTTATGTATGGGTGTGGGTGGGGTGTGTCATCCTTGTGATAAAATAATAGATGAAACTGTTGAGAAATCAGATTTTTTCACTTTGAAAAGAAATGAATAGACCACAAGAAAATAACATGGACCAAGACTTTTTAAAAATTTAATCCAGATATTCTTGAATTGGAGATAGAACATATTCAGTCTAACCCTTCCCCACCTCCATTTTTAGTTGCAATAATGGACAATGACCATTGGTCTTTGGGATGATGACCTACAGGCACTAAAAATTCTTCTCCAGCTCTCACCCATGTGCCTTTGTATGTGCAAATCTCCTACCTTGGAACATACTCCTTCCTTAATTCCAACTCTTAGCTGGTCCTTCAAGGCTCAGCCCAAGGGCTGCCTCCTCCATGAAGCTCAACATGATTTCCTCCATTTGTTCTCCAGGCCACACAATGGATATTTGACTGGCCAGTAATCATCAATAACTGAGTTCCAATTCTTCTTCAGATACTATCAGTATAAACCGGGTCAAGTCATTCCATTGCTGTCTGCCTCAGTCTCTTAATCTGTCAAATGGCATAATAAAAATAATATCTCTCTCCCTCCCAGATTTGTTGTAAAGTAAAAACTAAGTCATATATAAAATAGCTCCAACCTCCCAGGGCTGTTGTGAGGATAAAGTAAGATCATGTTTCTAAACTTTTGCAACCTTAAAACTTTGAAAAATTTAAAGTGCTATACAAAGGTAGCTGCTATGTATGTATACATATATATTTGTACATATGCATATATACTTATGGATGAAATAGATATACACACATATAGTTAGATATAGATAGAAATGTGTACAACAGGCACACACACATGAACAGTAATTGGATAGATTACTCAAGGAATAGAGCACTAAGCCAGAACACTTGAGTTAAAATCTACCCTCAGACACTTACTAGCTGTGTGACCCTGGGCAAGTTACTTAACTTCTGTTTGCCTTAATCCATTGGAGAAGGAGATGGCAAACCACTCCAGGATCCCTGCCACCCTCATAGACAGTATGGTCCATGGGGTCATGAAGAATCCTATACAACTCAGCAACAGCAACAAATTTTGCACACAAACATATTTATTTTATATTCTATACACATATATTTACATTTACTTCTGTACATATTGTTTGCCTCAAATATAATGGAAGAAAAGTGAGGGTAAGTACAATGATTTTTGGCTTTCAGTCTCTGGTTCACAGCACAGTGTCTGACATATTGGAGTCAGCAACATCTGGGCTCAAATTCTGCCTCAGATACTTGCCAGATGTGTGACCTTCTGTAAGTCACTTAACTTGTTTCACCTTATGTTTCCTTATCTGTAAAATGGGCACGGTAATAGTACCTACCTCACAGGGTTGTCATGAAGAGAAGTTCAGTGAGATGTGAATAGTGTTTTCTACAACTTAGATATGTATTTCCATATCTAAGACTTGGGTTTCTGTTGGTGTAACAAATTTCTTTTTAAGAAATTCCCTCTACCAATGCAGATCTGGCAACTATTCTAACTATTAATTGTCTTAGGAAGTTGCCTGGTGGGCCAATTAAGTGTAAGGTCACTCAAAGAGAATGTGTCAGAGGCAGGTCTCTGCCTTCGCCCACAAAAACCTCTTCTAAGCACCTAAAAATGCTTGTTCAAGGGATGCTTTGCATTTCCAAGGCATAGCAAAGGATGAAAACCTCAATAAGGGATGTTCTCCCAGGGTTGGTTCTGAGCTCAGCAAGTGGGGAGAATGCACATGGTGGGCAGCTTGGACTCAAGGTCAGCTAGCACTTATCTGCCACAGAGTCGCAGGTTTGGAAGGTGCTTCAGAAGCCAGATAGTCCAACCCTGATAGGAAACATAAATTCTCTCTATGACATTCCTGTCAAATAGGTGACTAAATCCAATATTCCCTGAGCCAGACCATATCAGTGTTGGACAGCTGCAGTGATAGGGGCATTCGTTTTCATTTTGAGTTAAATTTTATAGAAAAATATTGCTCCTTGTTCTGCCCTCTGGGGCACAACAGAACAAGTCTCATTGCTCTCCCATATAACAGGTGCTCAAATATCTAAAAGCAGACATCATGCTTCTCTAAGCCTTCTTCAGACTAAACATCCTCAATTCCTACAGCCAGCTATTGTGTAAAGTTGCCTCCCACTCACAGTAGCTGAAAAACATATTTACTAAGTGGTCATCCCAAGTAGTTATGAAGAAATGGGTTGGGGCAGCTGGGTGGCTCAGCGAGTAAGCATGGGCTCCAGTGTCAGGATGACCTGGGGATCAAATCCGGGCTCAGATACTCAGCACCACACCCAGAAATAACTGGCCGTGTTACCTTGAGCAAGTTACTTAACCCCTATTGCTTTAAAAAGAAAAAAAAAAAAGAAGAAATGGGTACCTAGTAGAATGAGATCCTGGCTCTATCCATGAACTTTAATTTGGCTTGAGAGGGGTTTAATTTTTCCCCCAGTTCTTTTCAGAGTACTTGAGATGCATATATTAGTTTTGTTAACCTGCAGGTTGTTTTATATTTTAGTGCTGACTGCTATTGAAATACATTTCTATCTCTGAATAACATCTGAGATTCAGAGACTGTTTAAAAATTTTAGATTTAAAAAAAATTTCACATTCCAATGCATGGATTATAGTTTTTGGTCCCTCATACAACACCAATACTATGTACCTCTTCAGTAATTCAGGTGTCCCTAATAGTCAGAATCGTTCTCTGTATCTTTGTCTCTCTGGCTTTCTCTCTGTGTATCTCTGTTTCTCTGTCTTTCTCCCTTTCTCTGTCTATCTCTTTTAAGAGTGTATTACAAACTATAACATGAGAATCTAATGCTGAATTTAATCACACTTAGAATTCATATATGGATTTTAACAGAGTAATCCCTTACTATTCTCTTGGTTACCTACCCAAGCATCATAACTCTCCAAAATGCAGGTAAGAATTTGAAAGAAGGCCAAACACCAAAGGCCTCTAGGAAGCCAAAATGGTTATCATGAAGACCATAGTCCAGAGATGATCAACTTCATTTAGAAAGGTTGCCTTTCAGTCCTCAGAACATACTAATTTTTATTTTAAAAACAAGCAAACAGTTCCCCCAATTTCAGCATTGTGGTATCAGAGCCCTTGAGAAAAATATGAACATCAGATTAGAAAGAATTGGAAGAGATATCATAGCCTGAAAATTAGGAAGAATGAAAATGTATGGAGTGGAGTTATCATAGCCTGAAAATTGGGCAGAATGAAAATGTATTTGCCAAATTGACAGAAAGATTATACAAACACATGAACACACAAATGTATTCATTCTGCATAGTGACAAAACTCAGGCGGCATGCTGAATAGAGTTCTGGGTCTGGAATCAGGAAGACTCATCTTCCTCAATTCAGATCTGGTCTCAGACACTTACTAGTAGGTAACCCTGGTCAAGTCACGTTATTTTATTTGCCTCAGTTTCCTCATTTGCTAAATGAGCTAGAGAAGGAAATGGCAAAGACCACCAGTATTTTTGCCAAGAAAACCCCAAATGAGGTCATGAAGAATCAGACATGACTGAAAATTACTGAACAATAACTGAATGGTCCATGAAGTCATGGTAGTCTATGCCTATGATGATAGTCCACATGATTTATGTGGCAAAGTTTGAATAAATGATACATAATATCCTCAGTATTTTTTCAAAGTGTACATGCACATATATGTGTGTATTATTTTGGAAAGTTTTCAGTCAAAAACGATAATAATAGTTAATATTAATCACTATAATCATCACAGTAATAAGACGTAGTACATCTAGGTGGCAGACTGGATAGAACACTAGGCTTAGAAGACCAGAGTACAAATCTGGCCTCAGATTCTTATGAGCTGTGTGACCCTGGGCAAATCATTTAACCCTATTGCCTCAGTTTCCTCATCTGTAAAATAATCTAGAGAAGGAAGTGGCAAAACGTTCCAATATCTTTGCCAAGAAAAATTCCAAATTGGGTCACAAAAAATCTGACATGACTGGTACGGTTGAACAACAATAAGCAATAATTATAAACAGCTTCCCAACACTTTTATGAAGGTAGAAAAAGCAGGGTTTTTTTTTTCTACTTGTACAGTAATATATGGATCACAGAACGTCATAATGGCTTGTCCCAGGCCTTTTTCTGCATGAACTCTATTGAAAAATAGGAGAATAATAAGAATCTAACAACAAATTCTAGCATTTATATAGTGATTGAAGGTTTTCATAGCCTTCACATACATTATCTCATTTGTTCCTTAGAACAGATATGTGATGCAAGCACAGGTATTTTTAATCCTCTTTCTATGTATGAGGCAAGGGATGCTCCAAGACTTGAAATTTCTTACTTGGCATTGTACAGCTAGTAAGTTTGTGGCAAAATATGAACATAGTTCTTGATTCCAAGAAGATAAATATCATTTATCTATGATATCATGCTATATTTTATAATAATAATCTCTATTAACTATTAATGACTAATTAGTTTAATAAAAATAGCTAATATTTCTATAGCACACTTTAAGGTTTACAGAGCACTTTACACTTGCCATCTCATCTGTTCTTCCCAACAACCCTGTTACCATAATCTGTATTTTAAATTGAGAAAACTGAAAATGAGAAGTCACAATGGTAAGTATTTGAAGTAGGATTTGAATGCATCTTCCATTTCTAGGAAATACTTTAACCGTGTTGTCACAGTGTTTCTCATAAATAAAACACTTTGGCACTTAAATTGATAGGTTTCTGTTAGCAATTTCATTTCTGTGCAACATCCCATTTCCCCAGTGATTCCAAATACATAAGGTGATAGTGTATACAATTTTAAGCCAAGGGGAAACTACAGAAATCCATGTTTACCTAAGAGACTGTGCTGGCACCAAAGGAATCTTGAGCAGCATATTGAAACAGCAGGGAGAGACTGCAAATCGGCTTTCTTGAGCTGGCGACAAGAATGGCCCTGGTTGTTGAAAGCAATTGAGTTGGTGTTGTAATAAACATGAAGACCAGGAATTGACCCAGAGATAAAATTAATGTAACAACAAAGCATTCTGTCTCATACCTCCCTCCAAACACTCTCTTGCCAATAGTTTCTCTGGAGTTATCATTTGGTCTTCTGAAGAGAGAAGAGTAGGCCTTTCCAAAGAAGGATCTTTAAATCTTGGTGCATATATATTTGTGTGTCTGCCCATTCGCTGGCAAAGGCCACCATTCATGCAGGCACGTGGCATATGGGTTTCTGGCTTTGTTATCTCATATCTTTCTTTTCATGTTTGCCAGCTTGTTCAAGGAAAGTAGAAAAAAATCATACTCATGGGAAACTCAAAGCATTTAATCGATTTTTTAGAAACAGCAATTACTGGTTGTTTGAGGTGAATTGACTTGTCCTAAATAGTCATCAGTGTACCTAGGACCTCCATTCTTTCCTCAGCTTTGGAGAATCTCCTGGTGTATCACAATTCGTAGTTTTGAAAACAAAAATAGGCTTTTTTTTTTTTCCTTTGGCATCCCATTTCAAGATACCTAAGCCTCTGAGTGGTAAATCAGTGATTGTGCCTTCTGTTTTATAATCTCTTGGCATTTTCTCGCCAGTGAAATGATTGCAAAGTAATTGCCATGCATTCATAACCTTTGCAAATTGCATTGTTTTTAGAATCTTGGGATCATAGAATTTTATAGCTGGAAAGGATGTCATTGAGTCACAGTTTAGTACATCGGGGATCAGAGAGAAGTGACATAGCAATATGACATAACCTGCTATAGAGAAACAGATGAATAAATGAAAGGGACCTCAAGAGACCTAAACTATTCAACTAAAAAGACGTTTAGTTCAGCAGTCCTTTCATAGGTGAATAAACTGAGACTCATGGAGCTTGAGTGTCTTACCTAAATTTTCATAGAGAGTAAAATATCAAAAGTGGGATTTGAATCCAGGAGCTAGCTAGAGTGCCTACATTCAGAGTTCACTCCAGAGTCAATGATCTTTTCACTGCACCAAGCTGACATCTTGGGTCACACGGGTAGCAGATTTCCAGAGTCTTACTATAATTCCATCCTTCTGCCCCTTCCCCCATAATAATAGCAACGAGGCACATTCATATAGCACTTTCTACATCCAAAGTTCTTTCAACAAATATCTATTTTTATTCTTATGAGCTCCCTGTGGTAGGTACCATCACCATGCCTTTTGTACCTACAAGACAGATTGCTCTGAATGAAGTGAACATTTTAGGTACTGTAGACCCATCTCCTATTTAGGAAAGGTCAGTGGACTTCTGAAATAAGTCATCATTCTAGGATTTGAGAGTCCTGGGTTTAGAGAAATAAAGAGCCTTGGAGATCCTCTAATCTAACCTGTTATTTTGTTGATGATAAAAAAAATCCCCAGAGGGATGAAATTACTTTTACAAAGTCATACAGACTGTAAACATCTACTGGATAATTTCAACTGTGGTCTGAACGGCCAGGCATCTCTATCAGTTGCCATTGATTGCCCATAAAATTATGTAGCTAACAGGGAGTCAAGGTATTAAATTACATAAACTTCTTATCTTTACTTAAATCAATTATGCATCAATATAATTATGTTTTTTCTCTCAATTTCTTCCCTTTTGCTTTATTCATTCACATACACATAAATGTATGTATTCCATAATCACCTTGTCTCAAGAGATAGCTAAACGTCCCCTCTGATCTAAGTTCCCTATTAAGTTGCTTAGTCTCTTGCAGAGGCCTTTTGGTCTTCTATGGTTCAGCTTCTATCTCCCAGTGATAAATACCTCTCAGTTTATCTCCATGGAGTGCCTTCTCGTAGGTACTGCCAGCTAGTGGACAGAGCACCCGCCCTGAAGTCAGGAAGTGCCAAGCTCAAATGTAAAATTACACACTTGCTAGCTGTGTGACTCTGGGCAAGTCACTGATTCTCTGTCTGTCTCAGTTTCCTCGTCTCTAAAATGGGGATAATAATAACACCTACCTCCCAATGTTGATGTGAGGAACAAATGAGATAAAAATTGTACAGTGCTTAGCACAGTATCTGGAACACAATAAGCGCTGTATAAATGTGTCACACACACACAATGCCAAACAGCTCTTTTTAAAAATTGCAAATGTTTACTTTAAATTTTATCTCATAAACAAAGACAATAAAAAAGGCAACAGATCAATCAACCCTCTTAAGAGTATTGATCTAAAGCAGCCTTAGTTATATCCGGTTCATAAAACTATATAATCTGTTATGTGAGTAGCTTCCTGGGCTTATCATAAGAAATAATGGAAGTCCTATAATTATTCAATTCAACCCAACAAACATTATTGAATTACCTATGCTTTGTCAGGCTCTGTGCTGGGTGGGTATGTGAGGGAAATATCTCTCTCTCTCTCTCTCTCTCTCTCTCTCTCTCTCTCTCTCTCTCTCTCTCTCCTCTCTCTCCTCTTTGTCTCTGTCTCTCTGTCTCTCCTCTCTCTCTCTCTGTCTCTCTGTGTCTCTCGCTCTCTCTCGCTCTCTCTCTGTTTCTGTCTGTCTGTCTGTCTCTCTTTCTCTCTCTCTGTCTATCTCATCTATATCTTTTCTCTGGAGGCGCCTAGTTGTTCCTAGAGACATGAAACAGCCACAGAAGCAAGTTGATGTAAGTTATAAACACAGTGGAAGATTATTTCAAAAGTAAGAGAGTGTTATACCTAAAGGGAGTTGTTAGGCCACAAGGAGGAGATGACATTTGATCTGTGCCCTGTCTCTGGTGATTCTACCCATTACATCTGAAATACTGTTTTTATGTATTTTTAATTCATCTGAGAAATCTCTTTCCTTGTCAAAGTTCTATGATGGTCTCGATGCAAATCTGGTCTTAACTTTTTTTTTTTTAAACTTAGTTTGATTTTGGCATCTCATTTACTGTGAAACTATTGTTTGAGATGATTGTATTTTTGTCTGTGTGTTTTAAAATGCATATGATACAAGGGACAAATCTATTATTCTGTTCTTGCAGTCCAAAAAGATCCAAGCCCAATTGAAAGAGCTGCGTTATGGGAAAAAGGACTTGATTTTCAAGGTGAGTCTATCTGTTTTTCTCTCTTAGTTTTTAAATTTTTTTGTTTTTTGTTTTTCTTATTACAGGTAAAGTGTTTTCCTAGAGTAAATGAGCCATCAAAGTCATTCAGTGAGATTGTAACTACATTTATAACATTAAAGGGACCATAATTTTCTTGTTAAGCTAATTAGAGTTGGGGACATTTAAGGGCATACATGTTTCTACTGATAGTGCTTTCTAAATCCAATTCAGTTTAATAAACATTTAGAAATATCTAATATACTGTGCTACTTGTGCATATAACATACTCATAAAATATATTTATATGTGCATAAATATGCATATAAACACGCATAATCTATGTACTATATGTAGACATAGGAACACACAAGACAGACACATATATGTATGAATATGTGTACATATATACATCATATGTATAAAAACACATATATGAATTGCAAATACATAATGCATGTGCACATATGTGTTTATGTTTATGATTAAAATTGAGACCATTTAAGATCAAAGATATTTCCATTAATATTCTTCCTAAACCCAATTCATCAAACATTTATAAATGCTTACCATATACCTTGCTTTGTCACATATGCATCTACCTATAGGATATGTATCCTGTATCTACCCATATGTTGATGAATGATATATACACACACACACATATACACATATGCATATGATATACATACATAGATTTGTGTGTGTGTGTGGGTAGATAGACATATACATATTATATTGTAATATTTTGATTTTGAACTTTGATCCCAAGGATAATACTTCTGTATGTTTTCTATCTACTCTTCAACTAAGAGTCTGAGACTGATGTCCTATGGACTATTATATATACTTTATTATAGTCCTTCCCCCATATACCAGGAGTTTAACGACAAAAATAAACTATCTCTAACTTTGAGACATCTGTATTTGAACAGATATGGCAGTTAGGTGATGTTAGCTTAGAATCAGGAAGACTCCTCTTCATGAGTTCAGATCTGGCTTCAAACAACTCATTAGATATGTGACCTTTGCAAGTCACTTAAGTCTGTTTGTCTCAGTTTCCTCATCTGTAAAATGAGCTAAAGAAGGAAATGGCAAACCACTCTACTATGTACCTTGCCAAGAAAATACCATAAGATGTCACAGAGAGTTGAATGTGACTGAAATAACGGCACAACAGAAACATATGACATATACCTTGTTTTGTTCTGAACAGGGCTTAAGATTATACTGGTTGAAGGAAGTCCCTTTACCATCTGCAGTTGTAGTCTTACACACTAACCTGGGGCAGGGAAATATTAAGGCTCTCACCTGTATAGTCCATTTTTGTCAGCATAGGGATTTGAACCTAGGTCTTCCTGATTTGAAGAATTCTTGTCTATATCCTGCTGCCTCTTTTTAATTTGTATTTTATATTTAAAAGCAAAATGTGTACAAACTGTTTTCAGAGTTGGGGAGAATAACTGGAAGGGGAGATAAGGAAAGGCTTCACTTGCTGGTGGCATCTTAGTCATATTTTGAAAGAAGATGAGCAGCCCAAGAATCAGAGAGAGAATCTCTAGAGGGTTTCTTCAATCCAGGGTCTAGTCCTGTAGTCTTCTGGGTTGTTATTCCCAAAGCAATCCAAATAGCTGAATTTATATCTTGGTAGAGCTAAACTTGAAATCATGCTGGAACAGGGCCTTAATTAGTTTCCGCACAACCTTCCACACCCCAACCTTAAGGAAGTTTGATTCATGTTTGAATATCTGCAAAGAATGGTAGAAGTGGTAAATTCCCTTTTGTTTGAGGTCTGCAATTACTTGGAAGGGATGTCGCCACAGGGGATATTGTTTTAGGCCACCTCTGAAGTCCTTTCCAGCTTTATGTTTGATTCTCTTAAGAGATGGGGGGAAGTGGAAAGAATTGACACTCCATATTTATTATTAATTTCTATTCATAATAGTTGTAGCTGTCTTTGTCCTCATAGAGCCTGGTACATAGTAGGTGCTTTAAAATAGATTGGTTGATTAATTGGTAATGCACTTTATAGTTTGCAAACTATTCTCCATGCGTTATTTTATTTGAGCCTTAGAGTAACTTGGTGAGCACTCTAGTTTTTGCTATTTTGTAATGTTAAGGAATAGGAAGACCTTCCCTACCCTATGTGACCTGGAGCCTGAATCACATGCAGCTCAGTGTGGGAGGAGATGGTACACAGGAGCAGAAAGGAGAGTGAGAGCAGAGAGCAAGGCAGAGCAGAGAGAGAGAAGAAAGCTGTGAGTGGGCAGAGGGAGTAATTTACCTAGGGGAACCTGTTTTTGTGGGGAGACCTGATGGAAGGAAGGCTTGGAATGTCAACACTCTCTGGATTAGTGATGTCCCTTGTTAAATCTTACCTCCTGGTATCCTAATGATGTTCCAAATAAGTATTTTGGTTTTGCCTTTGAGAAAGTGTTTATTATATTTTGTGAGTCTATAATATACATGCATATTCATAGCACCTGCTATGGGTATCACATTGGCACTACAAATCCCCATTTCATAGAGGAAGCAACTGAGAATGAGAATGTTTATATGATTTACTCGATGTTACCTGGTTAGTTAATTTTAAAAAGTTCAAATTATGTTTATTATGTCATGCCATTTATCATAATATTTGCTATTCAGTGATGAATCAAATATAGCCTAGTTTCTGATGAATACTGGAAGGATTCATGGTGCCATGAATACAGACTAGTTGAGGAATGGATAAACTTTCAGCAATAATCCTGACTATATTCATAGCTAGGATTATGTGACTAGGGCTTCATCTCAGGAAGCCAAAATTTAAAGGAACATGCTTATATCCCCAGGTAAGCCAAATATCCATTGAGGATATTATGAAATTTCTCTTACTACATATACCTTGTTCTCCTCATTGCTGCAGAAACTAAAATACCTGTTTTTGTCTCATTCTCAACTGTTATTCTTCCATATTTAAAGTGAAGTATAGGTTAAATTAGCAGTGTATAAGAAAGGCTGCAAAGAATTCAAATAGGAGAGTGGTGGAAGGGAGAAGGGGAATTCTCAGTGTTAAAGAACTAAACATAAAAGTAGCTGAAAATAGGGTTTTAACATGCCTAAGAAGCTGGCATTCATGACACATGGTGACTTTGCTATACCTGCTAAAGATCAAATGAGGTCGTTGACTGATGGATTTTCAGCCAGAAGGGAGGCTAAAGGTCACCGAGTCCATCTCCTTTATTTGTACATGAGCACAATGAGGTAATTGAGTCACCCCCATTCTGCTTAGAGAGGAGGAAACCGAGGCCCAGAAAAGTTAATTGCCTTGCTCCGGTTCACATAGTTGGTAATTGTTGTGGAAGGATTCAAACCCAGTTGTTACTGACTTGAAGTCCAGAATACTCCACTGTGGTATATAACCTTAAAACCCTGTATACAAGTTGTCATTTTATTATGATTTTTCTTATTGGTTGTGGAACCTTGGTTTGAGTCATAAAAGAAAGTCACCAACTGATTTGGGAATGTTTTTTCTTCACTCTTACCATTGCTATGACTTGATGCTATTTGGAGTTAATTAACATAGTCAGAGATATGACTGATGCCTGTGCACTAAGCCTTCTGTGGTTGGAATAAATGGTAGGCTGACAATTGCAAAGCCAGATGATCAATTTGTTTTCTTTATTAATGGTGCTCTGTTCTGGCTCTTTGCTTCAGAAGAGGGACCAGTTATAAGAATTGCTCTTTCTGGGTGGAAGTTAGGGGAACATAGGGGTTGTTATAGGAAATCTGGGAGGTCGTGGTTCTCTTTGGAGCTAATGTTTTATGTACTGGCCCCTCTCCAGCCTACTCCCCTCCCTCTCCTTTTTATCATTTCATTAGGGCTTCAAGTAGCTCCACCATCATTCTCCTCTTAATCCAGACTTTGGCCAACTCTCTGAGGAAGCCAAGAGATTCTCCTCTGGTAGAGTAATTCATGGAAGGGAGGCCCAGAGCAATCCTAATTAGAAATTGGCATGCAGACCAAGCTTGAAGTCCAATGTCATCTGACAGTTACCATCCAAATGAGAATCAGAGGCTTTGGGAGAAAAAATAATATAAGTACGTTTACACAAATTAGACCCTGCCCCTCAAGAATGACAGAGGAAATAGAAGCCCACTCCTCTCTCTGTCAGTTCATTAAGCAGTTGTTATTAGGGGATATTAATACATTTGAATTCAATTTCTCAAGTATTTATAAATGACTATAACGTGTTGAGAGCACTGTACTAAGGGGTAGGAATAAAATAACTAACCTCAAGGAGCTGGCGTTCAACTGTGGAAATTATAAGTACATAGATAACAGAATTTAACAATATATGAAATAATTTCTTGAGGTGGAGACATTGATAACTTGAGAGATCAATAAAGGCCTAATATAGAAAGTGGTACTTTACTTGAGAACCCTCAAAGGAAAATAGGGATTTTTGTAGAGGAAAAGTAAGAAGGGAGAGCATTCCAATCTCACTGAGCCTTAGTATCAGTAAAATGGGAGTAATGACATTTATATTACCTATTTCATATGTTGGTTATAAGGAAGGCACTTTGTAAAGAGTAAAATATCACATGAATGTGCTTTATTATTGTTGTTTTTATTGCTCTGGGCAGAGAAGTGATAAAAAAAAAACAATAGTCCCTGACCTCAAGGAGCTTGCAATCAAGCTGGGGAACAGTAATATATTTATTCAAGAATGCTTAAATTTGGGGAGGAGGACTGCTGCAGCTGCTGTTGAATAAATAGGTAAAATGACATAGGAGATAGAGAACAGCCCTAGAGCCAGAAAATTTTAGGCTCAAACCCCAGCTAACATATACCTACTATGAAACCTAGGTGAAATCTTCCCATTTGTCAGTTTCCTGGCCAACTTTCTCTATGACTATTAGTTAAATCTGGAAGAAATTTCCACAGGAGGTTTGCCCAGCATGATGAAATCACAGGCAGAAGACAAAACAAGAAAATTTGTAACCAACAATTATATAGGGTGTCCCAACTGGCCTAGGGCAGTTTTAAGCTATACTTTATGCATACACAAATATACACATGCACATACACATATGTACGTATTTGGAGATACTCTATTCTATCACATTCTATTGTATTATAGATGACCTACCTGTACTAGAGTGGAGTTCAGTCCACTTATTTTATAGATAATAATAATTAATATCATGCATTACTTACTCTGTCAGTCACTTTATTAAATGCATTACAGCTATTATTGTATTTTATCCTCATAGTAGCACTGAGAGGTAGGTGTTTTTATTTTCTGCCTTTTACTGATGAGAAAACTGAGAAAAAATAGCAGTGTAGTGACTTCCCCAGGGTCTCAGCTAGTAAGTATCTGAGGCTAGATTCAAAGTCCAGTCTTCCTGACTCCAGGCCTGGTCCTCGATCCATTGTACCACCATAAGGGATATAACATGCTGTTACAGAGAAATAAAATCATTATTATCCTTGTTTTATATATGAGAAAACATACTTGGAGCTGTTAAAAACTTGCCTTTTCCAACATGACTAGTTACTGTCCTAGGCAGATGAAACCCAGGTCTCTCTTGATACCAAGTCCCAAATTCTCTTGTATCATTTTGATTTTGAGTTTAAAAGATCACAGTCTTCCCTTTCATCTCCCTACCCTTGTTCCCTCTTTGACTTAATAGTCTCCATGAGATATGGAAGAGGGAAAGAGGTAACAGAACTGTTGTCTTCATTGGGTACACACCCAAAGCCTTTCAATCTTGACAAAAAGATGTCACTGTTTCTACTCTGCTGGCATAGACTTATAAAACCCAGAATCATTTTGCCACAATGGGAATGGATCTCTCTTATATTTCTGCCATCTTTATTGCCTTTTTCATGGGTATAAGTATTTGTATCTTCTCAGTATACTGCTGCCTGTATCTTGGCATGAGGAAGTCCCATTTAAAAAAATAATTAATTTATTTACTTTTAGTTTACAACATTCAGTTTCACAATGCCTAGAGTTTCAAATTTTCTCTCCCCTCTCCCCACCTCCATGGCCCCATGCAATCAAATATAGGATCTACCAATGCCTTCACATTAAACATTAGTCAGATTGTAAAGAAGGATTATAACCAATGGAGTGAACAATGGGAAAGAGGAAACAAAACAAAACAAGAAAAAGAAACACAGCAAGTAGTTTGCTTCAATCTGCATTCAAACTTCACAGCTCTTTCTCTGGATGTGGATATCTCTTTCCATCCTGAGTTTTTTCGGAGTTGTCTTATAAACTTACATTGCTGAGAGGAATCTGGTATGTCCCAGTTAGTCGTCACACATATGTTGTGTCTGTAATTTTGTACAAAGTTCTCCTGGTTCTGCTCTCCTCACTCAGCATCAGTTTGTATATATCTCTCCAGGTTATTATGGAGTCCATATTCTCCTTATTTCTTATAGCACAATAGTATTTCATCAAATTGATATACCACAACTTGTTCAGCCATTAACCAATTGATGGACATCCTCTTGATTTCCAATTCTTTGCCACCACAAAAAGAGCTGTTATAAATATTTTTGTACATATGGGTCCTCTTCCCATTTCTATGATTTCTTTGGGATAAAACCCTAGAAGTGGTAGTGCTGGGTAAATGGTATGTACTTATTTATAGCCCCTTGGGCATAATTCCAGATTGCTCTCCAGAATGGTTGAATCAGTTCATAACTCCACCAACAATGCATCAGTGTTCCAATTTTTCCACAACCTCTCCAGCACTTATCATTTTCCTGTTTTGTCATCTTGGCCAATATGATCAGTGAGATGTGGTACCTCAGAGTTGTTTTGTTTTACATTTCTCTAATCAATAGTGATTTAGAGCATTTTAAAAATGCTTATGGATATCTTTAATTTCTTCCTCTGGAAACTGCCTGTTCATATCCTTTCACCATTTATCAGTTGGGGAATGACTTGTATTCTTATAGATTATAGATTTGATTTCAAATTTGAATCATATATATATTTGACTCAATTCTCTGAATATTTTAGAAATGAGGCCTTTATCAGAGACATTGGTTGTAAAAGTTCTTTCCCAATTTTCTACAGAAAGTCCCATTTTGGCATCATTTTTGTCCTCATAATATTCATGGTAATACTTTGGAAAAACTCTTTGTTGTGATGACTTAGTTATCATAAGATTACCTATTCCTCGAATTAAAGAGTTCTAGAATGTAACAGAATAGCTTCTTAGAGATAATGGAATTTAGCTGCTCCCCACTTTTTTTTAGAGAAAAGAAGTTTGTTTCAGAGTTTTGAAGTTACCTTCCAAAGTTTTAAGTAGTGTACAATAGGACACTAGACTCCCTAAACTCCATCAGATAAGCAGACGGTTTTATTTAGAAAGCTAGAGAAATGCATAATGAGAATTTGCAAAGCTATGGACTTTCTGGAAAAAAATCTAGTTCAGAAACATGAAAATCCATAAAAAAACATTTCTACAAATTTAAGCTATATTTCTTAATAGTCTCCTTAAAGTCAAGGGCAAACTTGACTTCCTGAAAAGAGGATATGACTAGAATTCTCGCCCAGTAGGACCTATCAAAAACAAAACAAAACACAAAGGCTATCTAAGAACACTGCTGTTCCTTTTGGAAGGATGAGAGCAGGGCTGTTATATAATGATCTGAGCCTCCAAGATGTGGGCCCAGATAGAGCTCAGAATACCTTGCAGTCTTCAAGTTCTCCCCATGTATGTAAGGTGGATTTGTTTTCTTTTTAAGATATTAGTTCCCAGGATCTATGACCATAAACAATCTCTTAGTTCCCAGGCTCGTGGCTTGTAAACAATCTCACCATGTTTGTGCATCATATTGTAATTTTAACATAATGTAAATATTTAATTTTGTAATTTTAAGATAATGTAAATAGTTATGTTGTAAACAGCACATGCATGTGTTCTACGCTGAAATCACCATGTCACAATGTCAATCACCATGACATTGCTAAAGTTAATGTAAACTTGTGAGGCTATTGTTGATAAAATGCTTTCTTTTTGTGCTCTTCTATAAATCAAATGAGCCCTGGTCAGTAATTGCGAATTTGTGGATTGCACAAACTGGAATGTTGTTCCTGACCTGACCTACTGCTATCAAGGCTTAGGGGGAAAGCACAAGCCAGAATGCTGTGCCTGCTTCAACTGGCCCCCATGGAGACATAGGGAATGCTGTAGGAGTTGGTGCTTCCAATATCAGCAACCCCATTGAGAAGAATAAACAAATTTATCCTTTATTATGTCTCTGATACTGTGTTTCTGGCTTCCCAGATTGAGTGAATCTACTGGAGGCCAGAGCCCAAAAGCTCCTATGTGTACTGTATCCCACTACTGCCCTTCTGCGCTGATTGCATGTAATTCACTTCTTCACTAATGTCTCTGTCATCAGATTATTAGTACATCATTTGAATTAGAGGGGCTCTCCCCATTTCTGCATGCCATGCTCATTGTCAGATTCGAGAGCCAGTAAAGAAATTACCTCTTATTAAAGGTCAAATAAGTTTTGAATTAAGATAACAAAAAGTTGCCTCTTCAATGCCAACCTTTATTGCTGCCTTCCTTTCCAAGATTTATTCTTTTAGTTGAACCTGAGAAGAAATGAAGTAAATTATCTCTCCACACTTCAAATAGCTAGAGGTTTAAGAGGTGGTGATTTGTAATTATAATTGTTTAAGACAACTAGAAAGATGGATTCCCACCAAAAGATTACATACATAGCTAATTACCTGCAGAGCTATGACTAGAATGCAGTTCTATTAGGTCTTGGTCCAACCTACCATATCTACCATGTCTAATTCCCTGCTTTGCCTTTCCATTGGCTGCCACCTAAGATTTCCAAATGTGAATTGGAGACATTGAGAAGACCTTGATCTAAATGCTGTTTGACATTGTCATTAGCTACTGAGGGAATTGGATAATTGTTGCTACTTTGTGTTTCAATACCATACATTTATCTCATGAGATTAAAATACTAATCTAAACTGCTGGAAGGCTCCTGGTGGTTGGGCCACTGTGGCTGCAATTTTCAGGCAGGGGAATCATTCTAAATCGTGATCTTTCAGAGCTGGCGTTGTTATTAGAGTTTTGCTCTCATGTATGAAGAAATCACATGCAATTTTTTGGTCCCTTTTGGGTTACCCTTAATAACAAGAATGCAAGAATTTAGATCAAGAGGTAACAGAATATTTTCTAATCACTTTGAACTGCCATTAAGGGTATTGAGGCAAGCATTTACCCCTTAATTTTTAAGCTCTTGTGTAATTTAAGGTAATTTAGTGCATCTGTTTCTGATTAATTTGTTTTTTAGCTCATCAGTACTTTCCACTGGCTTTTTAATGAGCAAAAAATCCACCACATTTTCTGTTCTATTTGTGCATTAGAAGGTATACTTTACTTGATTTAAATGAGTTTCAACCCCAAAGGACAGGTAACTCAGAAGGCAGGAGAATTGGGAAGTTTCTGAAGTTCCCCATATTTTGACTTGATACTTAAAGAGGGTCTGTTTCTGTTGGGTATAGTGGTCTTCATATTCTTCATTCTGGGGCACTTCTCCCATGAACATGTTTTTTTTTTTCTTTTCTTCTGATGATGCCAGTCAAAATCTACTCATACATCACCGTATCCTTGTGTGTGGAAGGATTCATCTTTTAAAATGTACCATGGCCTTTCCTTTGTGTTTCTGAAAAATCTTCAGATAGTATTTTTAAATGACACCAAACTTCCAACTGAGAATAAACAAACAATCAAACAAACCAACAAAGAAACAGTGAGAGAAGGGGGGCAGGTAGACAGACTGTAATACCTGATCTATATGTTACCTGGCATTACAATCCTGATACTTTATTATATCACCATGATACAAGATACCTGATGTTAACAGGTAACTTTTTGTGATATTTAAGGCACATATAAAAAAAATCAGCTAAGTGGTGTGGTAGATAGAATGCCGTGCCTGGAGTTAGGAAGACTCATCTTCCCGAGTTCAAATGTGACCTCAGACACTTAGTAACTCTGTGACCCTGGGTGAGTTACTTACCCATGTTTGTCTCAGTTTCCTCATCTGTCAAACGAGCAGGGGTAAGGAAATGGCAAACAACTCCATTGTCTTTGCCAAGAAAACCCCAAATGGGTTCAGGGAGTGTTACACAGGCCTGAAAAATGACTCAACAACAATAGCAACAAGGCACAAAAAGAAAAAGATCAATTCAGTCCAAAACCTTTTCTGCCCAGCATTTACTATTCACTAATGCCTTTTAACTCTAAAATATATGTTCTTAGCCTGGGGTGTGTGGATTCCCACTGGGTTTAGGAATAAATTTTGTGGGCTTTATGAACATTTATCGGAAAAAAATTTCAATAGCCTTTGTTTTCCTTTGTAATCCCACACACTTTACTTTATGGATTTGAACACAATCTCAGAAGTGGTCCATACATTAAAAAAAGTTAAATACATCTGTGTTCAGTATTGACTGTGTGAGAAACACTGTGGAAATTTACAAAGAAAGGCAAAATCAGTCAACACACAAAAAAAAATATCAAGAGACAGCATTGACAGATAGAGTATTATAAATGCTGGACTTCAGGAGAGTTGGTTAACTGGCTGGGAACACAAAGCAAATTCATATGGAAATAAGATTCCCCTCCAGAAAGCCTCTCTGAAATGGGCCTTTGCAGTAATTGCGCACAATGACACCCCAGAGGGAAAAGCAACCAAAAAACAACAAGTAGGTTTGCCAAGTCACCCTGGTCATAAACGCCTGTTTGAGTCCTACTGATTTTTTCTTCTATCCTCTCATACTATAATAAAATTATAGATTTAGAGGTAAAAGGCAATATCCTCCTGCTAGTAAGCCAAAGGCCTACGTTTTCAATCCAGCAACCTGTGACTCCAAATCTAACATTTGTTCTTCCTCGCTTTGTGGTCTCCCTTTTTTGTCTGAAGAATTACAAGGGTTGTCTCAATATATTGGCCGTTTATTGTTGTTGAATTGTTCCTCAGTTGTGTCTGACTCTCTGACTTCATTCCTGGTTTTCGCAAAGATACTGTAGTGAGTAGTCATTTCCTTTACCAGCTCATTTTACGGATGAGGAAACTGAGGCTAAGTGATTTGTCCCAGAGCACACAGCTAATAATTGAAGCTAGATTTGAACTCAGGAAGATGAGTCTTCCTGTTTCCAAGCCCAGTGCTCTTTCTACCGGGCCACCTAGCTGTCCCATTGCAGGGCACTTGCCTGAAAAGAAGAGCTTAACTCCTATGGTTCTATTGCTTTGACTTTCTCGTTCTAACAAGGACAAGGTACACATGTATTTGGTGAACTGTATGTATGACAGTGGATTATTTTTTTTTCAGATTCCATATAGGAGTCTGCTATACACATCTAGATACAATAAAGGTCCAACCAAATGCCTCAATAATAAAATGTTTGTATATACACTTCAATGTGCATAACATTCTTTACTTAGAAAGATGATCATGAGCTTCTGGCAGGGGAAGCAGATTTGTACACCTACCTCCATGCATCTTGCCCAGTTCTCATGATGTCTGTACCCAGCTTTAATCCAGATGATTAAACATAAGTCGATGTTAACACAGTTATCTGGGGTAACAAAGAAGAGCAGGGATAACTGTTCCTCACTTAAGAGTAACAGGAAAGAATCTTACCTCTTTGTTAGTTCACCATAACCTAGCCAGATCCAGATTTAATTATTTTCATGTCAGTCAAAGGATCCAGTGCTTAGAGCATCTAAATTTATGTTTATTATAAATTATAGAACATAGTGGGGCACCCAGGTGGCACAGTGGATAGAGTGCCAGATCTTTAGTCAGGAAGACTCCTCTTCCTGAATTCAAAATTAGCTTCATATACTTACTAGCTGTGCGACCTTGGCCAAGTCACTTAACCCTATTTGCCTCAGTTTTCTCTTCTATAAAGTACACTGAAGAAGGAAATGGCTAGCCACTTTCACAAGTGAGGTCATAAAGAGTTGGATACAACTAAAATAACTCAACAGAATAAAAAAATAGAGTATAGATACTATTTATACTACATATAGGTACTACATGCATACACACATCTCTCTCTCTCTCTCTCTCTCGTATTTTCTTCCCTTATTAGAAAGTAGTCTCCTTGTGACCAGAGACTTTCACACTACACTTCTGTATATTTGCATTTTCAAGAATTCACATAGTTCCCAACACATAATGAGGGCTTGGTAAATGAATAAATGCTATTTCCATAATTCTTTCATTCATTCATATCTAAAAATGCCTAAGAAAATATAGTAAAAGAATAATAGCTCACATTGCTTGAGTACTTTGCAACATTCAAAACCCTTTCCTTATAACAACCTTTATATATGTAAATGTATATGTAATACAGATAGATAGATAAATAGATATAGATTTTTATGTACTCACAGATAGGTTTGTTTATTGTAAATGTTAATAAACATCCTATTACTTTTCTCAAGATCTACAGTTGGTGGATAGGGGAATTTGTCCCATCTATCACTTGACTTAGATCTTCTAAATTTTTCCACCTCATCCTTTCCCCCAAGCTTAGATCAGGGAAAGAACTCTCATTGCTAAAATAAATAGTTAAGATCAGCTCTAACCTAAGGAAGGAAATGAAACATCTTTCTGGTACATTATGTGACATGACATAATGTTAAAAGTGGTACCATTAGCAAAAAGAACATTTAATAATGTTATGACTGTTTTTATTCTCTCACTCAGTTGTATCTGACTCTACATGACTCCATGGACATTTTGATGGCAAAGATACTGGACTTGTTTGTCATTTCCTTCTTCAGTGGATCCCATTTTTGTAGAAGCACTGAGGCAAATAGGGATTGTGACTTGCTCAGGGTTACGTAGCTAGTAAGGGTATGAGGCTGGATTTGAATCCAGAACTTCCTGATTTCAGACTTGATGCTCTGTCTACTGCACTCCCCATAATCCTAGATACAATTTTGGATGTTATTACCAATCAAAAATCGGATGGAATTCATAGGCAATTCCCTTGTAGGTAATCTTCAGCTTCCAGAAATTATTCCTGTTAGGCAGTGTTTACTATCTGTCATATTCTATCAATACATCTTGCCCAGTATGTGTGTCCTGCACTTGGAGAAGATTCAGTATATAAGAAGAAAATTAAAAAAAAAAAAAACAGTCCTTGGGAGAAACTTGGAACATTCGAAAAGGAACACAATTTTAAAGAGTGAATATACGCTAAACATTTCATTGTGTGCCTTCTGTGTGAAAGTCCTGGCTGGCCTTGGCCAAGGCTTTCCTGATGTTTTTGGTCTGGCTATTTGATAGAATCCTTTAGTTAGGAAACCACCCTTCCAGGAGATAATCAGAAGATTTTCAGTTCTCAGAGCTAGAAGGAAACTCCAGAAGCCAAGGCATCTAATCCATACCTGAGCAAGAATTTCCACTACAACAGCCCCAACAAGTGGTGGCTTTGCTTGACTTTTAGCATGTCTAGATGTTCAAACAATTCAGTTCATGACTACCAAAATGACCCCAAATAGACAGGGATAATGTTGGGCATCTTAAACAACTTCAAAGAGTTATAAACAATAACTTACTCACAAAATAGAAGGTTATTTAGGCTGGTGAAGGTAATTTTAAAAAAATCATAATTACTTTGAGCAATTTGTATGTGTAGGACTGGAAATACTGGATATTTAAATAGAATGTCATCTTTAATTAGAATATTGATGTTTCAAAACAAATCTGCATGTTCAAACGGAATTGTTATTAAAGAAGAGACAGGGGAGAACATATCCAATCATTTCAGTAATTAAAAGATTTTAAAACAATTCCTTTCCCCAAATCCTTTACCCTAATAGTGATGCCAACTATGATTTTAATAAAATGAGAGCAAATTATTGTTTTTCCACAAATCTTTTTTTTTGGGGTGTGGGAGTGTAGGGGGAGATGGCAAAACATTGAGATACTTAGTTCTAGTAGGAGTTGAATTTAAAACATATTGATAGATTTATTTAATTAATTTCACTCCATTTCATTAACAATGCTCAGGTACAAGGGTGTTTGTTAACCTTATGGTAATAAAAAAACAAAGATGAAACCAATTACCTTTGAAGGTAATTATATAGCAAGTTACAAGCAATAGACACTGCTCTGAGAATTAAAAAAAAAAAAAGCCTCTCTGCCAAATATGTAGGTTGTCAAAGTAAATTTAATGCTTGCAAATTCCAGGCAAGAATCTATACTTTTTGTGTATTACAGGCCTTGGCCTTACTGAGTCAGCGTTCATGCCACCACTTTAGCCTCTGAATCTGGTGTGAACAGGGTAGTTGTGGCAGCTTTATTCTGCCTTGTTATTTTCGTAGAGAATGACCAGCCCAGCACTTTTTCCCTTTCTGAGGTTGTTAGAAGGAAAGGGCTTTGAATGTTGCAAAGTATTCAAGCAATGTGAGCTATCATTCTATTACTGTGTTTTCTTGGGGACTTTGAGATATAAATGAATGAATGAATGAATGAGGGAAATAGCATTTACTCATTTACCAAGCCCTTATTATATATTAGGAACAGTGTGAATTGTTGAAAATGCAAATGTAAAGAAGTGTGAAAGTCTCTGGCCTCAAGGAGATTACTTTCTAATTAGGGAAGAAAATACATGATATAATTCAGTTTTATCACACTGACATCTCCATTGATTCATATCACATCGCCTCCCTGTGCCTTCTCTTCCTTTGTGTTGTCTGCATGCTTCCATAAACTTTTTTTTTTTTCCCGGAGGGGCAATTGGAGTTAAGTGGCTTTGCCGAGGGGTCACACAGCTAGTAAGTGTTAAGTGTCTGAGGCTAGATTTGAACTCAGGTCCTCCTGACTACAGGGCTGGTGCTCTATTCACTGCACCACCTAGCCATTCCCCTAAACTCTTTTTTTTTTTTTTTTTGCCTTTTGGGGGGCAGTTGGGGTTAAGTAACTTGCCGAAGATTACACGACTAGTTTGTGTGTGTGTGTGTGTGTGTGTGTGTGTGTGGTGTGTGTGTGTGGGTGTGAGTGTGGGTGTGGGTGGGTGTGGGTGTGTGGGTATTAAGTGTCTGAGGTTGGAACCGAACTCAGGTCCTCCTGACTCCAGGGCTGGCACTTTACTCACTCTTAAAAAAGATCTATCCAAAACCATGAAGATCTTTCTCTGCCCTTTTTGGATAGGAGAGGAAGGGAAATGAATGAATATTTATATGGTATCTACTACATGCCAGGAACTATGCTAAATGCTTTTTGGCAAATATCTTATTTGATCTCCACTACAATTGTGCAAGGACGGTGCTATTATTATCTCCATGTTATTGATAGAAACTGAGGCTGATGCTTATTGACATCTGATGCTGGATTGGAGCTCAGACCTCCTGACTCCAGGTCCAGCAAGCTATTCACTGCATTATCATCTGAATGATATGTAAAGTTATCACTCATTCAGTCCATCCATTGTCTTTTATTCTTAGCACTAACTGCCATTTCCAGTCATTTATATCTTCAATCATTTGATTTATGCACTTTGTAAATACATACCATTGGTGGTCATGGCTTGTAACCTACTTATGCCCACCATGTGCCATTGCTCACTGAATTATTTGTAATTTGTGTTCTGCCAAGACAATGGTGTTCCATTATTCAAAGCATCCCTGATGCAATGTAGATTTTTTTAAAGACACTTTGGATTCAGTGAAAGCACTGTAGAATTACCCAACTATGCTCTAGTCAGATATCCTCCTGCTCTAAAATTTAGATCTGGTTCACTCACTCTCAACTTGGGATGCATGAAACTTTCAGATATTTTTCACTCATACATCATAGATCTTAGATTCAAAGATGATATACTTTGTTAATCTAATATCAGAGATCTTCAAAGATTGTAGAAAGTGTGAGAACTATTTCAGCCTTAAAAAAAATCACTCATACCAATGTCTAAATATGTAGAGGATAAGGAAATCTGTAAATTGTAAGCAAGCCATCTTAAGTTTGATTCCTGGAAAAATTCTAGAGTGCACTGTTAAAGGAACAATTAATGAGGGAATACAATCACATCTCTCCTACCTTGTATTTGTGATTTGGAATTTCTATCTATCTATCTATCTATCTATCTATCTATCTATCTATCTATCTATCTATCTATCT
>NW_027185804.1:15064038-15076109 GCF_028583685.1 Petaurus breviceps papuanus
TCTATCTATCTATCTATCTATCTATCTATCTATCTATCTATCTATCTGAAGGCAGGGCAATTGGGGTTGAGTGACTTGCCCAAGGTCACATGGCTAGTAAGTGTTAAGTATCTGAGGTCGAATTTGAACTCAGGTCCTCCTGACTCCAGGGCTCACGTTCTATTTACAACACCACCTAGCTGCCCCTGTGATTTGGTATTTTTAAACCCAAACTTGAAACTTTACAGTTATCCCTAGTAAAGCCCTATTGATTACATAAAGCTGAATATTTTAACCTGTCAATACATATTTGGATCTTTTTTTTCTGTTATTCACCTTTGTTAGCAGTCCTCTTAATTTTCTCTCATCTGTAGATTTGGTAAACATGACATATATGCCTACAGCCTTTGCAGGGATAGAAATGTCGAGCAGGGCAGGGCCATGCACATGTGCCTAGAATGCCAGAGGTCTCTTTTTGAGTTGCTGTTTTATATTTCAAGGCTATTCTTTGCTTCCAGCCCTTCAATCAGATATGAATCCAGTTATATGTATGCTTATCTAGCCAATATATATCTTTTCCATAAGAATGTCGATTTGGGAGGCTAATCAACCTAACAACAAAGGAAATGAGGTTGGTCTGCCATGACTTGTGCTTGTTTAAGCTCTCTAAGTTCAATAGCTTATTTCTTTAGATATTTACTAAAAATCTTTTTAATATACATTCTAGAATTTTTCCAGGCATTCAAATTCAAAGTCATTGAATTATTGATAGAGGTTCTTCCCTTTTTTGAAAATTGGTTCATTTTCCCATCTTCCAGTCCTATAATATCTTTCTGATTATCTAGAATCTTTCAAAGATCTCTTAAAATTACTGACAGTGACTTAGCAATAAAGTTTCAAATTTGTTTTTGTACCAGAGGATGTAGCTCATTTGAGTCTGGTAACTGAAATTCGAGCTAGGCAATGTAAGGGATCTTGACTTGGATTCCTGAGAAAATGATACAATGAATGTTTAAAGACATAATTGATAAATATCAAGTCAAGTAATTACTGATTACAAAGATTAAATAAATATAACTTCATTGAGAACAGGTCAGATAAACTAAGTCAATTTGATTTTTTTTTGAAAGAAAGGATTACTAATTGAGTAGATGGCAGGAATGTTGTAGATAGAGTTTATCTAGATTTAGCAAAAAAAATGGATAAAGCATTTCATACTGTTGTAGAGAAGGTGGAAAGATATGAGTTAGATAATGATGCAGTCAGACTCAGAACTGTTTGAGTGGCTGAACTCAAAAAGTGGTGGTTGATGGTTAATGATGGGACAGCAGACCTCTAGTGGTGTACCATAGTCTAGGCTACTTTTGATTTTAGTCGAGGTTTTTGTTTTTTGACCCATTTCTTGGGACATATTGGTTCATGGGACCAACAGTCCATTTCTTGAGTACAAAGAAACCACAAGGAGCTGAAGGGGCCCTCAGATTCTTGACTGATGATTGTGCATGATGGTAGACTCCCACAGCTGAATCAATTTAAAGTTTCTTTAATGCCTATCCATGTTGAATATCCTTCTCCTGCTAGAGCTAAGTAAATCTCCTTTTGTCAACTTTTGACTCATCTACAATTATGTCATTTTATTTCAGCATTGAGTCTAAACTGCCAGGGGATTTGCCTTGAGTCAGGTGTAGCCCAGAAAACCATATATTTGTGCTTAAGCCCGAGCTGTTAAAAATAAACAATTAAGTAAATATAATTACAGTAACAGATAATTAGTTATGGTAATTACATATTTTATTTATATTTCTATATAATAAGTAATTAATATATTATGCACACATATTTATATGACTTAAATAAAGACTACTCATTAAATTTATGAAAGATACCACATTGGGAAAGGTGAATGCGAGACTCATGATCCTAGGGTATCTTCCCAGGCTAAACTTAACAATTGGGCTGAAGTTATTAATAAGATACAAGTTAACTGAGATAAATGTCAAATTTTTGCCTCTGGACAAAAAACTCAACTTCCCTTGAGAAAGGTAGGCAGGGTTTTCTACTAGCAGTTAAAAAAAAAAGATTCAGGTGTTTTATTAACTGTATGATTAATGGTAGTCAATGTGGCAGCCCAAATAGCTAATGTAATAGTCCAACTTTCCTCTGGCTTATGTTACTTTTGGTGCATTACAATTCTGTTTAATAGGATATTTTCATGCTAGATCTTTCCAGAGGAGTACAACTGGAATGGTGAAGGGATTGAAGGACTGGTTGAAGAAGCTGGCCTATTTATTCTAGAGAAGAAAAAACCTTTAGGGATCTTGAACATATTTTCAATTACATATATATAATTTTTTTTCTCTTTTCATTCCCCTGGTACAGAAAAAGAGGACTATAAATGTGGTGAGCTAGAAAATCTTTTGTAAAAGTCTGATTCTGCTTCCACAGGCCTTACTGGCATGGAGATGACCAGTCAAGTCATTCTACAAGGCTACACTAGAGGCTGTGTAGTTGTTAGACCATTTGTAGACACCAGTTTAACGGTTTTTACTAGCAAGAAGCTGTCTTTCTATAATGACTAAAGAACTGACAATCTACTGTAGGAAATGAACCAAATCTGTATTGACATTTGTGCCATAAAAGAGACTAGACGATACAAAATATTTGTAGGTAAGTGGAAAGATGCCTCACAAGTTCTTCTCAGAAACACAAAATAAAGTAGTTGGCAGGGTAGGTTTCATCATGGAACCCAAAGGGACACTGAATCAATGACACCATGTCATGGGACATTTGATCATCTTGCTTTACAGAGCCCACACTGAATGCAAGTAAGCATGCAGCCAGGAAGATAATTTCAGTCTTTGCTAGAATCTATTAAAAAGGAATCTGTATAACAAAGAATAGACACTCTATTAAGAACTTGACAAGATCCTTCAAATGAAGGCATCAGAGAATTTTTATTTGGTGATTTTAGTAAAAAGAAAACAAAGAAAATTACAGACTATTTGAGAAAATCTGGTTGCAGTATCAAAGAAGAAAAGGCACCATTTTCGGAGGTCTTATATCTGTACAGCCTGAATATTTTATTTAGCAAGAAAATCGTGAGGTGTTGCATATGGCAAGCATCCAACAACATCCTTATTCTATTTTAGCAGACAGGAAATAGCTATGCAGATGTGGCAGGTACTTTAGAATAAAATCTCTTTAGGTAGCTGGGGAATTGACTATTTAGAGTGAAAGTCAAAGGAAATACTCAGTCAAAAGACATGTAAAAGATAAGATGACACCATTTGTAACCTTTAAGATTAGATAATAATGAAGATAAATCCTATCACTATTTCTGTAGAGATCTGACAAACTTTCCAAAGAGTCAATGTAACACATATGCTGGTAAAGTCCAGAAACTGCCCCAACCAACAAATGCTTAATCTTCCCCAACAGGGAGCCTTAACAACCAAAGGTAATACCTGTAGAGAAAACAAGCTCCTTTATAAAACATAACTGAGGGAGAAGAGGGTTGAATATGTGAGAGAGCATGAGATATGATGAAGGCTTAAGAAATCATCCCTAGAAAATTTGGAGACACCTGAAGAAAGACAATGAAAACAAAGGGAATTGAATATAATGAATGCTTTTTAGACAGTGAGCACTGTGAATTCCTATGTTGATGCTGCATTTTTTGATGGGGTTGTCTACAGGTCCTCAACACCATCGTGGAGCAGTATTTGGCAAAGTCTACTAAGGCTTAAAACATAATATTTGAGTCTGAGCCTAGTAACACAATGAAATCTCAAAGACTGATTTGGATCAGTTGAGAAAGGCATGTGACTCCATTATTATTTTTTTTTCCCATAATAGGAAATAACTCTTAAGACCATAGCATCATAAACCTTAGCATTAGAATGGAGGCCACCTAGTCTTACCCATATATGAAAGGAACCAGAGGTAGTGCAAAAAATGGAAAAATGTTCATTTGGTCAAGGAATTTCACTTTGTTCAGTTTGGCAGTAATAATTCACTCACCGAAGATGTTCAGAGTTATAGTGTTCTTGGAATGGGTTCTGGAGTCAGAGGTCCTGCATTCAAGTCCCAGCTCTAACACTAAAAATATGACCAAAATTGCTATTACTTAGACCTCAGGTTCCTTTTTCTGCTAAATGAGTGCTTCTTAACCTATTTGAGCCTTGAACCACTTTGAGAATCTTATGAACACTCCTCAAAATAATGTATTTAAATGCATAAAAAAGATAAAGAATTACAAAGGAAAATTATTATATTGAAATGTAGTTATATATATGTATATTTTTGTGTATATGTGTGTACACACAAAAACATACATACACGAATATAAATAGTTTTTGTTATGTTGTCTGTTTTTCTACGTTTGTGGATCTGAAATTAGGAGCCCCAGCCAATACCTAGGATCCTTTGATCTGATGACTTCACCATCCATCATTGACCTGGAAAGGAGTAGTAACTTTCCCAAATGAAGAAAGTTAACGAGTAGTTAATGAGTAGCAAAAATTGGACTTCCAACTCCATATCCAGGGTTTCTTCCAATCCAATGACAAGTCACTCCATCGGTTTTCTTCCCCATTTCAACTCTACTCTCTTTTGGCTCCTGGACAATGATTGATATAGTGTATTTTTAAGTGCTTTCAGTGTATTAGTTGAATTAGAAGGCTAGAAGACAACTTGAGAGTTCAAGCTCTGCGTTTGGGCAGCACCTGTCTTAATTCATACTATGCAAGGGGACATCTATCCTATGTTTGAGAATCTCCCCTGGATGATATGTGACCACACCTTAGATTATGTTCTGGATTCACTGATCAGAAAGAAGTTATTGCTATTATCTTCTCTCAATCTCACTTTGCTGGTTTAGTATTCTTTCATTCTTTATATTTATATCCCCAAAGTTTAGCACAACAACTGACCCATAGTAGGCACTTAATAAATGTTTGTTGATTGTCCTATTCAGGGTAATTTTTGTTTTAACTAGTTCTGGTGACACTTTGCCTTAGCTTTCAAAGTTTTCTTTCCTATTTGAGAGGAAACAAAAATGCCTATTTTATTTTTTTTTATGAAAGAAATGTCCTTTATTCCTCTCGTAATTCCTGATCTCATTTTTTTTTCAGAAAGAAAAAAAATTCTTTTCTTTCCTCTTAAAAAAGATTCTCTCACACCTCCTTACACCTTACTCTCTTGCTTTTCTGTCTCTGGGATGGATGTGAGGAAGTGAACTCTTTGGACCTGCAGTGTCCTTAAGATATGTAGCTACATTTCAGGCTAAGGAGAAAACGTGATTGCTGTTTCACCAGAGGCAAGTCACTTTGTTTTGTTTATTTAAACATAAAAAGGAAGATGTTTCCAGAATGAGAGAGAAGGTATATGCACCGCTCTTGTCTATTGTCTCTTATTAGACCAGCAGTTCTCAAAACTTTTTGACTTCAGGATCCCTTGATATGCTTATAACATTTTAAAGATTCCAAAGTTTAAAAAAAAATTTGACTTAATTTCTATTGTTATTTACCATATCAGAAATTAAAGCTGAAGAATGAAAAATATTTATTAAATATCCATTTAAAACACTAATATTAAACTCATTGCATATTAACAAATAACATTTTCATGAAAAATATTTAAAAATTTAGAAGAATATTATTGTTTTGCCTGTTATACACATATATATGTGTGTGTTCTTTAATATCTGGCTTAGTGTGTTTGTGTGTATGTTTATGTGTTCTCTTTAATGTCTGGCTTAAGAGAAGACAACTTAATTTTCATATCTACTTCATTTAACTATTGTGATACAGTGTTTTGGTTGGAGTACACAAATAAAATTTGGTCACATTCTGATACGTAGCTGGAAAACTATTTTAGTTATATGTAGTGGAGAGGTATTTTCATAGACAAGCAATGCTACTACTTTTTACAAAATAATTCTGACTTCATGAATCTGCTAAAAGGGTATCAGGAACCCCCCAGGGTCTGTGGACCCAACTTTCAGACTGTGCTATATCAGATCATCTATAATTTACAAGATATTATAGGTTTTCCCAAAATGATAGTGTTACTTGCTGATTTTTCCCCTCTCCAAATTTTTATGTAATTGTTATTAATGTTGAGAAATAGATATGGATAAAAAGAACTCTATGCCATTTATTAACTTAATGCCAGGAGGCTGCTGTCTGGAACCAGAGATCTGGAGATGAAATTTTTCTTTTCAACTGCCTTTGGTGTATTGTTTGGGAGGAGGTGACTGAAAGAAATTTGCTCTAAACATGAAAAAATGAACAATGAAACTTAGCTGCTCTAATCTGAATTCATGAATGGGCCCATCACTTGGCAAACCTGATATGTTGATCTGCAGATAATTAATATGCCATCATGAGAGAAGAGTTAGTGTGAGGCAGAAGGTTCTATCTAATCTGTCTTCCTTTCCAGCTGCACGATATTTTAATTCTGTTATTTAACTGCAGTGTTAACAGGTTAGACAATGGGTTAGTCTACTAGCATTTTTTAAGGGATTACTAATCACTGTGGTAATCACAAAGAAAGGCAAAATATTGTCCACATTCTAATAGGGGAGGTTAATTGATTTAAGCTTATTTTGACTAGCTTATTTTCATTGCCCACTCTTCTAAAGTTCTGGAGTTCAGATGGGTGTCTAGAATGGAAGGGCTGTATTCACAGAGTACTCAGAATAAAAATATAGATCTCACATTCAGGGACTTACTTTAGTAAGCAAGCAAGTAAGACCAAGATGTGAACTCCTGGCAGATAAGCTGTAGCTCCAACTCAAGATGTCAAAAATGCAACTCATCTCTTTCTCCCCAAACCTGCTTCCCCTGTTTGACTTTCCTTTTTCTTTAAGCGATACCAATCACCTTGTCTCCAATGTTTGCCATCCTAGGGCTCTCCTTGACTCTTTCTTCTGTGGCATCTCTCATAAACAGTCACTTATCAGGTCCTTTTGGTTACACTTCTGAATCAACTTCAATATTCATCTCTTCTTTCTATGGTAGTTGGCCTCATATTAGCTGAGACCCTCATTATCACTCATGTGATCAGACAAGCAAGTCTTTCTATCCCCTTCCAAATCCACCTTCAGATCAATGTCACATTGGTTTTCCTTCACATTTAACTATTCTGTCACTTTGCTACTAAATAGAAATAAATAAAATACCACTCTTAGTGTCTTCTCATTACCTAGAGAATAAAATTTCCTTAGTCTGGTTGCAAGTCCCTTAGATCTCTGGTGCTAATCAACTTATGTTCTAGCTAGAGTCTAGCAAGAATCTCTGGCTAGACTCTAGGTAGAAACTCTAACTAGACTCCAGGCAAATCTCTAGCTAGACTGTACCATATATTTAACCTGTATATGATCATGCTAATCTTACCTCTTCAGTCAGTACCAGGTCCTTCCCCAGTTGATTCTACAACTATTGTATTTGTAACTCTCCAATGCTCATTCTGAGTTACTTAACTTATTACACATATCTATATATGCTTTTCATAGAATTTAGAGAGAGTCATTAGATGTCATCTATTCCAACCTCTTCATTTCGAAATGGTACTGGGTAGAGGACTTATCCAAAATCACATAGTAGTAAGCAGAAACATCATTTGAACAAAGATCCTCTTATAGTAAATCCAGTGTTTTTTTCTAGTAGTTCAGGATATAAGTTCTGGATAGACCAACGTCATGTCATCTAATTTCCTACCTCCTTCCCACCCCCAGGTTTACTGTTGTTGACAATTTATTTCAGTAGTGTCTGATACTTCATGACCCCATTTGGAGTATTCTTGGCAAAGATCCTGGGGTGAATTGCTATTTCCTTCCTGGGTTCATTTTACAGATGAAGAAACTGAGGCAAACAAAGTTGTGACTTGCCCAGGGTCACAGAGATAATAAATAAATGAGATCAGAAATGAATTCAGGAAGATGAGTATTCTTGATTCCAAGCCCAGCACTCACTGCATCTGGCCTCCCCTTAGGTCTAAAAAGGTCTTATATTTACACAGCAATTTCTTAACATTTAATGAATGAATGAGTGGATGAGCCATGTGTGTTTACTTTTATTTCTGATTTCTGTGCCTGACTTAATTTGCCAGTCTGTCTGACAACAAAGAATTTTACAAATACCTAGGCTGGAATTTGCTGATTCATCAGATTATTTAACAGGTCTTCTGGATCAAATAACTATCCATGCCGTTCTTCACCCACCAATTTTAAATGTCTGTCATTCCTAAGCGTAACTGACATGGAAATTACAAACACACACACACACACACACACACGCACACATACGCATACACACACGGTCTTCAAATTTTAGATACTATTATGATGAAGATTTCATAGAATGTTGAAGCTAGAAGAAGCCTATCAGATTATCTAACTAAACCCTCTCATTTTAGTAATGAGAAAACAGACTTAGAAATGCTAAAGAACTTATCCAAGGTCACAGCTAGTAAATTACAGAGATCGGGCATGAAGCCATTGTTTCTGATGGCATATTCTTTTTCCCCCCACACTATATTACCTCTTCATTGTTCCTTAATTCTTATTCATTAAAAAAAACTTAATCAGCATGAAAATAGTCTTGCTGCTTAATGAACTATTGAAAAAATGAGATTTACCTCTGCTGTGGAACAAAATGAGGCTTGGACTCTTCTAGATAATGACAAGGGAAGCCATTGTGTAGACCTTCTATGTTTCAGATAGTGTTGTTAAGCTTGTGTTTCATTCACACCTGGATTCATGCTTTAATCTTGCTCATATTTAGGGAACATAAAAGATATAAGGAAGAAAGTCTGTTTTCTCTTAGCTATTTTTAAACACCTTAAAACACATACTTTTGACACTTTAAAAATAACAAACTACTTCTAGCTATATAAGGCCATACAATGTTAGAGTTGGAAGGATTCTTTTAGATCCTAATAATAATACCCCGTATTTAGAAAGGTGGCAAATACATAGCTGAAAGAGGCTCAGGAAGACCTGGGTTCAAATGTCTTTAGCATTTCGTTACTTAGTCAGTGCACATTCACTAAAATTTCACCATGTACCAGCCACAGAGTTGTCCATAGTTGGGATATAAAGAAAGACAAAGGACAGCTTCTGCCTATAAGAACCTCACAATCTAATGGGGGAAAAGCAATGCATTGAAAAGTTGAGAACAGTTATAGTGGGGGAGATTAGGGATGTGATGAGATGGCTGCGATGTATCCCTTCTCAAATGGAAATTGCGAGAAGTGATCTCCTATATCTAGCTACTACCCTCTGAATTCAGAGGGAGGGAGCAAGGGCAGAGGGTCTTGGAGAAGTGTGAGTTTCAAAGTTGAAGCAATCTTGTAGGAAAATGAGTTTCTAGAGATGGGGATGCAGTCCAGGAGAACCGGATGGGAAACATTTTTCCCAGATTGGGAAAAAAAAAAATTCTTTTTCTCTTTTTGTCACTGGAATAGAGTGAGGGGAGTGGACTGAGAAGGTAGCAGGAAGCAATAAAAAGAACATTATATCTGGTGTCAGAGGATCCGGGTTTATATCTCAACTCTTCCCCCTAATACCTGTATGGCATGTAGCAAGTTACTTCATTTTCTGTATTTCTCCTTCTTCTTCTTTGGTAAAAATGAAAGGATCATTCTTTTTCACCTTTCTTCTAACTACAAATTAGTGTTCATTTGATATTTTTCAATCCTGCCATATTATGGGTGAAGAAACTAAATCAGATCAAAATGAAGTTACTTGGGGCAGCTAGGTGGCACAGTCAATAGAGCACCGGCCCTGGAGTCAGGAGGACCTGAGTTCAAATCTGGCCTCAGACACTTAAAACACACACACAAAAACTAGCCATGTGACCTTGGGCAAGTCACTTAACCCCAACTGCCCTCCAAAAAGCAAAAAAAAAAGTTACTCAAAGCCACTCTAATAATTAATGATAGAGTCAAGTCCAGAACTCAGACCCCCTGACTATAGCTTCTGTTGGATGTTTCACTACTGTGGGATGCCTCATTAGTTAGCACTGGAACCAGTAACTGAGGAAGTAACGAGAATAACGTATTTTCTATCTGAAACTGGGCCACAAAGTCACATCTGACATTGGTCTGAAAACTTCTATAGTGTCTAGACACAGTGGACATTGATTTATTCCTCCTGATATTTCAGTAATGGTAGAGTCAAATAGCTTTGCATTAACATAAAGTAAATATGGGAAAGATTTCACATTATTGTTTTTGCTGATGGCACTGTGGTTGGTTTACAGGAGTGTTGAATATAAATTCATTTTACATCATAGCCTTAAAAAAGTAATATGCACCATTATATGCCAGAATCACAGCTTCCCAGGAAGTCATCAATTTCCAGTAGCCTGATAACATTTTCATTGCTGTCTTCTACATGCTAATATGTGTGATCAGTCTTTAGCTTTTGAGAGCAGAAAATCTCAAAAGCAAGGATATAGAACCTTTGTAATAACCTTGGCTAAGTTATATCGTCTTAGAATCTTAGTGTTCTCAGATGCGAAATGATGATGACATCATTTGAACTAATTATTTGATGGGCTCATTGCAGACCAAATGAGAAAATGGATGGAAAAGATTTGAGGATTTTCTTTTGGAACAAGGATCATACTTGCTCTAACTTGACCCAAAAATTTGGAAGTAGGAATAATTCAATGAGTCACAGAAAGAAAGAGGCTGGATGGAGGGGATTGATGGGAAGGAGACTGTTCCCTGTTAATTAGAGTCATCCAGAAGTAGAATAGATTGTCTCAGGATTGTGTAGGTTTGCTATACTGTGGGTATTTCATGCAATTGCTGTGTTATTGTTTGTCTGTGAGACTGGGATTATTTTTCAGGTAAAAGGTAGGCTCACTGGTGTCTGAGGTTTCTTACTAATGAAACATTTTGTAATTCTTCTTTTAAAGTGTTTTTTAGTGTCACAAATTTATATTTTCTAGATGATGATGTTGTACAGGGTGTTTTCACTAAAGAAAAGATGAGGGAAGAGTATTCAAAGGATTGGGGGAGAATAATAGCTATCTGTCTCTATGTTCAGGACATTATCTTGCCTGATATCGCATTTATTCACAGACTTATAGAACATAAAAATTAGAAGGAACCTAAGAGATGTTCCAGTCTAATGCCTTCACTTTGTTATTAGCTAACTTTAAAAAAATAAACATTTCTTCTCTCTTATCCACCACTGAAAAGAAAACAAAACAAAACAAAACCCTTGTAACAAATAGGTATAGTAAAAACAAAATAAATTATACCACATAGACCATGTTGAAAAAAATGTATATCTCTTTCTGCAAAATTAAAATCTTCACTTCTGCTTTAGGAGGGGGATAACATTCTTCCTCATCAGTATTCTAGAATGATGGTTTGTCTTTGCGTTTATCTGATATTTTTTATATTTCAAAGTACTTCTTTTTTTTTACAATGTTGTTGCAATTGTATGAATTATTTTGGTTCTGCCCACTTTACTCTGTATCAGTTCATACAAGTCTTCCTATGAAATCATCCCTTTCATAATTTCTTGTGGTACTTGAGAAGGAGAAAGGCAACCAGGTGGCAAGAAACTCTAGGTTCAGATATTTACTAGCAATGTGATTTTGTCTATGTCATCTAACATCTCTTTACCTCAATTTCTTATTTGTAAGATGGAATAATAATAATAATACCTACTTCCCAGGGTTATTGTGAGGCTCAAAATAGACAATATTTATAAGTGTTTAGTGCAGAGCCTAATATTTAGCAGGTAGGTGCTATATAAATATATAATGCTTACTATCATTAGTCATATTATTACTACTATTACTGTTCTTACCGTCAAGAGTCAAGATTTGCGGTGTGGTCAACCGGAAAAAGACAAAGAGTAGGTCAGCAATAGATCCTTTCTCTCCTTATTTAGCACCCGCTCTGTGCTAGCAACTTTGCTAAAGCATGAATAAAATAGAGAAAGAGAGAGAGAGAGAGAGAGAGAGACAGAGACAGAGAGAGAGAAAGAGAGAGAGAGAGAGAGAGACAGAGAGACAGAGAGATGGAGAGAGAGAGACAGAGAGAGAGACAGAGAGAGAGAGACAGAG
>NW_027185804.1:15076209-15190147 GCF_028583685.1 Petaurus breviceps papuanus
AAGGAAACAGCCCCTGAGCTCAGCTATGGAGCTCATTTTAAAGAAGCAAACATGTAAATAGCAGGGTTACATATGAGTTATGCACAGAGTATATAGAAAATAGTATTCAGAGTGGCAAAAATGTCTCTGTAAAAGATAGGATAGGATTTACTCTGAGATATGAAGGGAAGCTAGCAGTGGGGGGTGACATGAGAAGAGAGAGCATTCCTGGTATGGGACACAACCAAGCATAACTGCCTATTCAGCTTTATAACCACTGCAGTGCCAATAATTATTAAAATAGGAGGGTTCTTTATCTTTGTTTCGGAGTTTTTTGTTTGTTTTGTTTTGTTTTGAAGCTATTACCTTCACAAGTACCTACCAAGGACACTTAAAAAATAAATTTATGCTGTGAAATCCTGAGCCCTTTGTAAGCTGCAACCTAAATCTAGCCTTAATTGCCAGATGTCCCTGGCAAGCATTACGTTTCTCTGAAGAACCTTTTATTTGCCAGTTTCAGATCCCCACGACATAGTTCAATGTCAAAATAGATTCCTTTTGCCCTCCTTCTCCCTGAAAATTTCATTCTAGTAGAACTTATGACATGATGCCCCTGTTCAAATGATAAAGCCAGAATCAAGCAGCAAGATGCAATGAAGGGCAATTTTCCCACCCAAGTGTCCCGAGTGTTCAGACATACACAAAAGCAAATACCCAGGAGAAACAGTAGGTGACCACGCTCACTGTGGGTTGGGGGCAGGGAGGATGGGTTGAATGTTTATACTGATAAAGTTAGAAATCTTGCATCACCTATAGTCGAATTACAAATAAATAAACCTAGTTTCCAAAATCTATTTGACATTGATAAAATCAGACTTTTCTGTATGGCTAACAAATAATAATAGATCATATTTCTCTGGCATTTTAAGATTTTCTAAGGGCTTCCCTTAAAATACAACTGTAAAGTAGGCTATTATTATATCTACTTTGCAGATGAGGAAACTGAGGCATAGAGAAATGAAATCCTGTAGCACTGTCATTTGCCTGCTATTAGGGATGGGAGCTCTAATTCAATCAGGTCTCCTTACTCCAAGAATAATGTATTTCCCACTATTCCATGCCAGCTCATGAAATTCAAGTTAATATTCTAGTATGAATTTCAAATTTCACTATTATTCTATGTATTGACTGTCGTTATTAGAGTTGTTTCCTATTCCATCTCGCTGACTCTCTGAGATTACAAAGTGCTGAACAATTGCTCAGCTGCCTGGGTAGAGGAAGATTGATCTCTAGGTGTTCCTTAAACCCATGAAATTACAGATTAACACCAGTCATGTATCCTCCCTCCTCAAATAAAACCATGCTGATTCTTTGTATTTTATACTTATTTTCAGCTTGAAAAACATTTTTTAAATGTATTACTTAATTTTCAGGCAGCTAGGTAGCACAGAACTGACCTGGAATCAGGAAGACATGAGCCCAAATCAGATCTCAGTCATTCATTAGCTTAGTGACCCTGGACTAGTCATTTAACCTCTCCTTACCTCAGTTTCCTCATTTGTAAAATGAAGATAATAATAGTCCTTACCTCACAGGGACATTGTGAGGATCAAATGACATACTATTTGTAAAAATTACTTAGTACATTACCTGATATATAGGTTTTATATTAATGTGTACTAGTAGTAGTAGCAGTAGTAGATCATCATCATCATCATCATTATTAGCTGATCTTCCTTTATTCATTTAGTCTTTTATTTTGATCTTTTATTTATCTATTGTTTCTCTTCTTTTACAGAAAAGGAAAGTAGGGCTCAGAAATAAAAGTCTAGAACAGAATCCAGGTCTCCTGACCATTTTGTTCTGATAATATACCAGCTTCATCTATTTTATTCATAATTGATTTAAAAGGTTTTGGAAAGTCAAATGAAAAAGCAGGAATGTTTTAGTTTCTTTTCCTTATATACATTTTTAAAAGTGTGTCAGAGCAGTACATCTTTTTAAACTGTTGATTTTTTTTTAATTCAAAAGATACTTGAAACTAAGTAGTTACAAAGCAGGTGTTGAGAAGACTTGAGTATCGTGTGTGTGTGTATGTGTTTATGTATGTATATGGAGAGAGAGTGTGGGTATATATAGAAAATATAGATGTATTTTTGTATGTATATATGCACTGTATGCATAGATTTACTCATAGAATATATGTACACATAGGTTATGTATATATATACAGAACATGTTATACATAGACACACACAGACACATGCCCATGCATATGCATGCACACATAACATACATACACATATACACATGCATGTTGGGTACGTAACCAAATACTAAGGTTTTAGTAATAAAAGCCCATCAAAGTCTCAGAAAACATTTAACTAGGAAAGACCTCAGGGGTCATTTGATTCAAGACCTTCATTTTATAACTGAGGAAACTTGAATCCTAAAGGAAAAGTGACTTGCCCAAAGTAAAAAAAAAAAAAAAAAAAAAGAGATGTAAAACATACCTCCCTAACAATAGTACCAACAATTGAACTCAGGTTCGCAGTTTCCAAATCTGGTGCTTTTTTTCAGGATCTCAGCACATTTAACCTGTATTTCTGTTTTTAAAAAAGTATTCATTGCTTGTTTAAAGGTTCAGAGCTCTCCAGAATGAAGGCTGATGTCTTTTGGGCTTTGCTGAAGAAAACCATTTTTGTTGATCAAGTTAAGCCCTGCTCTTGGAGCTCCAGGCCATTCAGGCTGTCCATGACTTTGCACTGGCCTCCCCCAATGTTCACCTTCGGAGCTAATTTTATATCCTTTCTGCTTCTTTCTCCTGGTAGGAGGTTTGTGAATGTTTATTGATCAGGTAGCTCATTAATCATTTTGATAAATGAGCTGTGAATCTCCTGTTGAACTCGTTCGTTTTGATAAATGCAGGGCATGATGGAGACAACATATCTGTAGTATTTATATGTCCCTTTATTTCTAAGCAACCAACTAGACAGAGGAGAAGTTTGTGTGTGGCAGGGACCCACTTGTCATAACCTTGAGGAAAAAAACAAGAAAAAATACACACGCACACACATGTGTATGTGTTTGTGTGTGCACATGTGTTTCTGTTTGCATGTTGTTACTGAGTGTTTAATTAGTGGGGAAATGCAATTGAAAGACCCAGACATGGTCAAGACAGCTACAGTTTTCATTTGCAGTTAATTTTTCCGCAGTTTTCCAGCTGCACTATGGGACTATGTGAGGACTTGTTAAATACGTGTGCAGGCAACATGGTACAAAATTGACCTCTCTCTTTGCTGTACCTTTTCTTTGCCTGTTCTTCACTTTCATTGAGACCTCTGCACTTCAATGTATTCTCAAGTTATTAATGCTATCCATACTTCATTTTCCTCCCTCTGTAACTTCAGCCAAGAATTAGACACTTCCACTGTCTCCAGTTCTTAAATGCCTCACCCTTTGGCCCTATCACAGATCATTTTTTTTAATCAAGCCTCAGCCCTATATCATATTTACCATCTACCTCCTCCACTACTACCTGTGACCTAATGAATGAAGATGGAGGGCATTGCAGAACCATGACAACTTCCTCTTATGCTACTTCAACCAGGTTACCACAGCAGAAAGGCAAATAGTCCTGTTGATTCCTCCTTTATTGACTCCCCCTCTCCTTACAGAAGCCGTCCCAGATTTCCTTTTCTCTCTAGCATGCTCCATTAAACTGACACCTCACCCCCTCTGCAAATAAGGAACTCGCCTATTTCTTTTACTAGAAAAAAAAAATAGGGACATCTGCAATGAGCTTCTATTCCCCATCATCTCAAGTCATCTTGACATCCTCTTCTACGCTTCCTTTCATTTCCCCCCACCCAGCATCTGCCACAATTGTGGCCTCCTTGCCAACACTAGCCCTTCTAAATGTCCTCTTAATTCTGTTTCTTATTGTTTTCTCCAGAAAATGCATTATCAATCATCCCCTCCAACAAATCTTCAGCATTTCCCTATCATCTGTTCCTTATCATACTACCTTCAAATGTGATCAAGGCTCCCCAATTCAAAAACCTAAAAAAGTAAAAAATACCAAAACACCCTTTTGTATGCCTAACCATCCCTTCAAGGTGTACCTCCATAACTCTCCTCCTTCCTTAGCCAAACTCCCTGAAAAAGTTGTCTGCACACACTGCCTCCACATACTTTCTTGCAACACAAAGTTTTATAAGTAAGCTTTTGACCCATGTGATTCAACTAAAAATCACCTTTGCAGATTTCTAGTGATTTCTTAATCATCAAATCCAATGGTCTTTTCTCAATCCTAATCCCTTCTAACCTATGTTCTGCATTTGATACTATTGACAACACTCTCCCCCTGAACATGCTTTTCTCTCTGTTTTATATATTTTGTGGGTGATATTCGTCTTTCCTATTATGACACATACAGGTGCATACAAGTGTATGTGTCTGTATGCACAGATATATTTATATATGTGTATACAGATACATAAACACATAATGAACATATCCATATGTTTATATTTTCGTGCCTTGTAGGTAGAAAGATAGATTTTTATGTACCATTATAGATATCTCTGTATATATTTATCTATCTATATGTAAGACTATCTATTTATCTATATCAGTATCAATACCAATATAGGTATAAACATATGGGGTATTCCCTAGGTTGTAATGAAGTTTTAAGCTATTATAGCATCTTGTTGACACTGGATAGAACAACAGGCCTAGAGTCAGGAAGACCTGAGTTCAAATCTGGCCTCAGAAAATTATTAACTGTATGACCCTGCACTTAACTACTATTTGTTTCAGCTTCTCATCTATAAAGTAGAAAAACATTGGAGCAAGAAATGGCCGATCACTATAGTGGCTTTGCCAAACAAGGACAAGTTCATGGGGTTAAAATGAGTTGGGCACAGCAACAAGTAGATATTACAATTTTGTGATACAAGATAGATAGAAAGACAAATGACAGAGATATAAGTAAATAGATTTTTTTAAAAACAATTGGGGTTAAGTAACTTGCCCAAGGTTACACAGCCAGTTTTTTTTGTGGGTGTTAAGTATCTGAGGCCGCAACTGATCCTGGGTCTCCTGACTCTGGGCTGGTGCTCTTACTCACTGCGCCACCTAGCTGCCCCAAGTAAATAGATATTGAATCAGTATATCCCTATGGATCTGTCGATCCATTTATCTGTTATGCTCCAAACCTTTAAGAGCTTCAGACTACACTATAGAACATCCTATAGAACATCCAATGGCCTATAGAACATCCAATGCAAATGCACAATAAGAAAGCATTATATATGTAAGTATGTATGCATACATGAATAAACGTATATATGGTTGTGTGTGTGAATGAGTGTTTAATAAATACAAACTCTATTATTCCTGTCTTTCCCCATAATCATGTAAGTTCCTTATGAGCAGAGATTGTTTTATTCTTTATTCTTTTATTTTGGGGCCTATTAGAACCTGGAACATAGGAAGCCCTTAAGAAATACTTTGTGATTTGTTAATGTTGGAAAGACTAATGGATGGGAAGTTCAGAATATTATTTTCTAGCCTTGCACTGCTACTAACTTGCTGTTTGACTTGGGACATGCTGCTTTAACTCTCTGGGCCTAAGTGCTTCAACTATAAAATCAGGTCTTTTTTCTTTCCCCATGAAATGGAGATACTGGAAAGAATGGCTCTCTTGAGCCTCTTCTTGTTCTAAAAGTCTATAAACATCACTTACATTCTGTACTTGGGGGAATTAAATTTTTCTTGCCAAACTACAAGCACTTTCAGAATTGACTAATAATGAAAGGGCATTTTATTTTATTTTTTTTTCTCTTTGGTGATTTGTGATGATATCTCAAATTCTACTGGGATTTAAACATGGCATAGTAATGTAACTTTTGTTGTTACTTTTTGTTTGTTTCTTTTGATTAAAGAAAGGAAGAATTCATCATTACTATTCTTGCCATCTTTTTGATAACCAAAATCACTGTTGGATTATGTGGGGAAATGAGGTGAAACATTTTAACCAGCTAAACTGATGAAGTTAGTCATAAGGGTTCATAGAATTGCTCCATGAAGACATATCCTTGGAAGATAAAGTAGCATTGAAAGTATGTGCTCAGAAATGGTCCATGGCCCCCACACATTCCTAAAATACTTTATACAGGACACTGAGAATATAAACAATATCTCTTCCTATGAATATCTTGAGCCCAAATAGAAGGTCTGCCTTGAGGTCAATAAATACTTTCAGATTTTTAATTACTCATTCAGCATTTATTAAATGAGAGAGGAGGAGGAGGGAGAGGGGGAAAGGGAAAGGGAGAAGGAGAGATGGAGGTAAGAGGGAATGGGATTGAAGGAAAGCTTTTCTCTTCTTCCCTCTTTTTTCCTTTTTGTATTTCCTGTTCTATTCTTCCTTTATTTCCTTCTTTCCTTACCTTGCTTTCTCACCCATTCTTCTATTCTCCTTTCCCTTCTCTCCTCTTTTTATTTTCTACCCTGCCTCTCTTAATCTCTCCCCTTTTTCATCCTATCCTTTTGTTCTCCTCTCTTCTTTTCCCTTTCCCTCCTCTTTCCATCCTTTAGCTCACATTTCCTACCTTGCCTTCCCCCTCTCTCTTTTTAAAGTTTCTCTTAACTTCTTTCACATTTTCCCTCTCTCAATCTTGATGTCTCCCTTTCACCTCTTTTTCCTGTATTTTCCTCCATGCCTTCCTCTTAATTCTCCCTTCTTTTCATGGGATCCTTTTTTTTATCAGCAAAGTGCTACCTCTTATATTTCATGACTTTTCTGAAAAAGTCTATTATGATATTTGTGTGTGTATGTATGTGTGCACACGCACACGTTTATAAGTGTACATGTGTGTGCTATGAGATAAACAGACAAATCGTAGGAATGAAAAAGTGAGGGAGACAGAGAAAGAAAGAAGGAAAGAAGAGAAGAAGGAAAGAAGGAAAAAAGAGAAGAAGGAATCATGAATTATGAAACAAGCTAAAACTGATATAAAAGCTTAGAAGTTACTTTAAATCACATGTGAATGACATTCACAAACACAAATGCACAGCTAAAAAACATCTTTTTTGCATTACAAAAGTATTGACAAACCAATATGTGGAGGTTAAAATACCTGCTGCTATTGAACTGTGTAATTTACTTCTTTACAGGTTTTCATGGTAAGGATTCAGTTTAACTGTAACGCTTTGGCAACAACAAAATCCAACAATTGGCTCTATATACACTTTAGTCTACAAAAGGATTTGCACAATGGGGAGAACCATTATATTCCATCAAGTTCAAATGGAAGGGGATTAAAAAAAAAACTTCCAAGAAATGTACCCTTCTGACAATAATTCACGTACCCACAAGTTTTTTCTCAGATAGATTTTTAACTACTACCTATTGAAGCCAAGTAGCTTTTAATGTTGATGCACTATCATTTCTTATGCTTGATGGAAGGAAGGTAAGTCATGGTCTGTTGGGTCAATCACCTACCAAACAAGAGAGATTTACATGATGGACCATTATGATTCCTATGGAAGCATTTGTGGGCTACATTGAATTAAAGCTTCCAGCTTTTCTAAGTGTTCAGCCATTTAGAGCAAGTGCCATCACAGAGAAAGATGCAGCTCAGATGGGATCACTTAGTCAAGTGCTTAGGAAGAAAAACAATTACTGTGTCAATTGGAGTACAGAGCCCAAAGAGGGAGGAGATATCCTCCTCGGTTTCTGGTGCCCTGATCAGGCCACATCTGGATAATTGCATTCACTTCTGAGTATCAGATTTTAAAAGGAGATTAACACACTGGGAAGCACTGAGAGAAGGGTAATTAGAATGGTGAAAGGATAGATCATAGATCACAGTATCATAGGTTTTTGACCTGGAAGGGACCTCTGAGGCCACCTAGTCTAACTCTCTCATTTTATAGGTGAGAAAGCACAGTCCTAAGGTGGTGAAATCACTTTTCCAAGGTTGCATTGGCTTTAACTCTCTAGGGCAGCATTTAAACTTGGATTCTCTGACTCCATTGATGCTACCTTTTCTGCTGTAACACATGTGATATTCATATGGAGATCAATTAGAGGAACTGGGGATGCTATGTGTGAAGAAGAAATGATTTTTCTAAATTATTATTCTTCCAGTATTCGAAAGGCTATTATGTAGAAGACAGATGGGACTTATTCTGCTGGGTCCCACAGGTCAGAACTGGGAACAGTCTTTAGAACTTACAGAGCAGCAGGATTTTATTCAGTGTAGGAGAAAAACAACCATGAAAACAATACAACTTACCAACAGTTAGATCTGGGCAAAAGAATGGTTTGCCTCAAAGGGGACTAATTTGCCTATGCCTGTGTTTGGAGTATAATTTGGAAGGCCAGTTGGCATAATGAACAAAACTCTGGTCTTCGGGTAAGGAAGACCTGAATCTGAATCCTGTCTAAGACAGTTACTAGGGACGGCTAGGTGGCACAGTGAGTAAAGCTCCGGCCCAGAGTCAGGAGGACCCAAGTTCTGTTCCAGCCTCAGACACTTAACAGACACACACACACACACACACACACACACACACACACACACAAACTAGCCGTGTAACCGTGGGCCAGTTTCTTAACCCCAATTGGCCCCAAAAAAAAAAAAAAAGGAAAAAAAAAAAAAAAAAGACAGTGACTAGCTGTGTGATTTTGGGCAAGTTCCTTAACCTTTGTCAGCTTCTGTTTTCTCATTAGTGAAATGGAGATGATAATAACAACTCCCTCGCCCCACTCTAATTCTTGGGAGGATAAAATGAGTGCATGAATGTAAATGGTTTGCAAATTTTTAAGACATGAAAATGGTTCCTACTTTTACTATGGTCATTGTTGCTTTAATTGACATAATCAGCATCTGTGGTTCGGGTGGGGGGAAATGCTCTCTGAGCTATCTGGTGTTTTGAATCTGGCCAAGTGAATTGGAAACACTGGTCAGTCTTCACTCGTTAGATACTGATTTCTCATATCCTCTCTTTCTAAAAGGGGAGGGCTCAAAGATGTTTCTGACATTTGGGCAGCTAAGTGGACCACTGGATAAATTTCATTGACTTGAGTTTGGAAATTATGAGTTTAAATTCCACCTCAGACACTTACTGGATGGGTGTCCCTGGGAAAGTCACTAAATAATTGTCTGCCTTAGTATCTTCCCACATAGGGGTATATGAGTGTTCACCAAAGACCTCTGGTCTGAGGGCTGCCAAGCCCTTTTCAGGACTGCTTTTCATCTTCATTGTCCATCTGATTCAATTAACTCTCACCTGTGACTCCAAAGAAGCTATAACATGTACAGTGTCCACACCCTGGTAAACCATTTTGGTGGACAGGCTAAAAGAGGTTGAGGGTAACCAGGGGACCACAAGCCCATCAGAGAGTTGGGGAGGGGAGTGTTTACCTCAAGCATGCAAAGATTTCATCCAGCTGAATGGCCATGAAGGTGACTGAAGCAGATGCTATGGAGTGCTTAGAGCTTGACTAGACTTCAAAGATGCCAAGATTATTCATTACATCTGAAGCCACTGCCAATAATATTGACTTTTGTCTTGCCACTGGACTTTGATAACTCTGGAAGAGAGTGAAATCCATGACTGTGCAACTCTGTCTCACTTAAATCCAATTTATGCATGACTCAAGACTTCACCCATACCATTTTACCATTTTTACATATGTCATAGTTCTGTGACAATAGGCAGGTGACAAATCACTAGGTGCAAATACCCTGGCAGCAAATTAGTCACAACCCTTCACACAGGTAGCCTGGGCCCACAGGATCATCTTCTCACTGGACTGAAGTAATAGTGGGATTTGGCAGCCCCCTGGGTGTCTGAGTGAATTATTTTTAAGGACCACAGTGCTCAGCTGATGGTATGAGAAAAGGGCTTGGAAGAGGTGTGCCCAAAAATGTTTGTCTAATCCTAGCCTGCTTACTGTAGCAGTTGGGGATCTCACCCTGTGGTAAAAAAAAATGTACAAAAACTTTTGCAAAGATGATTCTACTCACCATTGATACATGGAATGTGTACACACTTAGGACAGCACAAAATCTGGTAGATGTGAAAGATGAGCAGCTCTGGTTTCAAGAGAAATCAGAAAGTATCTCACCCAAATAGCAGGCATGAGTGAAACAAGGCTGGCAAATGAAGGCCAGTCAGAGGTGGATACATGTTTTTCTGGAGTGATGAAGTTGATGATTAAAGAGTTGCTTAAATTCCATGAAGATGGCATAGACTTAGTTATCAAAATTAAGCTAGTCAAGAAGCTTCTATGCCTTCCAAAAGGAGACACCAACAGGCTCATGGCAGTGTGACTGACACTTGCAGGATAGCACAATGCCACCATCATCAGTGCTTATGCTTCCACAGTGATAAATCTTGATGAAGTCAAAGAAAAATTTTGTGAAGATCTGGAGACCCTTATCAAGGTGCTGAAAGAGAGCAAACTTGTAATTATGGATGACTTTAATTATAGAGTAGGCACAGACTATCAGCCATGGCAGGGAGTCCTTAGGAGGAATAGAGTGGGACACAGTAACAGCAATGGTTGCTTACTACTAAAGACTTGTGTGTCTCATGAACTTTTTATTAACAACACTGCCTACCATTTACATATATGCAATATAAAAATGCATTTACCCTCACAACAAATATTGACACTTGATAGATTATTGTTATTGTAAGGAGAAGAGACAGACAGATGTGCGAGTGATGAAGGTGATGTTAGTTGTAGAGTTCTGGACTGACTATAGACTTATGCACTCCAAGCTAAATATTTGCATTTAGGAGTCCCCAAGGAATACGACTACAAGAAGACTTAATGTCAACAGCTTAGAGTGCTTCTCCATGCATGGAAAGTTCATTGCTAATTTGGAGGAAACCTGAACCAACACATGGTGGGTAACAGTGGAGAAGAAAAGGAGTGGGCCGCTTTCAGAGATTTGATGTACACGTTTACTCATCTGGGTCGGAACACTCACAAAAATGAGGACTGATCTGATGAATGTGACTAATATGCAAATATGTTTTACATTATTGTACATATGTAAACTGTATCAGATGGCTTGCCATCATAGAGGGAAGAGGGGAGGGGGAAGGGAGAAAAATTTGGAACTCAAAATATTTCTAAAGATGAATGTTGAAAATTGTCTATATATGTATTGGAAAAAAATACTATTAAATTTTTTAAAAAATAATTTAAAAAAGATTAGTTTGAGGAAAATAATGGAGGAATTCAGAAACTGCTAAATGAAATATGAGAACTACACAGGGCTTACTAGTGAAATAGTTCATCTGTCTCTAAGAAGGCATCATTTAACTTCATCAAAACTCAAGGGCAAGTGGAGCTTTGAGATATGCAGTATACTTGGCTCAATAAGAAGGCTGATGAAATTCAGTTTTATGGTGATAATAACAATCCAAAACACTTTTATGATGTCCCAAAGGCTATTTATGGTCCAAAGTCCCGTGATGCATCTCAAAAACTCAGTTTTGATGGCCACATTGATTAGCATTAAGGGCATCTTCCTGGTGATATGGGCTGAATGCTTCCATGATTTTCTCAACAGAACATCATCAACCAATGCTGAAGCCATTAACCATATACTTCAGGTTGAAGTCAATCCTTCACTGGCCAAACTTCCAAATGAAGAAGTTTTGAATGCCATTAGACTTCTCTTATATGGCAAAGTACCTGATGCTGATTCTCTTCCAGCTGAGATTTATAAAGCAGGAGGTTCACTACTCGTACAAAACCTGCCTCAAATCTTCCAAGTTATATGGTAAGAAGTGGTTATTCCCTAGCAGTTCAAGGATGCCTCCATTTTCCATCTTTATAAAAGAAAAGGGGAAAATAGATTATCTTGTGACAATCACAGGGGCATCTCTTGCTCAGTCCTTGCTGACAAAATGCTTGGCAGAGTTCACTTTAATAGGCTAATCTTTCACCTGGAAGATGGTCATCTACCTGAGAGACAGTGTGGCTTCAGAAAGGGCCAAGGAATAGTCCAATATGTTGTTTGCTGCCCAACAAATTCAGAAGGAATGAATGAGCAGAACAGAGGTCTATATACAGTGTTCTTGGCTTGATTAAGGTCTTTGATATTGTCAGTATGAGGGCTTGTGGAAGATCATGTCAAAATATGACTGCCTGGAGAAGTTCATCAGTATTGTATACTACTTTCACAACAGCATGCTTACATGGTATGTGTGTGTGTATGTATATATGAGTTTTTGCTATCATTGTTTATTGGGCCAAGGAACCAAATAGTAATTTGGGTCTCATTCAAAGGTCAGCATTCTCTATGCCCTTTTAAGTACTTGATGATCTACTATTGGCATCATGGGAAATGGTTCATAGATGGATTCATAGACAACAGAATTTAATAGAATTTAATGTTGTAGAGGCATTAGTGGTAATCTTGTTGAAGCCCTTCATCTTATAGATCTCAGCAACCTTTTTCTCAACTGTGTCTTCTATTGCTCACAGAGAACTTAGATTAATTAATAACCACCCAGACTAAGTAAGAAAAAAAGATTCACTAAATGAATAAAGGGAAGCTTCATATACTCTACAATATTCATCCAGCATAATTATACAATTCAAAGACAGGCTTTTTCTCGATTAAGAGTTTTCAGTTCATCACCTTTCTTCTGTGCCCATTACCCCAGCTGGATGATAGATAGGCCAGTCTAAGGACTTAACTCTGCTGATTGATAAGCAAGTCTCCTTGGCTTTCTCTGGCCCCAAAGAAAATACATCATTGACACCTTATAGTCATTAAAAACAATATTTTCATGCATTGGATGACTCATCAAAAGAGTAAATACATTTTGTTGAACTTTAAAAAATGTTATTTCACAACAAAGGAAAAATCCATACAAAATGTAAGCTTTAAAGATAATTTGGAAGAAATGAATAGATGTACTAGGACCCCAAAAATAGCTTTTCAGACTGGAAGCATCTTGATATAATTTGTCTTCTTTTCAGGGAATATATAATTATAATGTCTTGCTTTTTGTAGAGGGACATAAGAATTGGGAAAGGGGGATGAGAATAGGGAAGCTTTCCACTTCAGCACTCATTTCCAGGGGCCTTTTGCTCCATTCCTTCCTGAAAAATATAATCAAGCAGAATACAAGCTCACCAAGATCCAAGGGACATTATATACATTATAATATATACACATTATATTATATATCATAATATAAATATGTTATATATTACATAATATAATATATTATAAATGTATTTCTAAATATATATATATAGAGAGAGTATATGGTATACTCTACATATAATTTATATAATTCAAAATATATATAAAAGAATCTGTGACAATAAAAAAAGATCGAGACAAACTTTCTGGCTAATTTAATCATTTTATTAATAAGGCCAGCAAGTTTTTAATAAAAAGATGCTCATTTGGTCATCTCTCTCAGACCAAAGACCCCCAAGTGCAGTGGGATCACAGGTCATATGCCCTTGGAAGAACAGGTGTTCTTGATGGATGCCTAATAACCTCTAATTGGTTAAGACCATGGGAGATGGCCTATTGTTGGGCGAGCAATTTAGGTCACTTAAATCTTCTTCAAGGAGATATCAATTTCTACATCTCCTGTCTTGATAATAAGGGGAATCAACATTTTACCAGACCTGTCTGAGCAAACACAATGAGCAGGAATTTACCATTAGGCCAAACTTAGAATTTCTATTACTGACTGAGTAGATCTTGGAAATCTCTAGAAGAGATTTCCCATACTGTTTGGTTCTTAGATGAGGAAGTAGAAAAAGGGAAAAACCCTGATCCTAATACAATAATTAGTTTTAAAATATAAGATAAAAATATTTATTTTTCACAATACAAAGAATTATAGAATATATGCATATATATCATTGTGTTATGGAATTAAAATATGAATAATGAATATTTCTATGTTTGTAAAAGTTTTTTTATTTACGGTTTATAAAGCTATTTTATATCTTATCTCACCTATACTCTGCAAAGAAGTTGCCATAATTATCCATATTTACATAGGGAAACTGAAGTTCAGAGAGCTTAAATGATTCAATTCATAATACAAATTTAACATCAGGAAATCCATATGTAATGTAAGGATAGTTACTCTTATTATGAATATTTTTTACATACCAATTGAGGAAACAGGAGAGTAAATTAGAAAAGGAATTACACTTTTTTTTATTCTAATTTTACAAGTGAGGACTGTGGGGTCCAGAGAAGTACACGAGAGTTGATCAAAGTAACATAGGCAATTGTTAGGGTGCAGAATGTGTGCCACAATTTAGCCCTCTTGAGTCTCAGTCCAATTATAATTCTACAACACCCTGGTACAGTCCTTGATAGTTAAGTTTATCTCTTAGGTTATCACAGACTGTTTCTCCATCAGTTGGGTCTATAGCAGAACACTGTCTCCTATAGGGCCATCTGAAAAGGATGATGTTTGTACACATTAGTAATCTGAGCTCTTCAAAGTGAACATCATAGGATCTCAGAATTAGAAGGAATCTTAAAGGTCGATGAGTGTTAGCACATCATTTTAAAGACAAGGAAATCAAGACCCAGAGAGGTTAATTCTAAAGGTCCACATAGATAACTATAGATAGTGGAAAAGGGATTTGTGTACTTCGGGGTCCTCTGATACCAAATTTTGTGACTTTTTTTTTCTAATTACACCTGGTGTTGAGAAGAAAACCCCATTTTAAGAAATCTTGATGAAAATACAAATTTCAAAGCAGAATTAATTACTCACATAATTTCAAAGGATCATCACTTCAAGTTCTTTTTCAATACCTTTTACCACCATGCTGCTAAAAGGAGATTGGATTTACAAAATTCACTTTAGTCAATTTCTCAGCAAAACATAAAACGGGAGATCTAAGGTAAACCTGTTCTAGTTTGCCCAGAAAATGACTTATCCTTAAATTTTATAGCTTTGTCATATGAAAATGCTTTTTCAATTGAGTACAGAACCAGATGTTATGCTAAGCTGTTCTTGTGAGATTTGGGAAATACATTGGCTCATTCCACATATACCAGTTTTGTTGAGATTGTTCTTGAGAACTTATTGAAACACGTGGGACTTTGATGGCAGAATTTAAGATCTAGAGTTTCCTCTGTGTTGCACTTCGAACACATGGTCTGCTTCTACTCACCACAAAGAGGTTGTAAGTTCAAATGTTGCTTTCTTGTATTCCCTATAGCTCTGTGCATGGATTGGCTGCTCAATAAATATTTAATTTATCTGAGCTTTTTCTCTTTATCAGCCCTAACCACAGTCACTACCACAGATTAAGACATTCTTACCAAGTTCTCCCTTTTTTTTTCTTTTCCAAAAGTTTGTTGTTATCTATTAAACTAGACCAGAATAAATAAAGGACAGGAAAGTGAGGAGGAGAGGGAAAACAACCACAATAAAAAAAAAAATAGACAGCTGGATGTTGTTAGCCAGTGGGAAATTAGCAATAAGTTATAGCAAAGAGATCTCCAGAAATATCTAAGCAGGCACCTCAAATGTGTCTTTTATAACTGATGAATTAGAACCTTCCAGTTATTCATATGCATCTAAATTACACGATGCTTCATTGGAATTTTAGATGGGAAAGATAACCATCTGCTACTAGACCCTTTCTATTTTTCATATTCATGCACCTAGAAGGTAACTTCAATATCTGCATTCCCATTTTTTAAGGCAAAGGAAGATGTACCACATATGTTTTAAATGTAGCAGATACTCTCTTTTGTCTCCTGCTGGTTATTATTTAATCATGTTGGTCAAATTATATTTTGGATGGCCACTTTATAGAACCAAGAAAAATTTCTCAGTAATATTACCCAGATCTTGTTGTGATAGATATCTCCTCTTTCCTTCCAGGCTGTCAACCAGCAACACTTATTCCTACCTTGTTCCTTTAGCTGTTTGGGGCCACAGCCAGGGTTGCACTTCACCTTACTGCCATATGGAACAGGTGCATTCTCAGGGTTCATGACACATTGGAAATGTATTCAGGAGAGCCTCCCAGTAATTAGATGAACGGTATAGACAACTGGCAGTGTTATTGACAAAAGATGCATCTGTTGCTCCTCTTAGAGACCATCCTTCTTGCCAGGACACACACCCATAGCCTGAGATGATCTATGGGCTAGGAAGGGAAGTTTGAATGCAGGAATCCTGCATGTCGACAAAGTGATTGATATGGTATGGGCTGAATAATAAGCTACTATGTATGGCAGCGAAACACCAAGGTGCAAACATGTGGCTTAGACATTTGTTTATATGTCTTTTATGAAGGTCATACACTGAATGATTTAAGTGATCTTTTGTTTTGATCAAAAATAACATTAATAATAATTATTCCAACCATTATATAATAATTATGATATAATTATATACTATTTATATAATTATAATAATCATCATAACCATTATATAATAATTATATAATATTCATATAATTATAACCATCATATAATAATTATTATAAGCATTTATATAAAGCTTCAAGTTTTGCAAAACATTTTATAAATATAATTTCCTTTGATCCTCACAACAGCTCTGGGGTATAGATTCTATTGCCTTTCTCCATCATATACATGGGGTTGGGGGTTGGGGGAAGGACTAAGTATTTATACAGTTTTCCTTATGTGCCAATCACCATGCAAAGTACTTTACAAATATGATCTCATTTGATCCTCACAATTCTCATTTGATCCTGGGGGATAGGTGCTGCTCTGATCCCTTTTTTTACTGTTGATGAAACTGAGACAGGTTAAGTGACTTGTCCAAGGTCACACAGTTAGTAAGTGGCTTAGGCAGCATTTGAACTCAGGTCTTCCTGACTGCAGGTCTATCACTTTGCTAAATCATCTAAATATACTTCTTGAGTAATCCTAGATATTCACTATGACCAAGAGAATACAATAATGAAGTGTATTTTGGAAGTTCATATAGATCAGCAATCATTCTTGGGCACTAATAATCTCCCCTTTTCTCTATTCACAGTGAGGTCTTCATTGGCTCTCACACGGAACATTTAGTTGTCTCCTAATTAGTATAATTTATATTTGTGTGTGAATGTTTGATATATCTCCATATATATCTTCCAGCCTTTTTCTTCTTCATTCTATCCTCTGTACCAGTGTGAAATTGATACCCGTGAAGGATGGGTTTGACCATGTCACTCCTCTGCTCCTAGATCTTCATCAGCTCCACATTGATTTTGGGTTCTCATACACATGATTCTGTTTGGCATTCAGATTAATACTTATTTACTTTATTACCTCTCAGATTTCCAAGTTCCAAGCTAACAAGTCTACTCCATGGTTGTCATTCATATCCCATCTCCAACACCTGTGTCTACACTGCAGAGCACCTTTTGAAATTCTTAGCTCCCTTCAAGACTCAGCTCAGATGCTTCCCCCAAATAAAGACCTTTCTTGATTCCCTTTTTAGTGTTGTTCCTTCTGATTATATATATATATATATACACACACATATATGTCTCTGTGTCTGTAAATATTCCATATATATCCATATGTCTTTATCTCCATGTAGATCTACATCTATATCTATATCTATCTATCATCTTCCCTCAGTTTAAGCTTCTTGAGGTCAAGGACTCTCTGTCTGTCTGACTTTGTCTCTCTCCATCTCTCTCTGACTTTCAGTGTTACTCTCTTTCTATCCCTCTCTGTCTCTGTCTCTTTCTGTATCTTTTTGTATGTGCATATCTCTTTTTCCCTTTCTCTCCTTCCCTCTTTGTGTGTGTGACAGGAGTAGGGTCAGGGCAGAGGGTCTTTGTTTCCATAATGCATTCAGCATATTACATGTAATAATCAATAAATGCTTGTAGAATAGCACGGCTTAAAAATTTAAAACAAAGACTAGCCTACTTAAGGGAACTTTCCCCTCTGACAAGATGTGTGCACAGTTCTGGGAATGATTAATCTCGTAACTATTTGCCTAAATCCTGCTTCCTGATATTTTTTGTGTGATAAGGTGTAATGGAAATGCAAATTTAAAGATCTTCCCTGCCCCTAGGCTAAAGTGCACCTGGAGACTGGGGTGGGAAGCTTGTTTTTCAGTAGATAATTTTTGATTGGCCAGTGGGTCAATAAGGTTGTTACATTCTCTGAGCCAGGAGAGGGCTATATAAGCCCGGATGTGTAGCTTTGTTTTGGGACTCACTTTGAGAAGTGTTCTGTGATTTGATCTGAATTATGGGAAGCCATTGTTGAGAGTCCCCCGGCTTTGAAAAACCCAGATGCTGATTTGGTATGGATGTAATGGTTGGAGAGTTTGGAAATCTGTCTACTTGATCTGTTTCTCTGACTTGATAATTCTGTCCGTGTATTCTGAAGTTCGGGGTGCTGACCATTTCCCCTGAACAAGGTAAACGATATATGTCTGACTGATTAAAGTAAGCTTGTTAACCCATTTTGAGTTGCTTTCCTTTAACAAAGCAGATCCAAGAACCTGTGGTAGCTGCAAAGCCTGAGGACGCTTGGGGTGCTTGCTGCTACATAAGGGTCTGTTGATTGTTGTGAATTTGGATTCTAGATACCCCCCCTTTCCCTGATGACTATGTTTCATGATTTTCTGTAAATTTGGAAAGGTTATAATTGACTGGTGCTCATGTTAGCCTCTAATAAAATAAAAGTGAATAATTAGAGACATGAAAAGAAGATTGCAAAGAGATGTATATGTGCATACATTATATTATCATCAAAATAATAAATTATATTAATACAATATATGAATATTGTAGTTTCTTTTATTTATTATTTTATAATATTTATAATTTATAATATAATATATTAATTTATAATAATATATTATTTTATTTATTATTTATTATACAATATAGTACTATTGTATAATAATAATAGCAATGATGGCATTCTCCTTATACTTTTTTTTCTCATGCCACATTTTGATGTCTGAGTATAACATAATGAAACAAAGCTCTTAAGATGTCATCTATTGTATGTCTAAAATGTAAAGCTTCACATTATGAGTGGACTGAGTATGTTGAGGACAGACAACTTAGATTGAAATCCTGCTGGGAGACGAGAAGCAAGTCACTCACTTTATCTATGCCATAGTGTTCCCATCCGTAAAGTGGAGTAATAATGCATCCAGTACTCATGTGATCAATGTTGAGACTGAAATGAGACATGTATGTGAATGATTTTGTACACATTAATGATTATAAAATCTAGTTATTATAATTATTTTTAATTATCTAGGGCTAAGAGCTGAAGTTGAGGGAAAAATGGGAGAGTAACAAAAATATAAGACACTTCTCAATTTCAGAAGGCTTATGATATAAATGGAGAGGTGAGACAGACACACATTAAACAGTTTACAATTCCAAACCGTAAGTGATTGAATGCCGGAATGAGTGGTCCATACAATAATATATTCTGGGGTCCTGGGGTCCTGGGGAGGAAGTCAGCTGTGGGCTGGAGGGCTAAGTATTAGTCATATCTGCCAGATTCCTAAGAAGAGACAATTTGCAAACCTTTATAGCATAGTACTTCAGATCCTAATGACCACTGAGTCATACTTCTACTACTATTCTACAACCCAACAGCCATGCCTTAGATTCATTTTGTTTACCCCTGTAGTGTTGTTCAATACCCATGCTAAGAACAGAATTGGATTTCTGCCTTAGTGGACTGCCCAGTGTTAAAAGTGGCAGGTCTCTAGTGCTTAAGTTTTTCTATGAAAGGTGAAGAATGGAAGGACTTTTTCCTTCATATTCTACACTTTGGGGAAAAGGTGTTTCCTTGGGGACAAAGCAGCCTGATGGGAAGAAATTATGCTTGGACTTCTTGTGATATGACATCATTTACAGATGATACTATTTCTTTTTTTTCACTTTTAGTTATGTTACTGTTGATTATTTTACAATATATTCCAAATAAAAATGAAAGACAGAAAGAAAAAAAGAAATCCTTGCAGATACCTTAACTGTTCTACAAGATCTGCAACACAGGCAATGTGTTTGAATTTAAATTTGAATTTAAACATACAAATGTCAAAACTGTAATACCTACTTGTACTGAACCATTCCTATCAAAGGAATGTCATTACTTAACAAGTAGATATAACGCAAAATAAAATGCAAAAAGTTGTAAATACAGAAAAAATAAGCTTGGAATTCATGGCTACAGAAAGGATGATTAAAAAAAACACATCTGGTATTGTAACATTCTAGGCAGCAAGTTAGATTACATATTTAAAACACTGCATCCTGGGGAGGGGCGGAGCCAAGATGGCGGAGTAGAAGCAGGACCTATGAATATGAATACATATGTGAATGTGTCTATATATGTTTACAGGTATACATAGATAGCAGGCACAGGACCAATTTAACAGGAAGGGATGATACTTAAAAGGTGAAATTAAGAGGTGAGAGAGGAATATAATGAGAGGAGATGGGGAGAGACAGAATGGGGTAAACTATCTCATATAGAAGAGGCAAGGGAAAATGGTTACAATGGGGGGGGGGGAAGAATAGAAGGCAAAAGGGAATGGGTCAACCTTATTCCCATTGAATTTGGCTTGAGGATGGAATGAAATACACACTAGGTAGCTCACCCTACAGGAGAGTAGGGGGGGGGAAAGGGATGAGAGGGGGGATGATGGAATGGAGGGCAGGCTGGGGGGGAGGGAAGTTGGAAGCACCCACTCTTGAAAAGGGACGGGATCAAAGTAGAGAATAGAACAAGTGGGAGGTGGGATAGGAGGGAGGGAAATAAAGTCAGTCTTTTACAATATATCGACTATGTCATTGTTTTGCATTAGCCACACATGTACAACCTATACTGAACTGCTTATCTTCCCAGTAAGCGTGGGTGACAAGGGAGGAAGGGAATGAATCTGGAATTCAAAGTTTTAAAATCAAATATTCAATATATATGTGTGTGTGTGTGTGTGTGTATACTATTATCAATACTATTTTACATGTAATTGGGAAATAAGATATATAGGCACTGGGGCATAGAGATCCACTGGAAAAGTCGAAAGGGGTATGGGAGAAAATATGGTAGAGAGCAGATTGGAAGGGGGGATATCCTGTGGGACTGCTATTTTGGGGCGATGGGTAGGAGAAAAACGGGGAGAAAATTTGTAACTCAAAATCTGGCAGAAATGAATGATGTAAATCAGAAGTTAATAAAGCATTTGAAAAAAAAATAAAGCAATACATGCTCCTGAAAGCTTGTATTTTCAGCCTGTGCATGTCACCTTAATCAAAGACTAGATACACTAAAAAAAAACCACCCCAGAAGCAGCTAGTCTACAAACATGTTCCTCATTACTCCAGAAAGCCACAATTCAAATGCATGAATTGAAGACTTTTATTAGTGGTATAAATTTCACAATAATTTTCCTCTCATAATGCTGAATATTTTTTCTAATTGTTAGAGGTGAGTTGGAGGAACAAGGCTTCTAATTTAACTTTTCACTGTAGTTGCAAATAATAAGAAATGTGAACTGTGCCAGAAAGAGAGCATCTTCCAAACCACTTCATGTTGCCTTTTTTTTATGGCAAGAGGGTTAAAGTTTCGATGACACAATTCTGAAGAATATAGGATCATAGATTAGGAACTGGTTAGGAACACCCTGGCTCTCTTCCCTTCTTCCTATATCCCCTCTTCTTATTTGTCACCCCTTTTCTTTTTAGGGTTTTGTTTATTTGTTCTTTCTCCTCTTTTTTTTCTCTCCATCAAATAGATTCATCTTTCTTCTCCTTCCCATGAGCTAGTCCTGCTTATTTTGATTTTTGTTTTTATATGTCATGTTCCTCTTGGCTTGTTTCTATGTCTTCTGTCTTCAAGATCCTTTTGTTTCCCTTGCCTCATGAGCATGTTTTCTTTTAATGTTTTTGGTTTTTGCTTTTCTTCTTCTTCTAGGTTGTCCTTCACTACTGTGAATTTACATTCCCAATCTATTGTTCTCTCTTTTGTTTCTTTAGTGAGGTTTGACATAGTAAATCCAAGTCTATTCTGCTCATTTTTCTTCTGTTTATAACATAAGTTGCATACTTACAATTCTCATTTCTCTTTTAAAATACTTAGGCACAGCATGTTGTGGTTCCATGTTTTCTTCAAAATTCCAAAAGGTCCCTTGTCATACCAAGTTTTGAATTATTGTCCTTCGTTTTGAAGTATTTATTCATAGTTGCCTGAATTAATGTACTACATCTGGGGCCCATATTTCCCTTTATTATTGTTTTTCTGTTGATTTATCTGATTGTATTCAAGATCTTTGAGATATCTTCTTCTTGGATTCTTTAGTATTTTCAGTCATTCCCATTCCCTCCTTATTTTCCTTATCGCTCATTTTTGCCTCCTTTCCCTCCTTGGAGCCTGGATCTCAAATTATCTCAGACTTCTCTCACACTGGGCAATTCATGGATCACCAGACTAAGTCTCTGCCTCAGCTGATTTTCAGGTGGTCAAACTGCTCCTAGCTATATGCCGTGCTTTTTTCCTTCAGGATTGATAGAATATCATGTTGTCCTGAACTGGCGACCTCTCCTATTCTTGCTCTCCTTTAATCCTTGTGTCTGGCAACGACAGTTCAGAGCTCGCTTTGTGTAGAACTGCAGTTTAGAACTTTGCAGCTCTGGTAATTCTGGCTTGCAGGCCCCAGCAGTCTTTTGCTCCCAGATGGCCAAGCTTACTGTCTAGGCCCAAGCCTTGAACTAAGATTTCTATGACAATGGAAAGAGGAAAGGGGAATTAGGGATTGGATTTTAACATAAACCTGTGTTGTTTCCTTGCATCTATGGGTACAGGCTTGCTGATGCTATTGTGGGTGGTGACAGAGGGACCTGAGTGACCTCAGGGTGGTGGACATCAGTTTTCTTTTTATTTTGTTTTCATGTGACCTTTAATAAATCAGTCTATCAAAAAGTATATATAAGCTATGAATAATGTAATAAGTGCTACAATTGAAGACCTTGCCTCCAGTAAACTTACTTTTCCCTTAATTTCTCTAGCCTATATAATATCTAAATACCTTTTAGATGTTATACCCTATAATTTTAAGTAAGACTTTATATTGGAGCATCATTTTGAGATGGATTTTGAAAGAAATATAGCTTGGCACTTGTTATAATTGGTAAAGACAGGAGCAATATTAGCAGAAGCACAATGGGGAGAGAGAGAGAGAGAGAGAGAGAGAGAGAGAATAGATAAATATTAAAGCACAGAGGAATCATTTATAGGTTAAAATCAAATACTGGAAAGGACTTGACACTGCCATGGAAGTTAGCCATTCAGGTTCAGTAAAGCACTTGGTGTCTGATCATCCAGAAAACTCTTCACCCCAACCTAATTAAGTGAATATTTTAACACAGCAAACTATTTTCCATTCAGTTTTGACTGATTTTCAAAGAGCAGTATAGTTTTGTATTTTTTCTTTATCTCTGGATACTTTTGCAGGATGATAGAAGGAGATAAGGGGAACAAGTGCTTATTAAACGCCTATTCCTTGCTAGGCACTGTGCCAAGTAATTTACAAATATTATCTCCATTGATCCTTACCTCTTACTTGGACTGCTGTGATTGGTACCATGTGACTTGTTCAGTCTTTCTGTCCCCTTCGGATCCATCTGTCACAATACTTCTAAACTCTTTTTGTGGTAGAAAGGTCTAGTTGCACTCTCTGTTCTTCAACTGATGGTTTATCTTCTTATTCAATGTATCTACACCTTAGTAATACTGTTTCTTTAAAACTTTATTCCACACTTTTCCCTTTGACAATTCTATGTTCCAGCCAAATCATTGTTTTTAAAGTATTTGAAAGGCTGTCCTATGGAAGAAGAATCCCAACTCTAAGTTTAGAACTTAAGAGTATTTTAGAGACCCTCATTGTCAAAAAATACTCATTTTATAGGTTAGTTAATTGAGGCACAGTTTAAGTCACTAAACTTGAGTCACATTAGTAAATGAAAGAAAAGAAAGAAGTGAGCTCCCATCTTTCTAACCCCAAGCCCACTATTTAACTCTTCTACAAAAAAATCAAAGGATGTTTTTTGTTAGTTTGTGTTTGCTTTTGTTTTTTTTTTTAATGTAGCCCTAAAGAAAGAACTAGAGCCTATGTTATTGCATCCCTAAACAATTAGAGCTTTTTAAACATGGAATGGGCTATATCAAGACATAGGGGACACCCTTCAGTGGAACTCTTCAAGAAGAAATGTAATGATTGCTTGCCAGGTATGCAAAGGATAATAGGGGCAGCTAGGTGGTACAGTGCATAGAGCACAGGCCCTGGATTCAAATCCAGACTCATATTTACTAGCTATGTGACTCTGGCCAAGTCACTTAACCTTGATTGCCTCAAAAACAAAGTTGGAACAACAATAGCTAGCTTTCCTGTATTATTGTTGCAAGGTTTAGCAAATGCTGAATAATATCTCATTTAATGCTCATAACAACCATAGGAGATGTAAATTCTATTGTTATCCCTTTTGTTGTTGTCTTCAATTGTTTTAGTCCTGTCTTAATGACCCCATTTGGTGTTTTCTTGGCGATGGTTTGCCATTTCCTTTTCTAGCTCATTTTACAGATGAGGAAAATGAGACAAACAGGCTTAAGTGAGTTGCCCAGGGTCACACAACTAGTAAGTATATGAAGCTGGATTTGATCTCAGGTCTTCCTGACTCCAGATCCAGGACTCTATCCACTGTACCATCTAGTTACCTCTAATAAAAATTGCTTATTGACTATGAGTTGTCCCCGTGTTTAAGGACCTTTCAATTTTTATTTCTGTGGTTCTCTAATTCCCTTTTAGCACTGCCTATCCCCCCAAAACAACAACAGCAAAAACATACCCACTGTATGCAATATATGTACCATTCTGGCCTTTATTCATGCTTCTTCCTAATACCTAAGGATGCCCACTTTGCTTTCCGCTTATTGTCTCTCCTGCCTGTCCTCTATTTCCCAACTTAAATGCCACTTCTTCAAAAATTCCACAGCTAGGAGTGATTTCTCCTTCATTTGATTTCCTGGCATATCATATTCTTCTTATTCTCTTAAACATATTTCAAATAATGTTATAGTTACCTGTGTAACTCTTTTATTTCCCTCTAAGAGAGTACTCTGTGGAGCTTAGAACTCTCCAGATATGAGACAGTCAGTATAGTGGAAAACTCCCGAGTCCCAGGACCTAGGTTCAAATTGACCTCCAAAAGTTATGACTTCTGTGAACTTGGACAAACCTTCACACACCTCAGTTTCCTCATATGCAAAATTAAGTGTTTTGACTACATGGTTTCTGGGCTTCCTTCCTGCTCTAAATCTCATGTGTATTATTATTGAAAGGTCCCTCAGTTCTAAGACTGCAGTATTAATTTGCATATCTCCAGAGCCTAGCACAAGGTATTATATATAGTAAGTTGTTAACAAGTCTTTGTATGATTGATTTGAAGGGGAGAAACATGTAAGCTGGTAGAAAAGGTGATTAAGTGTATATCTACGTTTATTCCACAGGCACAACAGCTAACAGATTTGGAGCAAAAACTAGCAGTGGCTAAAGATGAGTTGGAGAAAGCAGCTCTTGACAAGGTAAGCTTTTTCTGAGGTCAGATTTATGATATATGGATATACAATTTTCCTTGTTTATTGGAAACATTCGCTCATCCTTTCTTTTGCTGATTTACTTATGTAATTCTGCTTGTTGTACTCCCATGATGCCTACAGAACTTATGAGGAAAAGATAACCCCGTAGGGTCCAACCTATTTAAAAAATATATTATTTATCAACATTTAGCATTTATTAAAAAAAATTAGTTCCAAACTATCTCCCTTCTGCACTGCTCCCAGTCCTGGAAAAAGCACAAAGGAAATATGATATCAATTATACATGTGAAGTTATCAAAACATATTTTTGTATTATCCATGTTGCATAAAAGCATACATACAAAAAACAAAGACAAATAAATTAAATTGAAAATTATACTTAAATATGTATATATACACAGAAATATGTATACCTATACATATATCTATATCTATCTATACATGCATGCATGCATATATGTGTATATGTGTGTATGCATGTTTATCAGTTCTCTCTCTGATGGTAATAGCATTTTTCTTTATGAATCCTTTAGAATTGTCTTGGACCACTGTATTGATCAGAGTAGCTACAGCTAAGTCTTTCACAGTTGATCATCATACAATATTTCTGTTACTGTCTACAGTGTTCTCCTGCTTCTCCTCACTCCACTTAGCATCAACTCATATAAGTTTTCCCATATTTTTTTCTGAAACCACTCCTCTCAGCATTCCTTACAGCACAGTATGATTCTGTCACAACTATATACCACAACTCATTCAGCCATCCCCCAGTTGACAGGGAGCCCTTCAATTACCAATTCTTGGAAATTGTCACTACAAAAAAAGCTGATATAAATACTTTTTTTTTTTTTAAAAGCTATCAGGGTTAAGTAACTTGCTCAAGGTTACACAGCTAGTTATTTCTGGATGTGGTGCTGAGTATCTGAGCCCAGATTTGATCCAGGTCATCCCGACACTGGAGCCGGTGCTCTTACTCACTGAGCCACCTGGTCTCCCCTTGATATAAATACTTTGTATGGGGCGGCCAGGTAGCACAGTGAGTAAGAGCACCGGCTCCAGTGTTGGGATGACCTGGGGATCGAATCTGGGCTCAGACACTTAGCACCCACCCAGAAACACCTGGCCGTGTAACCTTGAGCAAGTTACTTAACCCCAATTGCTTAAAAAATACTTCTGTACAAATAGTCTCTCTTCTCTTTTCTTTGCTCTCTTTATAATACAGACTTAGTAGGGATATTGCTTGGTCAAAGGGTATGCAAAGTTTTACAATCCTTTGAATATAGTTCTAAGTTGTTCTCCAGAATGGTTGAAGCACTTTTCAACTCCACCAATAGTACATTAGTGTCAAATCTTTTCCACATTCCAACCAGCATTTGTCATTTTCCTTTTCTACCATATTAACCAAGCTGTTAGATGATACATCAGAGGAGTTTTTTATTTGAATTTCTTCTGATCAATAGTGATTTAGAGGATTTTTCACATGAATATAGATAGCTTTGATTTCTACTTCTGAAAACTGCATGCTCATATCCTTTAACAATCAATTAGTTGGGGGTGGTACTTTTTAAAATTTAGGTGTTTCCTGCATTTTTGATAAATCCTTTATCAGAGAAACTTGCTATAAACTTTCCACCCCAGTTTCCTGCTTTCTTTCTAACTTTGGTCACACTGTTTTGTGCAAAAGCTTTCTAATTTGAAGTGATCAATACTATCCATTTCACTTTCTATGATCCTCTCTGTCTTTAGTTTGGTCATATATTGTTCCTCTATCCATATTCCATGCTCACCTAATGTTCATATGATATCACTCTTCATGTATAAATCATGTGCCCATTTTGACCTTATCTTGGCATATGGTGTAAGATCATGGTCTATATTAATCCATTTAAAAATATATTTGACAATAGGTAAGTTGACCTGGAATTGAGGCTTGACAAATTCCCAACACCGTTTCCCCACAGTTGATTGAAGTCTTTGCTCAGTATTGCCATGAATAAACATATTCTAAAATACCCACAAAACTAGCCCCTATTAATGCTTTCCAAAATAATTAGGAAGACAAACAAGAAAATTGTTGATGGTTTTCATCTGGGGAGCTTCCTGTCAGAGGGTAATGCACAGGGATTACCAAAATAAGAGAGACTGATTCTTGATTCTGCCATAGAGATTTCTCTATATCAATAGGAAGGAACTTTAACAGCTACGTCTTTCTCATCTTCTTACTTGATTCAGATATTTAAAGCTTGTCTTAAGGTTATATCCAAGCTGGCCATTAAGGAGGACAAATAATATGGTAAATATATTTGAGTTCATATTTTATTACAACTGGTTGATGTAACTGGGTTGTTGAATCTGGACATAGGGCAAACATAGGAAGGCATTATACTTGTCTTCCCATGTTTGAAAAAATGCCACATGGAAGGCCAAATGAAATAATGTGAAGTCCTTTATAAATCATAAAGTATTATAGAGATATTAGTTAGGGTGATGCCAGTGATGATGATTGGGGAGTAATTAAACTTGTTTTGCTAATTGCCAGAGGCCTGACCTAGGATTGATTAACCTATTAATTTAGGTTAATTAAATTAATTTTAATTTAATTCTCTCCATATGAAACAACACTCTATCCATTTATCTCACACTATTACTTGAGGGCATAGGAAAGTTAAGAGATCTAAGATGACCTAAGGAATCATGTGATTCAATCCACTCAGCTTGTCTTGCATATACAGCTCATTCCCATCATTTGCAGAAGTTATTTCTATAAAGTCACCACAAAGTAATAATTAGGACAGCTAGGTGGTATAGTTTATAGAGCAGTACACCTGGAGTCAGAAAGACCTGATTTCAAATGTGGCTTCAGATACTTCCTAGCTGTGTGACCTTGGACAAATCACTTAACCCGATTTGCCTAACTTTCCTCATCTGTAAAATGAGCTGTAGAAGGAAATGGCAATCTGCTCTAGTATCTTTGCACAGAAAACCCCAAAAGGGGTCATGAAGAGATAGACACAATTTTCGTTATTCATAATAGCTATGTTCTATAAGGTCAACACAAAAACTAATTACTAAATACTGAACTATTGGTCCTATGGAAATATGGGGTTAGGTTTTATGGAGCTCTGATCACAGCATTTACTTTAACATTTTCTATAGTAGCCTCAAGTACAGAAGGACACATTTCCTTTTCCTTATCCTGGATATACCATATTGTTGATTCACTAACATTGAACTCATAACCAACACCACTATAACTCATGTCTAAGCAAAGCTTAGCTAATACATTCATCTCCATAAGGCATCTCAGCACTTTCTTGCACTGAAGAATGCTAGATAGGACTTTAGCATTATGCTTTGGGCTCTTTCGAAACAGTTAAATCATCAACAAAAGGCATAAAAATGAGAGAAATGTGGCACTAAATAGACCTTGAAAAGGACTCTTATTTGATGTATGAAAGCTGAAGCAAGAAGGCTAAGTGTTACCTTGTTCAACCGTAGTTGGCAACGTGCCTGTCAGGCAGCTCTAATTTCTCACTGCCTTTTACTTGTCATCTGGTGACTGTGAAATTGTGGCAAACATTGATTTTGGAGTTATAGAGAAATTTTAGCAAGTATATGGAATATTAAAATAATGAGATTTATAGTACTAAGTGTGTATGTATATATCTATACATCTGTAACCATATATACATATGTATATATCTATATTTGTTTGCATGTTTTCTCTCCCCTATTAGACTGTAAGCTGTTTGAAAGTAAGAAATTTCAGGAATGGGAGGGGCCTATCAACTAACTGAGCCCAAGAGATATTAAGTCCTTTACCCAAGGTCATACTACAAACCCAGTATTTTTATAGTAAAAAATTGGAAATGAGGTGTGGCTAGGTGGCACAGTGAATAGAGCACCGGCCCTGGAGGCAGGAGGACCTGAGTTCAAATCCAGCCTCTGACACTTAACACTTACTAGCCATGTGACCTTGAGCAAGTCACTTAACCCCAAATACCCAATTCTGAGTGCTAATAGAGGAATAATACTATTACTAAACAAGACTGAAGAGATGAGGAGTAGTATAAGTTGAGGTCCAGCAAAATATAAGATCTTTTAGGGCAGGAACCTTTTTGTTGGTGGTGGTTTTTTTTTTTGTTGGCTGGTTGGTTTTTAATTTATTTCTTTTCTTTCTATATTCATAGCACTTAGCACAGTGTTTGACATGTTAGACACATAGTAAGTACTTAATAAATGATTGTTGATGAATTTTCTATCCAATTTCTTTCTTCATACTTTAATATAATGATAAAGTGGGCCCAGCTCCAGACTCCCCAGCCTGAAATATTTGTCTCAGGTTTGGACATTTTTTTAAACATCCTTCTTAATCATGTTGTAAAGAAGAATTAGAAACAAGGAGAAAGAACCACAAAAGAAGAAACAAAAGCAAAAACCAAAAAAAAGAAGGAAAGAAAGAAAGGAAGGAAGAAAGAAAGAAAGAAAGAAAGAAAGGAACGAAGAAAGAAAGAAAGAAAGAAAAAGAAAGAAAGAAAAGAAACAATATACTTTGATCTACATTCATACACCATAGTTCTTTCTCTAGGTGTGGATAGCATTTTCCATCATGAGTTTTTTGGAATTGAGTTTTGGACATTTCTTAATGTTACTATGCCCATAGATAATCTTATTGTCTTCACCATATATCAGACAAAATTAATGTCATGACTGGGGTCAAATGGCAGAATCAATGATAAAGTAAAGTTGAATGTGGAAAATTGAGTAAATTTTTAGCAGATCTGTAGCTAGACTAGTGCTTTGACTTGGGAGACTTTAAGAAAATTTTCTTTAATTATTGGAAATAGCCTTCAGTGAGAGACTTCCTTCTGTTGTCCGTTAATCATTTCAACAACCTCATCCTTGTATGATGAATATGCTAAAGGATAATGAAAATAACAGTACTTTATCCAGCTCTTTGCCCCTAATTTTGTGACTATTTCTTCAAATAGAAAACAGATTATCCTTTCACAGATCCTTGATGAGCCTGCCAGTCATATTTTTTGTTGTTCAGTTATTTTTAATCATTTCTGAATCTTTATGACACCATTTGTGGTTTTCTTGGAAGAGATCCTGGAATCCTTCGCCAGCTCATTTTACAGGTGAGGAAACAGAGGCAAGGAGGGTTAAATTTGTCTTGCCCAGGGTCACATGGCTAGGTCAGATTTGAACTCAGGAAGATGAATCTTTCAGATTGTAGATCCAGTGCTCTATTCACTGTGGCACCACCTTCTTACCCAGCTAAATTTGAAACACAGGTCTAAAGCTGACCAGATGATGCAAATACAGACAGTATTGCTATTGATATTATTCCCATGTCATATCTTTGGACACATATACTCATGCATGAGTAAAGGAGAAAGGAAGGGGATAAGCATTTATGTAGTTCCTATCTACTTCTATGCTAAACACTTCACAAATACTAGTTATTGATAATATTTAGTTAACTAATAATCAATAATAGCAAATGAGATTTAGCAATATTATCGAATATGAACCTCTGAAAAACCCTGGAACATGCAGTTATTATCTACTTTTTACAACTAAGGAAACTTAGGGAGATAGAGGTTACATGTTTTGTCTAGGTATAGAAAACTAGTAAATATCCATAAGCACATTTGAATTCAGTTCTACCTGCCTCCACACTGGGAGCACTGTGCACTATGGCGCCACCTAGCGGCCCCTGCTGTTCTAAGTAAGCAGTGAATACCTTAGTCCTTGGGTTTCCCAGAATAAGATCCTGTAAGTCATCAGGATACTATTGGTGATCATTGGGTCACATTTGTTTTACTGTGAGTTTCCAGTCAATGTGCTTATTTACTGGATTCTGCCACAGTCTAATTCTTTTAAATCAGAGACTGATTTCAAGTACAAAGAAGACTGCCTCTGAAATGGGGAGATAACCAAACTCCAAGGTGTTATTTGTAGCACTAAGCTGGCTTCAGTGATGCAGATGTAATGTAAAGAGATTGTTGTGGTCTCTAGAATATACTTTGTACCACCTCTTACATAAGACCCTTCCTTCCCCTTGTTGTTAGATATCTTCCCATATATATATATATATACACACATATGGTTATATGGGTATGTATATATGTTGTATACACACATATATATATATATACATATACACATGTACATGCATATCTATATCTACATATCATGTTTATTTATCTGTGTACATATCATTTGCTTATTGAAGACTATGTGCTCATTGAGGTCAGGGAGGTCCCCTGTGACCAAAAAAAGCACCTTGTCCTAGTAGGCATTTAGTAAAGGTTCAGAAGTTTGAATTAAGTGGCAGAGTTTTAGCTCTGTCCCTTTAATTAGCTATGGGACTTTGGGAAAATTGTAGATTTTTTTTTTAGGCAGAGAGGACTTTAGCAACATCAGCATCCTCCTTGTCCTAGTCCTTACATAATGGTTTACATTATAAAGCACTTTACTTAAATCATACTCAAAACAGTCTTGCAAGATAGGCAAGATGGGATTTATTTTCTCCATTTTATAAGATGAAGAAACAGAGCCTCCAATGGAGTGAGTGCCTTGTTCAAGTGGAAAAGATTTGAGGCCAGGTCATAGCATGTAATAACATTTGTAAAGCATTTAGAAAAACTTATTAACTTCCTTCCCCTCTCTTTCTAGCATCATATATTTAGAGCTGGAGGAAACCTTAGAAGTCATTGAGTCTAACCATCTCACATTATAGATAAGACAACTGAGGCCAAAAGGTGTAAGTGATTTACACACTGCCATTCAGAGAATAAGTACCTGAGGCAAGATTCAAATTCAAGTCTTCCTGTATCTAGGCCCTGTGTTCTCTCTGTTTAATTGTACTGACAACAAGCCCCATGTTCTTTCCATGATATTCTAGCTAGCCCATGAGAATACATCATAATATTTCAACAAACACTATTCCAACCTCTACCTGAAGCCGGTCACTAATATTTAGAATGTCTGTCTCAGTTTCCACATATGTATAAAGGGTGAGAATGGTGTCTGTATTGAACAATTGCCAAGACTTCTGTGAAACTTAAGGAGTGAGTATATGTTGAAGTGGTTTGTAATTCGTCAAGTGTTACAATACTATAAGGGATTTTTTAATTGTTGTCACTAATATGCACATAATATAGGTTTGACCCTGATACCTCATCTTGGACTTGCTGTAAATAACAAGTGTTCTTAACCTGTTTAGTTTCATGGGTAACTTTGGTCAATGGGTGAGGACCATGAGCCCTTTAGCAGAGCAATAAAATGAATTGCATATAATGAATAGGATCACAGAGGAAACAATGTATATGGATACACAGTGATCAAAATGTTTTTTTAAAAAATCATGGCCCCCAGGTTAATATCCCCTTCCTTGAACACATTGCTCTCCAGCTTCTTTAAAGGGATGAAGAAGAAATGGAATAGAATATGCAGGTAAGCACAAGGTCAGTGGATTTCTGGCATTTTTGACAACCAGTCTTTAGTGCAGACATTACATTCGTCTTCTTGGCTCCTTCTCCTCCCCTGCCTTTCGCCACTCATTTCTCTCCCTTTATTTCTGTACTGGCCTCACGTCAATTATCAAGTAATCACTTTCTCTTCTCTCTCACTACAATTATAGTATATCACCTAGGCATTCCCTGTCCAAACAGTGCCATGATCCAGACTTTGCTGAGGGAAGCTTTTGATTCTCCCAGTAAAGTTTCCTTGTTCTGTGTCCCATTTTTTTCCAGGTCCTGTTCTCTATTGGGGCTCTTAGTATCATATTTAGCTAAGCTGATCCAGTAATACCCATTAATGCATTATTATGGATTAGTTTACTATTCATCCACTCTAACAGCTGAATGTCACTCACTCAATAAATGTTTATTAACAACTCAGTATGCTAAGCCCTAGGTATAAAAACATTTGAAAAACTGTCCATGCTCTCCAGGAGCTCACAGTATAATGGAGAAGACATTATAGACATGTGTGTGTGTGTGTATAAAACATATAGAAAAGAAAATACAGTTGTAAGGTCATTGCAGAGGAAAGGCACTAGCCTTAAGGCAAACAGGGAAAGGTTACTTTTTTTACTCATTTTGTAGGGGGAAAGGCAGGGCAATTGGAGTTAATTGACTTGCCCAAGGTTACACAGCTAGTAAGTGTTAAGTGCTTGAGGCAGGATTTGAACTCAGGTCCTCCTGATTCCAAGGCTGGTGCTCTATTTACTGTGCCACCTAGCCATCCCAGGAAAGGTTTCTTATGGCAGGTAGAATTTTAGCTGAGACTTGAAGGAATCAGGAGGTAGATGTGAGGAGGAAGAGAATTTAAGACTTGGAGACTAAGTGCAAATGCACAGGGGAAGGAGATGAAAATCGGACCACTTTATTCAAGGAATAAATAGGCCAGTGCCACTGGATTTTATATTATGTGAAAGAATAAGTTGTAAGAAGACAGGAAAGATAGGAATGTTAATACCATCTCTCTGCCAGAAGAAATAAGGACATTTAATTTATTATTTCCTTGAAAATAATGTGGTTTTTAACAAGGTCAAATGAAAAGGCAAATGGAATGACTTTTGCGATCTGAATTTCAGGCACTGGAATAGACAAATGAATAATCTTGATTTTGTGGCATCATCCCTCAAATCTCACTGCCTAGACAAACTCATAAAACCACAAAATCTCAGGGCTAGATGGGACTTGTTCAATGTTCCGTCCAATGCAGCAAACCTTCCCTGGCTATAATTCAGAAATGGAAGTGTTCAGCAGATATCATCCAGACCAAACCCCTTTTATCATGAGGCCTAGTTAAGAGAAAGAGGTAATGAATTAGACAGGATGACAAAACCTAGGACATAGGAGATAAGAAATAATTTACAATTTATATTAAATAGGAAATAATGTAAACTTAAGTGATGACCTGTGTGATTAGAGGTACCATGGCATAGTGGGTACAAGTCAGAGTCAATAAATGTAGGCTCATGTTCTTCCTATTATGCTTGCTGACTGGATGACTTCTCACAAGGATGATAAAATCCATAAGAGTTCCCATTCTCTATTGGAACACAAAAGTTTACTACTTGATGAACCAGTGGAGTGGATAGTGTTCTGGCTCTGAAATCAGAGTTCGGACATGACCCTCAGTCAGTGCTTTGCTGGTAAATGCTTAAAATAAACAATATGTATGCGTTACATGCCTTTAGATTTAATCTTTTTGATTAACATTTTATCCATGACCTTCTTAAGTGGAGACAATCAACAGAAGAATCAATCAAGCCCTGATTTGTAGAGGTTTACCAATTTCCAAGGTGTAAATGTTCTTACTGAAGATTTAGCGATTAATTCTCAAGTTCTTCTGAATTTCCTTCTACACAGCCCTGCCCTTCGTGGCTTATTAACTCTATATCCTTAGACAACTTGTTTAACTTCTCTGGTCCTGTCTTTGCTTTCCTTTCATGTAAAAGAAAAGGGATGGAATCATTGAGGCATTTGGGGTCCCTTCCAACTCTAATCTGTAATCTGATGCATATACTTTAAAAAATAACAGGTCTACAATGAAAACAATAAAACACACACACACATACATATAGTTGTCTTTGAGCTCAAGAAAGTGAAGGATCAACAATGGCTGGAGGAATCAGAGAAAGCTTTCTGGAGGTGGTAGTACTTTAGTCGGGTTCAAGAGAATAAGTCCCAGATGGGTAGTGGAGAGAATGAATGCTATTCCAGGGAAGTGGGACAGCCTGCCCCAAAAACACAGGGTATAGAAGTAAGGAGGTAGGTAGGTGGCACAGTGGATAGAATGTTATGTCTGGAGTGAAATGAGTTCAATCTGGCCTCAGATACTTCCTAGCTGTGTGTCCTTTGCAAGTTATTTAATCCTGTTTGCCTCAGTTTCATCAGTTCTAAAATGAACTGGAGAAGGAAATGGCAAAGCCCTCCAGTATCTTTGCCAAGAAAACTCTAAATATGGTCGTCAAGAGTTGGACAAGACTGCAGGGACTGAACACACATATACATGCATAAAGGCAGGGAGGAGACTTGGCCCCAGTCACCTTACCCATGAGCCCCTTGATATGAACTGTCCCTCCCCCTCTCTTTCCATTCTGGTTTCTCTCGAATTTATGGAACATGGGAATTCTTACCTAACTCTCTGTGTTACCAATCCTCTATCTACCCCTTAATATCTATTATTTCCCTTGTTGTCACAGAGAACCTAATGGCCTTTTCACATATATAATGGATGCCTCATGAAGGCCTCTCCCAAATGAGGATGTGGCCTATTAACCTGAGACATAAAGAAAAATGAAAATGCTCTGCTCACTTTCACGATATAAGTAAATCTGGTTTTATGACAAATCAAATCATTTCCCTCAGTCTTCTTTATGGGAGGTTTTTACTCACTTTGAGTGTCTGTCTCCTTAGGTAATTGGACTAGGACTTCACATTTCAATAAAATCCACATAAATATTAGAAAAACAGCATCCTTTTAAACATTCAAGTGTCCCGGGCCCCGGGTTCTATTTTGATAAAGAAAATGCCATTTATAATGACTGACATCCACACTTATAGTCTCACCATCTTTGAATCAACCCTGATTTGGGGGAAAATTTTTATTATTTATTGGGTCAGAGGCAACATGATGTAGCATAAGAAGAATTGTTATTGGTGGTTGAAAGCCAGGGTTTAAACTACATAGCTGCCATCATGTGATCTTAGACAAGTCATTTCCCCTTTGCAATCCTCAGTTCCTGATTTGGTCATATGGGGACAACTTTACTTCACAGAGATGTTGTGGAGATGAAATGAGGCAATGTATAAAAATTTTCTAATGTAAAGCACTATATAAATGAGGCAAGGTATAAAAAGAATTTTCTAATGTAATATACTAGATAAATGCCAGTTATTATTATGATTGTGCTTTGAATTATGACAGCCTTTAGCTACTGACACAAAGAACTGTTAAAATGCAAAAGGCTAGGCTACGTAGGGGTTGGCAGTGTAATAAATATGATCTCATTTCTCGCCATCTCTTTACATAAGGGTTTTTTTTTTAACTTTCCTTGAGTGTCTGCCTTTTAAGGTTACTGTAAAGGATTGCCCTTACTTTTGTATGATATTCTATGCTAGTAAATGGTGTTTTATATTATCCTCACAACCATTCAATAAAATAGGTAGGGGTAATCCTTCCATTCTTTCATTCATCCTTCCATTCATCCATCCATTCAACCATCCATCCATCCATCCATCCATCCTTCCATTCATTCTTTTATCACAGAATAATTATATCCTCTCAGAGTTGGAAAGTACCTCACTGACCTTCTGATCTGATCCACATCTATACATAATACCCTCCTATACTGCTACTGACAAGTAGTTGCCCAGTCTTTGCTTGAAGCTCTTCAGTGAAGGAAGACCCACTATCTCCCAAGGCAGTCCCTTCTATTTCTGTATAATTTTAATTGTTAGGAAGCCTTTATTTAGATCAAGCTGAAACTTTCTTCCTACAGTTCCAACCCTTTGCTCCTAATTTTGCCACCTGGTATAAAGAGAAATAAATCTAATTCCACTCTGGTCTGATTGCCATCTAAGAAGTAGAAGAAAGCAGACATTTCCTACCTAAGTCTTCTCTTAAATAGGCTTGATATTCTCCGTTCCCTCCACACTTTCCTGTCAGTCAAAACACTTGAGGTCCTTCACCATCCTGCTTACTTTCCTTCAGGCTCTCTCCAGCTGATCGGTATCCTTTCTAACAATGTGAAATCTGAAAATTATTACAATGCTATGGACATGCTCTGGCCAGTGAGGCAGATCTCAAGAAGGTCTTTACCTCCCTAATCATTCATTGAGAAAGAGGAGATCTAAGGCAGAAAGGGATTGGACTAAAGAAATGTGGGGCGCAGTTTGGCCTCCATCTCTTCTGAGTTGTATGACTTCAGTAGGTCCTTTCCCTTCTCTATCAGTTTACTGAGTTAAAGAAAATTTACTTAAACAACTGTAATTCCTATGCCATAGTCCCTATGTGAGGATCAAATGAAACTATATATGCAAAGTTCTTTCCAAACTTTAAATTTTTGTATAAATATCAAATCACTGCTATTTATCTATTCATTAATGAAATACTATTTATTAAGAATTTACAGTGTTCAGTGAAGGATCCTCTCACTGGCTTTTCTTTTCTTTCTTTTCTTATTATAAATATGGCAACTGGGGTCCAAAGAGAGATTCAGTAATCAGATGAGACAAAATATATAGCAGGATTTGAAATAGCAAAATCAGTTTTGAAATAGACCTCTGATTTCATTTCAGTGAAGAAACTTTACAAATATAGATCAGCCACCCTTCTACATCTTTTGGTCTTTAAAGTACTTTTTCAAGAATAATTTGTCCATACTGTCATAGCTTTGTATTTCAAAGATGAGATTTGAACCCAGGAATTCTTTAGTCTTTCGTCTTCTTATTTTTATTTTTGTACATCTGTATGTGAGCTCATCTATCATCGAGGTCTAAACCTTTGTACTGGATTTTAGATGTATAAGACAAATCAATAAGTATTAATCCAATGCTTACAATGGGTCTCACCTTGTGTTGGGTGCTTTTAAGGAAATTGGTCAAAAAGAAACCTTAAATATTTTTTTCTAAAATTAACGAAGTGATAAAAGGTGAGTTATGGTTTCAATCTAATGCAACTTACATACTCGTGCACTTATATACGCATACATATGTACACATATATATTATACATGTGTATATATACGTTTAATTGCATCTCACTAAACATGCTAATGAAATATGAAAATTAGATAATATTTGAAATTCTTTGTTGTGATTATTCTTTAGTACAATAGCCAGAGTTTTGTATCTGAAGAACACCTAGATAATTAATCAACAAACATTTTTAAGCCTCATTTTTTTCTTGGATGATATTGTAAGAAGTGTGTCATAGGGCATAGAGAGCTGACTTTAGCCTCTGAAAAACACCATATAAATGGTCCTTGGTAATCACTTATCCTCTCAGATATCTGCACAGCTTTGTACAACTATATGTTAAAGCAAAGGTCCTGATCTGTATTGGCAGAGGAAAGGTCTTCATGTAGGGCATGGGTGGGGAACCTATGGCCTTGAGGCCCCATGTGGCCCTCCAGGCCCTTTGACAGAACGTGAAGAGTTTGGATTCCTTCAAAGGCCCACACTTGAGGACCTAGAGGGCCACATATGGCCTCAAGGCTATAGGCTTGCCACCCCTGCTCTAGGGATTTCCTTTGCTTGTGGATTTCAGGTCCAGTTCTTGTTTGCTATCCAATGAGGTAGGCACTGGAGATACAAAGAGAATGAATGGAATAATTCTTACTTTCAAGGAGTTTGCATTTTAGCAAGAGACTCTTCAAACCTACTAACTGATGAAATTTCTAACCATAGTAACAAAGGAAACAAAGTAAAAAAAATAATAAAAATGACCAGTTGGTTTGTGTGTCTCCTTCCTGCTTCCACAGTGACGCTAGTGGTAAAGACATACGAGGTCTAAGCCTCCAAGAGTTAATAAGATATCCACAGCCATTAACTGTATGTCCTACAAATGTAAAATCTTTGTCCGATATCCAATCATTACGCTTTTGGAAGATGTGAACCACATCAATATTGATACTCTAGTGTTATAAAATCTGAAGTCAAAAGGGGGTTATTGCCAAAATTAAGGATGACTCACATGTTTTCCTTGGAGAGGCAAGCAAATGAGCTGGCAGGGAAGGTTTCATCATGCTCTCAAAGGCAGCAAGAACTAATTTCATGAGATATTTTGGTCCTTTAACTTGCAGTTCTTACAGATGTAAGCAAAACAACTCTAAGAAAGTAATTTGCCATTAAATTCTAACATCTGTTGTAAAACATGAAAAGGTAGAGAAATTTTATTTTAAAAGTTGACAAAATCCTAAAAATCAAATTAATATGTGCTGCTATTCTCAGTGATGTTAACATAAAAGATGATGTTGAAAAATACATGGGAAAATATGGTTTGTTAGAAAGGAAAGAAAAAGAGACCAAATATTTGAAAACTATTCAAAGATCTAAATATTATAAATTAGAAATACTTTTAATAATATAAAGTTAAAGACTACTGGCCTTGGCAATCACTGAATACCACAGAAAAGGATACCGACTGAATCTTTAAAAAAAAAATGGAAGAAGAGATTCCTGATAGGGAAGTGATAGCAAAAACAACTTTATCCAATCAGTTGATCAAATGGAGCAACCACAGAAATCAAGATCAAATTAGAAGGAAGGATAAAAATGAGAAGCCATTGAAAATAATCTTAACATCTTTGTGGAGGTAGAGAGAATGAGGTCATATATGTCTTTCCTTTCCTGGAATGAGTGACTCAATCTTCAAGTTAAAGAGTTTGTTTTACTGTCAAATTCCTTCAAGTCTCTCCCTCTTCTTACTATTTCTACTGGAGGCAGCTTGGACCTGGATTTGATCCCTGACTTTGCCACTCATTGCTTTTTTTGACATTTGGCAAATGATTTAATCTATCCATGTTAGGGTAAGGCTAGAGGGCCTCTAAGGTGATTTTCACCTCTAAATCAATAATTTTGTTGCCTATTTTCCTTTTTTTATTCATATCTCCCTTTTTTTCTTTTGGTCTTTTAAATTTTTTTTCTTGATTTAGAAGTGGAAAAAAAAGTACTTTCTCAAACACTATTGTATTAAATGTTATACCTTCACAGTCAGTCACTTGATTGAAATGTGCTTTTGAGTAACATGTACAAAGACTTCAAAATTCTTCTTTGGTTATTGTCTATTGATTATAAGAACATGTTTCACTGAGAGCAAATACTTTTCCAACAAAGAAGCTCTAAAACATGGCACCATCATGAAAGTTTACTTTGTAAATGCAGCCCTGAAATAATTTGTTTAAAGACTCTCATCATTAAGATGAAATGAGGCATATGAAAGGGGAAGTTTACCAATGTCATTGAAGATTACAATTGAAAATAAATCTGCTAACTGTATTAAAAATACATTATGAGAGACAGATATATGCTTTGATGGCCTGTCTATTGAGTTCTTATCTATATGCATGTATATCCAAAATAGCCATTGCAGGTATACCATTAGTTAGATCTAGCATTTGATTAAAGGAAGAGCTAGATGCCATTTGTATTATTAAAAAGGTTTTTTTCGTTGTTCTTTTGTTTGTTTTTATTCTATGTGTCCCACATCCAGTAAATGGGCAGCTAGGTGGCTGAGTAGATAGAGTGCAGGACCTGGAGCCAGGCAGACTCATCTTCCTGAATTCAAATCTGGTCTCAGACACTAACCCACTGTGTGATCCTGGGAATGTCACTGAACCCTGTTTGCCTCAGTTTCCTCATCTGTAAAAAGATCTGGAATAGTAAATGGCAAACTATTCCATTATCTCTACCAAGAAGATCCCCCCAAAACAACACATCCCCAAATCCCCCAACAACATAACCAGTAAATATTTTGCAAGGGAGTAATGCAAGGGTGCAGGATGGTTTTGAACAACCTATTTTAAGGACATACTGAATTTTTATTTGTTTTATATCAGAGTTCAGGTCTCTGGTTTTGAATACCCTCAACAGAAAGGAGAAAAAGAAAGTCTCAGTGGGGATCTCTGGGTATACAACTAGCAGTCATATCTGAGGACACTTATATTGGTCTATTCATCGTGATAAACATTTATTAATCACCTCCTCCTTGGTGATGATTTTGCCAAATGAAAGGAACAAAGAAAAATTAAAAAGAGAAAAATTAAATATTTCACTCAGAAAACATATGGTCTTCTGGAGTAGAGGAAGATCGTTTTACACAGCAGTTGATATAGATAAGAAGAATATCTACACCATGATACTATTATCAGGTGGGAGTTTCTTTTTGGTTCATTTACAGAAGAGATAAAGAAATTTAAGATAAAATATGAATAATCCTTAGACGTCTCAATTGAACTAATTAACTGAAGGCATAAACTAGGTTCAAACAATCTAATTAATAGATTTGGGTAGGACTGCATGCTTTTGAACTTTGAGATTAAAGCGGATGATAAAATGTATTGGGGTTGGCTGAAAGAGTAAACATGTATCTGAACATTATGTATTTCAGAGAAGGAGGATATGTCAACAGAAGTATGGGAATAATTACTTTAGGAGTAAAAACTTTGAGCCTGTTTTAAAAAGCCAAACGCTGTTGCCTGTAACCAGACGGTGGGAAGGATCAGGTTAACCCAGAGAGAGCATTCATACTTGTGCCTCCTCTCTCTCCCCTCCTCAAAATATGTCATCTGAGAAATTGGACCAGTAAGAAACAAAACTGAAGGAGGACAGCCTAGACATGTGGAGAGAAGTGTAGCTTCAGGACTTTAAAAGGGCTCCAACCCTTTGAGTACACAAGGGAATTACACATAGCTCATGGGAACTTCATGTGAACTCCGCAAAGGATAAAAGGACGTTCATACAACCAGGAACTGTAATTTACCCCCTTGCAACATATACTGTTCACTTTATCCATTTTACTTATTTAGATCTCTATATACTTGAAGGAGACACCTTCCCAGACTTTCGGAGAAAAATTTTTGTATCAGCTTTTTTAGTGTACTACCCTATAAAACCATCATACCTAAAACTTAGATGATTCTGGCTAATTTATCAAATAATGCTCAGTGGGGATGATACTGATTGATGGGTGCTTATAAGCAGTAATATTGGAATCCACAACCTCTCAGTGTTACCCCTAGATCCTTGAGGCAAGTAATAGCAAGCTGTTTTCTGGGGACCCAATCTGCAAGTATGATTAGAAATTGGTGCCTAGAAGAGATTGATATAAAAGGTGATTTGTGTAGGTTGCAAACCCGCAACATTAGGAATTAGGGGAAAACAACACAAAGGAACTACTTCCTGTGCTGTGTCTTTGTAGAGAGATGAGACTCTTGAGAAGAGGTGAAAGAAGGAGTACACTTTAGAAGTGAATGACTAGTTTCCAAAGGCAAAGACAGTGGAGAAATGGAATACAAAATTCATGACGATAGTTTGGCTAGATGTGGATTTTGAAAAGGAGACTAATTTGAAGTATGTGAACCATTTTTGGCAGTTCTATAAATGCCACATTGATGAAATAATAGTTAATCCTAAAAGCATTAGATAACAGCTCAATAGGGAAATGATGTGGTCAAGACTTCAGAATTATTTTGTAGAAAGGATTCCTTGGATATTAGGAATTTGGAAGGAAACAGCCCATTTAAAAAGTTTTTACTTCAGCACAGGAGAATGGATAAAGATGCAAGTTATGGTAGCTCACATGTGAGTGAATAGAAAGGGAGCAGATTTGAGAGTTGTGGAGATAGTGGGGGAACAATAATTGATAAGACCAAGATTTAGAATTTGGATGACAGAGTGGGGTGGGGGTACCTGCAGTGGAAATATGAGTTTGAATAAAGAACAAGTTGGGAGCTGGAGATAGACATGTCAATAGGACATAGAGGTGTAACCACCTAATGGGCTGAGGGCAGTGATGAACTAGGGTTAAGGAAAAAGTTGTATATACAGTTTTGGGAGGCATACAAATAAATTTCTATCTATACAAATATCTCTACATTATATATGCATGCACACACAAAGATCTATACAAATAGATCTCTTTAATTATCATCTTATAATTAAATTTACATGAATGATGAGGTGACCTAGGGGTAGAATGTAAAGGGGATAGAGGAGAGGAAGCAAGATAAAAATTTGGAGGATGGCACTCTTTGGGACATAACAGATGTATCCAGGAAGGGATAGTGAAAATGAACAGTCAGGTAGTATAAATAGGAGAAAACACTGCGAAGGATGCCTGGGCAGAAGAGAAGATCCAAGAGATGGAGGGTGATCAGCAGTATCAAAAGAAGTGCAGTGATCCTGATGTATAGGGACTGGGAAAATAGTATTGATTTTTTCCCTTAGAACACTCCATAACCCTTAGGACCATGGTGCTATTGAAAGCAGATGACATAGTTCTCAGGAGGGACTAGGAAGTAAGAAGTTGCAGATAACAAGTAATTTATCTATAAAACGTAGAAGAGGTAAAGATAGACAACCTAAGAGATTGGCAGGGGTAAGGGGGTGTGTATTTAAGGTGCAGGATACCAAGGCATTTTTAGGTAGAGGATAGTGAGTAAAAGAGAGAGACTGAAGGTAAGAACAAAAACGGGAAAAGCTCTTAGTGGTGAGAGGAAGTGATCAAAATTATAGGTAGAAGAATTGGCCTTAGCAATGAGAAGGGCTTCCTCAGAAACTACAGCTCCTCCAAATAGAGAATAATACATGTTATAGAGAAATTCTATGGTATGGAGTAGGAAAGAAGACTACTCAGAGTGAATAGCTCTGCTTTTTTAAAGTATAAAAGAATAGTTTCTCTGGGGTCTGCTTGCCCTGATTTCACATCTGTGTGCCTTTTTAGTTGAAGACACAGAAGTGCCACTTGTCCCAAAACAACAACAGAAGACTTCCTTTCTGGGCATACTCTTGAGCCAAGTGGCACTGCAAGCAGGAATGGGGATTTCAGCATAAAGGTGGGATCTGAAACTCTCAAGGAAGCCATATTGGCTGATGTGGCAATAACAGTCAGATATCCTGCTACAAGATGACATTGGCAAGCTTGTTAATGCCACCATCTTCCCACCTGTAAGTCACCTAGTTAAATATTATCCTGATTAATTCCTTCTCCAGCAGGTGGGATCAGTGGGTGCCACTTTTGAATAGACAGTTTCTGCACACAGCTTCATCCCCAGATTTTCTGTCTCTGGAGTGTAATACTTCCCTTCCTCAACTGTTAAATTCCATTATTTTGTTAAACAGCAGCATCATTAATATTCTTACATAGAAATGCAGAGTAAAATGTCTGTTATTTTCATTTATAGACTGGGAGCTGAGGGGGAAAACACAAAAGAGATACATTTTTTTTTAAAAAAGAGCTTCTTTATTATTTGCTGTCTATTCAATAAGCCCTCTTTTAAGAGAATCATCATATTTTAGAAAGCTCAACATAGCAAGGTCATCAGGTCAAGCTCATCTATCTCTTCTGTTTTCCCTTATATTGTTCACAGTCTCTGTAGCAGCTGCTCTCCTATTACTGCACTCTCCTGAAAAAAAAGTGATTGGGAAATTCGTTGAAGATGCTGTTTAGTTCAGTGTTTTCATTTATCAAATGTGCATTTTGGGGACTAGGCACTGAGGATAACACATGGGTACACAGGGAAGGGTACCTGTTCTCAAGGAGGGCAGAGGTGAAAAAGATTACAACACACACAGATTACATGCACATATGTACACACTATAGTGGAAAACAGGATGTGATCATTGCATGCTACAAATGTGAGTGAAGTGCATCAATCAATCAATTTTTCAAGAATCTACTTTGTCTAAGACTAGCTGGGCACCATGGGAGCTATCAGGGAACCATTATTACCACCAAGGACCTGATGATACAGTTGAGAAATTAAGAATCTAGTAAATATCTGGCTGTTGTCCATAAGGTTAATTTTATCAAGTTTAATATGGATGCCTTTCACTTCACGTGATGCTATTGTAAGTTGCGTGATATTCTGTCAGTTATCCATAGCCAAGCTGTAGTGCATCAGCTGTAACAGACTATGTCTTAGTGTCACTTCCATCAGAAGTGGAAAGTATTGTAGTATATGGTTCCTAGAGAAAGTATGAGCTGTGATTTGATTTTTAAATAAAGGAGAAAAAAAAGTTCTACTGCAAAAAATATCTTGCCAGCTTGTTGAAGCCAAGGAAGAGAATGTTCTGTCATGCCAAGTGCATCATTTGGGAAAGAAAGCAAGAATGAATGATGAGACCTAGGAGATTAATTATCTAGGGTGAAAAATAAGTTTGGTTTTTTTTTTTTGGTCTTCATTAATTTGTTTGTTTACTTTTAGTTTACAAGATTCAGTTACACAGGCCCTCCACTTTCAAATGTTCTCCCCCTTGCCTCCTAATCCCCCCACCCCCCATGGCAGCATGCAGTAAAGTATAGGATCTGCAAATGCTTTCACATTAGACATTAGTCAGCTTATAAAGAAGGATTATAACCAATGGAATGAACAATGGGAAAGAGGAAACAAAACCAAACAAGAAAAAGAAAGAGAGCTACTAGTTTGCTTTAATCTGCATTCAAACTCTATAATTCTTTTTCTGAATGTATTCTTTAAATTCTATGAATTCTTTTTCTTTCCATCATAAGTCTTGGAGTTGTCTTATGACCTTTCATTGCTGAGAAGAGCCCAATCTATCAAAGTTGGTTGTCACACATATGATGTGTCTGTAATTGTATACAAATTTCTCCTGGTTCTGCTCTTCTCACTCAATATCATTTTATATAAGACTCTCCAGGTAAATATGAAGTCCATCTGCTCCTCATTTCTTAAAGCACAATACTATTCCATTACATTCATATACCACAACTCGTTTAGCCATTCCCCAATTGATGGGCATCCCCTTAATTTCCAATTCTTTGCCACTACAAAAGAGTTGCTATATATATATATATATTTTTTTTTTTTCTACATACAAGTCTTTCTCCCTCTTCTATGATCTCTTTGGTATACAACACTAGGAGTGGTATTGCTGAGTATGCATGTATTTATAGCCCTTTTGGGCATAGAGCAAAATTGCTCTCCAGAATGGTTGAATCAGTTCATAACTCCACCAACAATGCATTAGTGTTCAAATTTCTCCACATCCTCTCCAGCATTTGTCATTTTCCTGTTTTGTCATCTTAGGCAATCTGACCAGTGAGAAGTGGTACCTCAGAGTTGTTTTGATTTGCCTTTCTCTAATCAATGATGATTTAGAGCATTTTTTCATATGATTGAAGATATCCTTAATTTCTTCCTCTGAAAACTGCCTGTTCATATCCTTTGACCATTTATCAGTTGGGGAATGACTTGTATTCCTATATATTTTAATTAATTCTCTGTACATTTTAGAAATGAGGCCTTCATCAGAGATACTGGTTTAAAAATTCTTTCTCAATTTTCTACTTCCCTCTAAATCTTGGTTACATTTGCTTTTTTTGTGCTGAAACTTGAATTTTATGTGATTAAAATTATCCATTTTGCATTTTATAATGCTCTGTAACTCCTGTTTGGTCATAAAATCTTCACTTCTCCATAAATATAACAGGTAAACTATTCCTTGCTTTCCAAGATTGCTTACAGTATCAGCCTTTATACCTAGAATGTATACTCATTTAGACTTGATTTTAGTATATGGCATTAGATATTGGTCTATACCCAGTTTCTGACATACTATATTCCAGTTTTCCCATCAGTTTTGTCAAATAGTGAGCTCTTATCCCCAAAACTTGGGTCTTTGGGTTTATTAAAGAGTAGATTACTATAGTAATTGACTACTGAGTCTCATGTACCAAATCTATTCCATTGATTCACTACTCTATTACTTAGCCAGTACCAAGTAGGGTTGTGGGTTTGTTTGTTTTTTTTACTGATAAGGATGTGTGATGGAAAAAGGTTCAAGGTCAAAGTCCTCGGTCTGAAGGGGGGGGAAATGAGGAGGGTGCCGCTCCAGAAGTGAACAAGAGTCCATGCAAAGGTCTGGAGACAGGCATAGAAAGCTGTATGTGAGAAGAGGGTGGTGGGCAGCTGGGCCAGGCCACGCTGTCAGCAAAGGGGAATGGTGGACACAGAATAAGGCTGGACAGCCGGCAGAGCCAGCTGGTGAGAGCCTCACACCCAAAAAGAGGAACCTGCTTGATGCCAGAGGTAATGGGGAGTCACTGACTGAGTGAGGGGCTGTGGTGAGATGGTCAGAACTGGGCTTTAGGGGTTGGATGAAGACTTCACTGGACTGGGAGGGGCCTCGATTCAGTGAGAGCAGAGGCTATGGAGGGCTGCTGAAGACCTAACCAAAGGTAGTGGAGGTGAGAGCTGCTCAGGAGAGGAGATAGGGGAAGGAGAGGGACAGGCCCAGGGTAGCTGTGGCCTAGATAAAGACACAACAGCAAAGGTTATTCTTCTGCCTAAAAAAATCACTAACTGCCCACCCAGGTTCTCTCTGTGGCACCCTAGGGCCCTGCCCAGAACCAAGCGGCAGTCAGTGGGAAGGCAGGGCAGCAGGTGGGCAGAGGCATGTGCTTGAAGCAGCAAGGTCTCCTTACCAGCTTATCCTCTCTAGCTCAGAAAATGAGCAACAACTTCCAAGCAATCTTAAAAAGAGAAAGTGCACTTTTTTTTATTGGCTCCCGTTGGGTCAATGCTGTCAAAAAACTCATCGATCTCTTTCCTAATTCTCTCTGCAAGCAACATCGAGAGAGAAATGTGAGGACCAGGGCCTGTTTCTGCATAGCAGCCTGCTCCTTCTCCTTCTGTCCCTGTCTCTCTTCTTTGGCCTGACGTGCTTTGTCCAGGAACTGGGCTTGGGCAGACTGAGATGTGCTGAACATTATTGCAAACCTGAGGATTTGCTTTTCCTGCAGAAATGGCAGAGAATCATTAGATCACACACTGGACTTGAGACTTAAGGCCGCATCTTACTTTATTTGGATTCTGTTGTCTCAGACTTTACCCACTCGGGGCCGGGGCCAAGGCCACCTCAGCCTGATACCCCGCACTCCGCTGGGCCTCAGACAGCGACCGAGGCCACCATCCTGCACCAGTACCAAGTAGTTTTGATGACTGCTGCTTTATGACACAGATTAAAATGTTATGACTAGGCCACCTTCCCTAGCATTTCTTTTAATTAATTCCCTTGATATTCTGGACCATTTCATCTTCCAAATGAATTTTGTTACTATTATTTTTACCTCTATAAAGTAATTTTTTGGTACATTGATTGGTATGGAACTAAATATGTAATTTAATTTAGGTAAAATTGCCATTTTTTTTTATTATATTAGCTCGACCCAGCCATGAACAACTGATGTTTTATCAGTTAGTTAGATCTGACTTTATTTGTGTGGAAAGTGTTTTGTAGTTGTGTTCATATAGGTCCTGGATTTGTTTTGGCAGGTAGATTCACAAATATTTTATAATGTCTACAGTAATTTTAAATGGGATTTCTCTTTCTATCTCTTGCTGTTGGATTTTTTTTTTGAAATATACAGGAATGCCAAGGAGTTATGTGGGTTTATTTTATGTCCTGCAACTTTGCCAAATTTATTTATTGTCTCAAGTAGTTTTTTACTTGATTCTCTAAGTATATCATCATATCATCTGTCAAAAGTGATAGCTTAATCTCTTCTTTGTCTAATTTGACTCCTTCGATTTCTTTTTCTTCTCTAATTGCTACTGCTAATATTTCTAGTACAAAATTGATTAAGAGGGGTGATAGTGGAAATCCTTGTTTCACCCCTTATCTTACTGGAAAGGGTACTAGCTTATCCCCATTACATATAATACTTGCAGATTGTTTTAAATAGATCCTACTTATTATTTTAAGGAAGACACCATTTATTCCTATACTTTCTAGTGTTTTTAACATGAATGGATATTTTATTTTGTCAAAAGCCTTTTCTGCATCTATTGAGATAATCATATGGTTTCTGCTAGGTTTATTGTTGATATGATCAATTATCCTGATGGTTTTCCTAATATCGTACCATCCTTGCATTCCTGGAATAAATCCTACCCGATCAAAGCATATTATTCTTGTGATAAATTGCTGTAGTATTTTAACTAATGTTTTATTTAAAATATTTGTATCTATATTCACGAGGGAAATTGGTCTATAATTACCTTTCTTCATTTTGACTCTTCCTGATTTAGGTATCAGTACCATATTTGTATCATAACAGTAATTTGGTAAGACTCCTCATTCACCAATCTTCCCAAATATTTTGTAGAGTATTGGAATCGATTTTTGTTAAAATGTTTGATAGAATTCACTAGTAAATCCATCTGGCCCTGGAGATTTTTTCCTAGGGAGTCTGTTGATGACTTTCTTTTTCTGTGATGGGCTTATTTAAGTAATTTAATTCATTTTCAGTTAATTTGGGCAACTTATATTTTGTAACTATTCATCCATTTCACTGATTGTCAAATGTTTGTGTATACAATTGGGCAAAAATAATCCCTAATTATTTTTTTAATTTCCTCGTCATTGGAGGTAGATTCACACTTTTCATTTTTGATACTCATAATTTGGTTTTCTTCTTTATTTTTTTATCATACATAAAAAGGCTATCATTTTTTTCATAAAACCATCTCTTAGTTTTACTTATTAATTCAATAGTGTACTTAATTTCAATTTTATTGATCTCTCCTTTGGTTTTCATTATTTCCAATTCAATATTTAATTAGGGATTTTAAATTTGTACTTTTTCTAGCTTTTTCAATTGCATGCCCAATTCATTGACCTCCATTTTCTCTAATTTATTCATGTATGCATTTAGGGGTATAAAACTTCTCCTAAGAACTGCCTTTGCTGCATCCCTCGAGTTTTGGTGTGTTGTCTCATTATTGTCATTCTCCTGAATGAAGTTACTGATTGTTTCTATAATTTCTTGTTTTACCCACTCATTCTTTTTTTTAATTTTTTTTTTTTAAAGCAATCGGGGTTAAGTAACTTGCTCAAGGTTACACGGACAGTTATTTCTGGGTGTGGTGCTGAGTGTCTGAGCCCAGATTTGATCCAGGTCATCCCGACACTGGAGCCGGTGCTCTTACTCGCTGAGCCACCTGGCCGCCCCTAAGCAATTGGGGTTAAGTAACTTGCTCAAGGTTACACGGACAGGTGTTTCTGGGTGGGTGCTAAGTGTCTGAGCCCGGGATTCGATCTCCAGGTCTTCTCAACACTGGAGCCGGTGCTCTTACTCGCTGTGCTACCTGGCTGCCCCACACCCACTCATTCTTTAGGATTAAATTATTTAGGTTCCAATTAGTTTTTAGTCTATCTTTCCATGGTTCTTTATTGCATATGATTTTTATTGCATTATGATCTGAGAAGGATGCATTTAATATTTCTGTCTTTCTGCACTGAATTGTGAGATTTTTGTGCCCTATTACATGGTCGATTGTTATTTGAGTGCCATGAACCACTGAGAAGAAGGTATATTTCTTTTTATTCCCATTTAGGTTTCTCCAGAGATCTATCATATCTAGCCTCTCTAAAATTTTATTCGCCTCCTTAACTTCTTTCTTTTTTTTTTTGAGGTTAGATATATCAGGTTCAAAGAGGGGGAGATTACCCTCTGATTCTAGGATCTCAGGGCAGTTTTCTTTGACAGTCTCTTAGAGGATGTTGTCCAGGCTGCTTTTTCCATCATGGCTTTCCAGTAGACCAATAATTCTTAAGTTATCTCTCCTTTATCTGTTCTCCAGATCAGTTGTTTTTCCAGTGAGATATTTTACAATTTAATCCAATTTTTCAATCTTTATGTTTTGTTTGACTGACTCTTGATGCATCATAGAGGCCTTAGCTTTGATTTGACTGATTCTGACTTTTAGTGAATTATTTTCCTTGGTTAGTTTTTGAAACTCCTTATTTAGGGAGGTATTTTCTCCAGTTAGATTTGGAAACTCCCATCCCACTTTGAAAATTTTACTTTTTAGGGATTTGTTTTCTTCAGTGAGAGTTTTTTTTTTCAATTTGTTCACTGTAGATTTAAATTTATCTTCTACCTCTCTAATTTGGCTTTTAAAATCTTTCTTGAGCTCCTCTGTCTGCCTTTTAGGCTTAAGACTGGTTCATATTTCCTTCTGTGGTCTCAGGTGTAAGGATAGAGTCCATGCTGTCCTCTGTATTTGGTTGTTCTTACTTGCTATAATAAGAATGGATCATTTTTATTGCTTTTGATTTCTCAGTTTCCTTCTTACCCATTGTGATTGCCTATTTCCTGACTTAGCTTCTTAGGGTGGGAGCTAAGGACCTGGTTGTTGACTTTGTGTGCTGTAACCTCTGGCTATCTAGACTGAGGCCAAGGCCAGGACTCTCAGTGTTTCCCCTGAGTTACACTGAGGCTCGCAGAGTAAGGAGTGGGGGAGAGGTGGTCTAGCCACTTCAGGTTTACACCTCTGTGCCCATGGGCTACAGTGCTGGCAGGCTCAGCAGCTGATGGCCGGCAGTGCTGGTGTCTGCAGATTCCCCTGGTGGTACTAAGGCCCACCTGGGCATCTGTTGTTAGTGTTTGCTAACTCCATGATCAGGTAAAAAAGAAACAAACCCATATGTTCTAAAATATTTTTGGTAGCTTTCTTTGCAGTGGCAAACAAGTGGAAATTGCAGGTATGTCAATCAATGGGGGAAATGGATAAACAAGTTGTGGTTTATGGTTGTGATGGAATACTACTGTTCTAGAAGAAATGATGAGCTTAATGATCTTAGAAAAACATGGATAGACTTGCACAAAATAATGAAGTGATGAATGAGGAAAGCCAAGAAAATGTTGCATACAACAGTAGCAATATTGTTTTAGGAACAACTTTGAGCAACTAAGTCATTTTTTTTTGTTTTTTTTATTTTTTATTTTTTAAATGCTTTATTAACTTCTGATTTACATCATTCGTTTCCGCCAGATTTTGAGTTACAAATTTTCTCCCTGTTTTTCCCCCACCCATCCCCCCAAAACAGCAGTCCCACAGGATATCCCCACCTCCAATCTGCTCTCTCCCATATTTTCTCCCATACCCGTTTCAACTTTTCCAGTGGATCTCTATGCCTCAGTGCCTGTATATCTTTTTTTTCTTAATAACATGTAAGATGGTATTAATAATAGTATATACACACACACACACACACATATATATATATATATATATACATATATTTGAATATTTGATTTTAAAACTTTCAATTCCTAAGTCATTTTGACTATTATAAATACCCAAATTAACTACAAAGGACCTACGGAGGAAGATGCTATCTGCTTAACAGGTAAATAGAAGCATATCTAGGATGATTTTCCATCTATGTTTGTGCATACACATGCATGCATATATACCATGGATATCATTATCTAGTGTGTTTATATGTATATAGGTGTCTGTGGGGTGTTCAAGGAGGAGAAGTACCTCTGGTGTGAAGAATTACCAAGCCATTTTCCGGGTTGCTTTTCTAGCCAGTGGTCACACCCAGGGAAATCTTATCATCAGACAGCCTAAACCAGTTCAAGGGTAACCATGAGGCCTCAAACTTATAGAGGAGAAAGGTGAATGTTGTAATAGTAATGTAATTTGATCTCTTTGTATTGGCAAAGCTAATAGCTACTTAGCACTTAGTAATTAATCAAGTCTCTGTTGAAGAAACAGAAGATATGTTGCTGATGTAGCTGGACAAGGTTGGCTGAAACAGGAAGGAGCTAATGCCATGTGTATATGAGGAGAAGCTCCTGCTGGGTCAGACAGATCTTCCTGGAGCCAGGTTATGGAGGCTGAGAAAGAGTGGCCCAGGCTGGAGAGAATGGTTTTTATTTGAGTACCTGGATGAAGTGATTTTGATTCTGGGAACCAGATGAAACTTCTGCTAAAGACTTCTGAGGGACAGCTAGAGGTGCTGAGGAACTGCTGTGGACCTGCAGAAGCATGACTGTGGTGTCAGTAATTTGTCTGTGACTTTGTTAAGCCTTGAATTCCTGGTAACAGAGACTGTGAAGGATTTAAGGTGGACTGGACTCTGTGAGCTTCTTTGTGCAACAGGAAGTTCATGGAGAGATGAACTGGGAACTGTCTGCCTTTGAACCTAGGTGACAGTTTGGTGAATCCAGGTAGGATCTGAGACCATGGAATGGGATCCAGGGAATTTGAGAGACCACCCCAAGTCAAGCTGAAAGAAGAATTTACTGGGATACTGTGTACTGAGAAATTGTAATTTACTAGTGACCTAGGGGTGGAAGGCTTGAGTATTTTTTGATGATTGAATAGGGAATGATGCCTTAATAGCAACTGATTTGCAATTTGGTGTGCCTCATGAGTGGAGAACTTTGACAATTGTACTTTGTATCCCTTAAGGAGGCAAACCTCCTTAAGGATGATTCATTGATTGAGATGATTGAATGTTTGCCTTACTAAATATTGTTCTTTGTTCAACACTTTGTGACCACTGTGGTGAACTATGTGGCCATTTTAGTAATAAGTTGTTGTGAATTCTGTACCTTGATTTTCTATGATAAGTTGTGAAACTGTGAATGCTGTATGTTGATATTCTGTAAAAGTTTTGCTCTGATTTGTTGAATAAATTGAATAGAGTGTTCACTATACTGTGTAATCAGAACCTTGACAAGCTGTTCACAGCAGCATTCTTCTGAAAAGCTGCCCGTGCTTGGCTTTCCAGATGTCTAGTTCAAGCATGTGAAGACTTTCCCTGGTTGAATGGGCAGATGAAAGCAATTTGTTCCAGAAGGCATGAAGGGAGATAAAGCAGGCTCTGTGGAGTGCTTAGAGCTTGGTTGGGCATCAAAGACTCCAAGGCCAAGAGCTACACCCTGGGCCATTGCTAGTTATCTTGAATTTTGTCCTGACATTGGACTTATATGACTGGAAGAGAGTGAGGCTGATGATGTCTCTGCCTCACTTAAATTAAATTCACGTGCAAGTCAATATATTATTTCTGATGTCAATAGTCTGCTTCAAAAACAAAGGATGGAAAACAATGATATGCATCTAAATATATACATGTATAATATATATTTATACCATGTAGGTGTGGATATAGAAAGATATATACATATGTGTATATACATATGCACATATTATACATATACATGTACATTTAACATATACCATATGTATCTTTATATAATTTGTACTCATGTATTTTCTCTCTGATTCAATCAAATATGAGCTTCTTAAGGATAAGAACTTTCAACTTTTGATTTTATGTTTTTCTCCTCTAGATCAGTCCCTGGAATAGTAGATGCTTTATAAATGTGTATTGATTGATTGTTTCTCACGCAGTATAGAACTACCAACATTATAGGCGTACCTCAGAGATATTGTGATTTTGGTTCCAGACCACTCTAATGAAGCCGATATTTCAATAAAGCAAGTCACACAAAGTTTTGGTTTCACAGTGCATATAAAAGTGATGCTTATGCTATACTGTAGTCTGTTAAGTATGTTATTATGTCTAAAAATGCACATATCTTAATTAAAATACGCCTTTTTATTCAAAATATGCTAACCATAGTCTGAGTCATAATCTTTTTGCTGGAGGAGGATCTTGCCTCGATGTTGGTAGCTATTGACTGATCAGGCTAGTGATTGCCATGACTGTGACTGTGGCTATTTCTACAAAAAAAAATGAAGCTTGCCATGTCAATTAATTCTCCCTATCACAAACGATTTCTTCATTCTAGAACCTCTTTCATAACTGAAGTCAATGCTCTCAAACTCTTCTGATGCTTTATCGACTAAGTCTATGTAATATTCTTCAATATTATTGTACCTCAGGGATTAAGGAGACCTGAGGAGAGGCATCCAGACAGGGGAAGGCCATTCAAAACACACACACTGATCATTTAAGTTTGCCCTCTTATATGGGTGTGGCATGTGATACCTCCAAAGCAATTAGAATCATAAAATCAAAGATCACTGATCACCAGTCTCCATGACAATTATAATAATAATTATAATGATGGAAAAGTTTGAAATATGAATATTACCAAAATATGACACAGAGACATGATGTGAGCACATGCTATTGGAAAAATGGTGTCAATAGATTTGGCTTGAAGCAAGGTTGTCACAGATCTTCATTTTGTAAAGAAATACAGTATCTGTGAAGCACAGTAAAATGAGGTATTCCTGTATTAAGCCAGAGAGTAGAGAGAGCCCAGAATTCAGTCCAAAGGGTCTGAGTTGGCATTCCAGTTCTAACACTTTTTAGCTATGTTGTCACAGGTAAGTCATAGATTTCCTTTGATCCCTAGTTTTGATATGACTAGAAACAGAAATAGAATGATATGAATAGAAATAGAAACCTATAACATTTGTACTTTCTACCTTATGGCATTGTTGTATGGAAAGCACTCTGTAAACCTTGAAACACTATCCAAATTGGAGTTCTTATTACCATGTATTTATAGTCTTAGTAAAATTTTGCCCTCAGGGAAGACTTCTGATTATGGTGCTGGTCTATGGAGTCAAACACATATATATGAATGTAATGAGCCCAGTTTGCTCCTTCACCACTCATTACATTGAGAACAAGCTATATTTCAGCAATATATCGCTTATGTAATATAAGCATTTTATGTGCTTACACATATTATAGTAATTAGCATTTTCCTCTTTTCTTCTGTCTTTTATTCTCCTTGCACCCTTACCCAATTATGAAAAATAAAATAAAAAAAAAAACAACAGAGAATAGTTACTTTCCAGCATAAGGGCTGTTCTTTTCTCCTTCTATATACCCATGTAGTGAAAGGCCCTTTTTACTTAGTGCTTTATCGTAGGCCCAGGAATCTTCACAAGACAAGAATGCGAAAGACTCTCTTGTCTTCACTGCTTACCTATGATGGTCCATTTTAGATGTAGGAACTTATGTGGTATCTCAAATGTAAACTGACTTTGGCCCATCATTGATTAAGAACCAGTTATTGCTTTTCTTGGCCAGATCTTATCGGCCCCCATTTGTTGCCAAGAATTGGGTCAGTGTTGTCTGATGTGTTCAGTAGAGAGGTATAAAGTATAGTGAATGTCTCAAACCTCTATACCTGGGTGTGGTATCTACAATAGACTATATTTTTTTCATTACTCTTAGTAAACATTTATTGAGTGACTCCTATGTGTCAGAAATGGTGCTAAGCACTTAGGCAAGAACTACAGACAACTTCTGACATTCAGAATCAACGATATAATGAAAAAAGACAACACACAAAAAAAGCTGAGAAGGAGGGAGCAAAGGGCAGCATGAAGTTTGGTCCAATGAGCTTATTTGAATGGGAAATGAAAGAGGTGCCTGGCCAGAAAGCCCTCTTTAAATGGAGACCTTTGGGAGGATTTCTTTTCTCAGCCCTCCAGACATACAAGAGAAGGCAAATGGTATTGAAGATAGTTGGCATACTACTCAGTCTTCCAGAATGATTAATGTCCTGATAACATATACAGTTAACCATACATGTTGTGCATTAAAATATAAATCACTGCTGCAGAGTTCTTTGACCAGAGGTCCCTTTCTCCATTCCTTTGTATCAAGGAAATCTTCATCAATACTGGGGTTATCAAGATGTTATATTTGCTAGAAAACCCATCTTTTCTCCAGGCAGACTGGATAGGTATTTGGATCATATTGCAGACATTATAATATTTATTGCTATCCAAAGACCAACACCAAATACAAAATTCCCATATTAACATGGAATGACAAAGAATAGTTATTTTAGCATTAAAAGATGCAGATCAAAGTCCTGGCTCTTCTATTTGCTTACCTTGACCCAGTCCTTTTATATTTAGCATCATCATTTCCCTCATCTGTAAAACAGAAATATGCTCTTTTAATACTTTCCCTTAAAGGTTAAAGAAACTCCTTTAGCCTTTTGTAAATATGAAATGTTCTTATTTAGTTATCCATGGATTACTTGTTTCAGCCTAATAACTCTGATATGTCAGTGCAAGAAAAACAAATTATGAATTTTCCAGACTACTTGAGCCCAGAGCATGACCTGAAATTCATGGGGCAGTTATAAAAACTGCATGTTTGGTTGGTTTAATTTTAATTAAAAATATGACTGTTAAAAAGCATTTACTTGGTAGCTGTGGAGGGAACATGTATAGGATTATTTCATTTGTTAGATACAATTTTTAAGAACATGATACCCCTCTGTTTTCCCTAGGAGTCCCAGTTGAAAGCTCTGAAGGAGACTGTCCAGCTCTGCCTGACGTCTGTTCTGCGCAATCAACCTCCAGCTATGAGCATAATACCATCCAAACTAACTGAGAGGAGGCTGCCATTACCCAGTACAAATGACTCAAAAGTTCCAGCTGCCATTTCGAGCAAAAAGGTATATTTTATTGAGGCTTCTAAAAATGAAATAAGACAAAGTACTACTTTGACAGTTTCTCCTGTGGGACCATCATAGTGGAACCAAGAAGGATTTCAAATTTGTTGAAAGATTAAGAAGAATCTAGAAGATCATGCTAACCCTATTTCTAATGTCACCAAATTTACTTTGCAAAAGTTTTAAACCAGTTTTTTTTTACTAAGTGAAATAGCTCCTCCCTAATATGTTACAAATTCATTATTTTAGATAAATTGGGTGATGAGCCCAACCAAACATAATGGAAGGTCAATTATAGATTTTAAAAAGAGGATTTTAGTTTTGTTACTTTCAGTCAATTTGATTCTTGAAAGCAATTTCTCTTAAGCCAATTTCTCATTACTAGAATTATGTAAATTAGAGATTCAACTGGTAACAGTGGATAGTAGGCTGACTTTGGATCTAGGAAGACATGGTGTCATATCGTGCTTCTGACAAATGTTGACTCTGTGCCTTAGAGGAAATCACTTAACATCTCATGCTCTGCCAGTCCACTCAGCTTCAGGGACAGAGAAGGTGCCAATCTGCTTTGGTGTTAAGGGAGTTCCCCCACACACACACCCCTGAGACTTCTTTATGCTATATTAATCACAAGTCCAGTCTGTGTCCTTAAGAAGTAGGGGGAACCAAGGATGTAAAAATTATTGCCTAACACATAGTGACTTAGAAAACTACATATTAACATTATCTATGATATATTGCATTTTTATTTATTTTGTTAAACATTCCTCAGTTATATTATAATCTGTTTCCAGAACACTGGGGAGTTGTGCTTTTAGTATGTGGCAAAATGGTGCCCCAGTGATATTGATTATACTTAATTTTCTCAGCAAACCCTGTTTTATTTTTTCCTTCCAAAGGGCAAACATGAATTATGGCTCAGCCATTACCTGACAACACAAATTCCCAATGTGTCATATGTAGAATTAATATTAATGAGGTTCTACTCTAAAATTAAATGATATATTCATAGGAAAATTAATTGCTTATATAGGTAGCAAATGTCATTCATGATGAAGATGATGGTTTCTCTTTTTGCTATCTTAAACTTTCTTATTTCTGTAAATGACCTTATGTATCAAGATGGTGGTAGATGGAGAAGGTGCTATTATTTTTGTGTAAGGAAAAAAATCAGGACAAAATGTCTAAGAGGCATAAACCTCATATAATGCATTTCTGTTTGTATATTGGCAAATTATCCTTCTGTGTCCTGAATCCAGCTTTGTTATTTCGCTGGGTAATCTGTAAACAGGTTTCACAGTCAAAAATCGTTTCACAGACAAGTGTTTCCATTTATCTTATCACTCTGTTAGGCAGCATTACGTGCTGCAAGTGTAAGAACAGGGAGTGCTGGGGTTTAGGCCAGGCTTTAAAACCAGAAACCTTTTTCCTCCTTGTGAAAGTGTCTGTTCATTTCTATCAACTTCCTTCTCTTCAAAAAAGATGCAATCTTCATCCAAATAGCCTATTTCCTGCTAGTGATAGGTTGTGAGTATTTCTGAACTACACATTTATTCAAAGAGTTTGGAAGAACTTATAGTGACTTTTGCAGTGGTTCTAATAGAAGAATATATATTATACAGGTAAAGGTTTACATTGACAGAATGTGAAGTCCTTAAAGGCATGGAGTGTTTCATTTTTATCACTTTATCCTAACAACTAGTGTGGTGCCTGACTCATTGTAGGCACTAAATAAATGCTTATTTTATTAGAGAATGTTAATACAGTTGTTGCAGTCATATGTGACAGTTTTTAGTCATATATGAGTCTTTGTGAGCCCATTTGGGATTTTCATGAAAAAGATCCTGGAGTGTTTTGCCATTTCCTTCTCTAGCTCATTTTACAGATGAGGAAACTGAGGCAAACAGGGTTGCATGATCTGCCTGAGGTTACAAAGCTATTAAATGTCTGAAGTCAGATTTGAATTCAGATCTTCCTGACTCCAGGCCCAGTGCTTTATCCTCTGTGCCACCTAACTACCCATTCATAATGTATTTAAAATCATATTATGAGGGGCGGCCAGGTAGCACAGCGAGTAAGAGCGCTGACTCCAGTGTCAGGATGACCTGGGGATCGAATCCAGGCTCAGACACTTAGCACCCACCCAGAAATACCTGGCCGTGTAACCTTGAGCAAGTTACTTAACCCCGATCGCTTAAAAAAAAAGCATATTATGAAACTTTTCAATAGAAATGTAGAGTTCAAAGGGACCTGACAGCTTACTGAATTCAAAATGGACCTCACCAAGGACCAGTCTGCAATATTCTTGGCCAGTGGTTATCCAGTCTCTACTTGGAGTCCTCCAGTGATTGGGCACTCCACTATTTTCTCAGGCAGCCTTTTCCAATATTACTCAATGCTTGAGTCCTTTTCCTTCTTGCCTTTTCCTCTTGGAATCTCCAAATTCTTTCATCCCTTAACTTGAAAGTTAAAGCCAAAACAAGATACTTTTCCTGATGCCCCAAGTTGTTAATGTTCTACATGACCCAGATTATTATTATTATTTATTAACTTGTCTGTGTATGTGCTATTTAATTCCAGTGAGTTGCTAGTTTCTTATGGAAGGGATTATATTGTATTTGTCATCGTACTTCCATCTTCTGGCATTCTATTTAGCACCCAATTGTAGCTTAATATATGCTTAGTGATCTGAATTGAATGGAATTAACTGGGGACTAAAAAGTCAAGTAAAATATCAACTATTAAGTGTTTCCTGTGTGTCAAGTATTATAATGTGGGTGCATAAAAGTAAATATAAAGCAGTCATTGACTTTTATCAAGGGAGACAACATGTCCATGTGTATTGATGTCAATGCATACATATTTGTATATATATATGCATGCATGTATTATTATATATCTGTGAATTGTCATATATTGTTAAATGTAATATTTATACATATGTTATATATAGATTAGCATAAAATATGCCTTATATATACTCACCAGCATATATACATTACATACATAAACTAAAGACATAGAAAGTAGAAAACCGAAATTTTGTGGAGAAGATACTGTCAGTAGGGGCCAATACAGAGGGACATCTTGGGCACTAAGAGTTTTTGCTAAAGAAGATGCTTGAGTTGAGTTTTAATTTCAAGAGGCAGTTAGGAGGAGGAAGCGTGTTTCTTAAAAGGGAAATGTCCAGGCCAAAGTCACAGAGGGAAAAAAATGGTATCATGGATGAAGACCAGAAAGTTAGTCAATATGGTTGAACAATGGAAGTTAAAGACAGGGAGGTAATTTGTAGACAAACTGGGAAAAAAATTAAATACGATCAGGTTGTGAAGAGTTTTAAATGTCCAACAGAGAAGCTTCCGTTTGGTCCGAAAGTTAAAAGGGAGTGACTAGAATTACTGGAGTATTGGGTCATGGAGGAAGCCAGACCTTTAAGTCTGACTATAAGTATATAACTTTGACAAGTTTGGTGGAAGACAGAAAGGAGAGACACTTGAAACAAGATGAGTCATTAGGAGGCTACTGGCAAGAGCCTGATTAACAGGGATTAAGGGAGGGTGCTTGATATTTGATAACTGGGAGAATTTATACCATATTATGAAGAATGAATGAGATTAAAGAGTAAAAGTATGGCAGTGATTTTGGAGGCCTCGGTGACTGGGAGGAATGAGAGAATAGTAGTGCCTTCAGTAGTAATAGGAAAATTGGAAGAAGTGTAGGTTGGCCACACACCTTACCAAGATAAGGTCAAAATGGGTACATAATTTAGACATGAAGGTTGATACTATGAGCAAATTAGGGGAGCAAGGAATAGTTTTCCTGTATGATATATGGAAAAGGAAAGATTTTATGACCAAACAAGAGATAGAGAACATTATGAAATGCAAAATGGATAATTTTGATTACATTAAATTGAAAAGCTTTTGCACAAACAAAGCCAATGGAACCAAGATTAGAAGAAAAGCAGAAATCTGGGGAACAACGTTTTTCTTTTCTTTTTTTTTTTTAAAGCAATCAGGGTTAAGTAACTTGCTCAAGGTTACATGGCCAGGTGTTTCTGGGTGGGTGCTAAGTGTCTGAGCCCAGGATTCCATCTCCAGGTCATCCTGACACTGGAGCTGGTGCTCTTACTCTCTGTGCTACCTGGCTACCCCTGGGGAACAGTTTTTACAGCCTTTATTTCTCATAAAGGCCTCATTCTAAAATATATAGAGAATTGAGCCAAACTTGTAAGAAGGCAAATCGTTCCCCAATTGATAAATGGTTAAAGGATATAAACATGCAGTTTTCAAAAGAAGACATTAAAACTAACTCTAATCATATGAAAAAATGCTCTATATAACTATTGATCAGAGAATTTCAAATCAAAACAACTCTGAGGTGGTACCACACACCCATCAGATTGGATAATATAACAGAAAAGGAAAATTATAAATGTTGGAGATGTGGGGAAATTGGAATGCTAATACATTGTTGTTGTAGTTGTGAACTGCTCCAACCAATTTGGAGAGCAATTGTAAAGTGCCCAAAGGGAATCCAAATTGTACATACCTTTGATCCAGCTACTACTAGGTCTGTATCCCAAAGAGATCATAAAAAAGGAAAAGGACCCAAATGTACATAAATATTTTTAGCAGCTCTTTTTGTGGTGGCAAAGAATTGGAAATTGAAGGCATGCCCATCAGTCGGGGAATGGCTGAACAAGTTGTGCTACATGAGGATAACAGAACACTATTGTTCCATAAGAAATGATGAGCAGGCAGATTTATAAACAGACATATGAATTGATCCTGAGTGAAGTGAGAAGAGCTAGGAGAACATTGTACACGATAACAGCAACATTGTTCAATGATCAGCTATAATAGATTTAGGTCTTCTAAGCAACACAATGATCTAAGATAAATCCCAAAGACTCACGATGGAAATTGCTATACACATCCAGAGAAAGAACTATGGAGTCTGAATGCAGATTGAAGCACAAGATTTTCACTTTTTTTTTGTTTTTTTCTTTCTCATGGTTTTCCCCTTTTGGTCTAATTCTTCTTTCACAACATGACTAATATTGAAATATGTTTTATATGATTGTACATGTATAACCTATATCAGATTGCTCACCATCTTGGGGAAAGGACAAGGGATGGAGGGAGAAAAAAACTTGAAATTCAAAATCCCATAGAAGTTATTGTTGAAAAATATTTTTGCATGTAACTGGAAAAAATACTAATAAGTGGGGAAAGAAGAGTAGAAGGTTGTTTGGTGAGAGGGTTTGGAGATAACCAGTACTGACAGTAGTACACAAATGTTGCATATGAAAGCATAGGTTTGGGGCAATAAATGATATAGAGTGATATAAGAAACATGAAGCAATGATATTGAGTTGGTATGATGCTTTTTTATATTCTTGACTCTGTAAACCATGGGGAGAAATGAATGGCCAATGCTCAAAGTTGTTTTTTTTTTTTTTATTGCTGTTGTTTGCTTTTGGTTTTTGTCCAAATACTTCTTTGATTCCTACACAAGCATCCAGCTAATTATTTGATCCAGGACGTTATTTACTCTCTCTTTTTTCCCATGCAGTTCTCTAGAACACAGTCCAACATCCAATAATGCTAGGATGAAACAAGCTTTTTGGAATATATTCACACTTTAAAATCCATGAAGATATTCACTTCAGTGCTGAGGGGGAAAAGGTTATGTATTAACCATGTCAGAAAAAATGCCATGGGGTCATCCAATTAGTTGATTAATGAGGTTTATGAAACAGATAGCTATGACACAGTACATTTCATCTCATCCCAAACTGTTTTAACATGTTCATAAAGCTACTAATGCATATTCAGGAATCACTTTGCCCTCTGCCCTAACCCAGCAAAGTTGAGATGTGCGGGTTGAGCCAGCTGTTCATTGGCAGAGAGAATATTTGATGCCTCTGCTTCTGCTCAACTTCCACCTAAAAATTTCTCCCTCTCCCTTTTAGCTTGTTTAGATATTTTCCATTCCTCAGGGCTCACTTCCTCTATGACACCTTTCCTGATTTTGCTAACTCGCACTAATCTGTCCTATCTCCTTCTCTATCTCAATTCCACACAGTCAATTGTTCAATTATCATCCATTGATGTCGTCTTGAATCTAAACTAGGTTACAGTCGGAGAACCAGGGTTGAAATTCTGCCTCTAATATATATGACCTATGTGGCCTTAGGTTACTTATTTAGATTATCTGTACTTCATTTTGATCATTTTTAAAATGAAGGATTACATCCTGGTTTTCTGCCCTGCTAAAATGATGATCCTGTGGTTGTGGCTGAGTCCAGAGTCTGCTTCTAGGTCTACTAAGATGCTAGTTTGGTACAATTGTTCTGCTTGTTCTCCTTTCACTCTGTATCAGCTCATAGAGGTTTTCCAAGTTTCCTTGAAATTGTCTGTTATTCTCTACTTTCTTAAGGTACCATGGCATGTTATTACATGATTACACCGCATTTGTTTAGCCATTCCCAAGATGAGTGAGACATGCCCAGATAATTCATCTGAAATATACATGTATGCATGTTTATAAGACATATGTGTATGTGTATATTTAAATATGTATCTATTCATATCATGCATCTCTCTCTCTCTATCTATTTATCTGTAAACTTGTATGTATGAATGTATGTATTACTCAGAGGCGAATATCCTTTGGGGTTATGACCAAAACAGAAAAAAATTCCTTTTTACACTCACTCTGAGCCATCAGAATCCAAGCAATGACCTAGTGGGGCTTGGTTTGGCATACATTGTTGGCTAATCAATTAGTGATTTGGATTTAAGGCATGGTCCATACAAAAGAAGTCTAGCCTGTAAACTGAAGATGTCTTGCTAGGTTTCAGTGATCAAAGTTTATATTCCTTTGGGCGGAGCACCAGCAGGTAAGAGTATGATTATCTATGTGGATAGAAGGAGAGGAGGGAAAGGAAGAGGAAGAGGGAGGGGAGAGAAGGAGGGAGGGAGGGAGAGAGGAAGGGAGCTGCATGGCCTAGCCAGAACTGGTCAGTTGGTTCCCCAGAGGGGCACTCTCAAATAAGAGATTGAGTAGTAGTAGTACTACAATTGTTTCTCCTTCATTCTCAGGGAAGTCCATGGCACCAGGAAGGAGATGTCAGCACCATGCTTTAAAGCCAAATCACTCTGGCTCTCATTGGTTGGCCATCATAAGTCCCAGCCCAAGCCTCATGTGGTCATTGTTTGGATTTTGATGACTCAGAGTGGGAATGTTTTGGTCATAAATTCTAAGGAGTTTTCCCCTCCCAGATTGATGTTTTTTTGACTGGGTAAAAGAAGACATTCTTTGCCTGATTTTTACCTAGCCCTAAACACTGAATGGGCATTTCTTTTGATAAATGGAGACCTGAGAAAGACTTTATATAAAAAGACCAAGGCCTCCCACTACATCTAGGGCCATCTCCAGTTCTGATTTATGTCTTTCCATTAGACACAGAGCGTCCTGAGGAGAGAGTGAGACTGGTGACTTTGTATAGCCCTCCTCACTTAAATCCAGTTCACTTGCAAGTAATGACATCTCCTTCCTGATGCCATGATCCTCTTCAAGAACAAATGACAAACAACAGCATGTTTTGCTGGACTTAAAGATCTATGTGAAATGTTTAAATTTTAAGCTGCTTTGAATCAAATGGTCCAAGAATATAGGAATGATAGTCTTTAATGTGATCAAATCCACATACAGTGTTTTATCCTCAGTTCTCAGGACTAGATTTGAGGAATAACATTAATAAGCTAGAAAATATCCATAATGGTAAAATGTCTTTATTTTATGCCATCTCAGCTGATAATTTGAAAGAATTGAGTGTGGTTATATGGGAGCAGCTAGGTGGTTCAATTAATAGAATGCCATGCATGGAGTCTGGAAAACATGAGTTCAAATTTGGCTTCATACACTTACTAGCTGGGTGACCCTGGGTGAGTAACGTAATCTTTTGTGCATCAGTTTCTTCATTTGTAAAATGAGCTAGAGAAGGAAATGGCAAACCAATCCAGTATCTCTGCCAAGAAAACCACAAATGAGGTAATGAAAAGTTGGACAGGACTGATGAAAGAACAACAATCCTTGAGAAGAAAAGACTTGAGGTGGTGTATGGTAGGGTGGGGAAGAGAATGATTACTTCCTTTGAGCTCCTACAGGGCTTGCCATGTATAAAAGGCATTATATTTTTCCTAATGACCAGAGGTCATAACTATACAAATTTAAGTTCTTTATAGGAAAATTGAGAAATGTAGTAGTTAGAGAGTTGACTGCAAAGTTAGACCCATTGTATCCTGGCTATATTTCCAACGATAATTTAATATTAAAAGTTGATCATTAAAAAATTTAAATTATTAAAAAAATTTAAAAATAAAAATTAATAATTCAGTAATTTAAGATAATATGGGCTACTTCAGGAGGCAGTGAATTTTTCTCTTATTTGAGGGTTTCAAGGAAAGTCTGGGTGATCCCTAACCTAGTCTGTTCACACCAATTTTTGTTTCTACACAGGTTGAACTCATTGCCATCTGAAGTCCCTGGCAACTCTTAGTTCTTGTGTTTCATGATTCCTTGAGGGTAGTGACTGAACCATTTTTGTTATCTTCACATCTCCAGAGACTAATATAGCACAAAATACCTTTTTGCTGTACAGCCCTTTCAGTCATGTTTCCAACTCTCTGTGACACCATTTGGGGTTTTCTTGGCAGAGACACTAGAGTGGTTTGCCATTTCCTTCTCTAAAACATTTTATCAATAAGGAAACTGAGGCAAACAGGGTTAGGTGACTTGCCTAGGGTAAGCCAGTTAGTAAGCATATGAAGCCACATTTGAACTCATGTTTTCCTAACTCTAGGCATGGCACTTTCAATTGTGTCACCTAGTTGCCCTAGTATACTTGGCAAGTACTTAAAAAGTATTTAATAGAATATACTGAGTTATATTTCAATCTAATAAGATTCTTTTAAAAAATGATGAAATAGTTTGGATGTCATCTTCTTCAACACCTTTTAAGAACAGAACTTATGGCATTAAATCTATCATTAATAATTGGACTTGTCATGACTCAAAAAATGTGTGGGAGTTTCTGGATTTAGCTTTTAGTAATTCCCAATGAATAATTCATGTTATGTCAATGAAATGAATAGCATATAATTATTGTTTTCCCTGCCATGTCACATATGACAATAATAATATTTGGGATGTCATTATGGAAAAGATCACATATTTTTTTTTCCTAGACAATATTGGAAAAATCCAATTGTTTCAGTAAATTCATTATATCTAGGTTAATACGATACAGAAAATCCTCTTTTGTATAATATCATTAAAACTTTTTTATGTTTTTTCTACTATAGTCATAATCTTCATACTGAGTTCTGTCCAATTAGATATTTAAGCTTCTTTAAGAAAAGGACTGTTTGTTTGCGTATATATGTGTGCTCAGAGCTTAGCCAAGTGCCTGACTAATACAGTTTTGTGAATGCTCTTTCTCTTTTTTTGTCTCTCTCTCTCTTTACTTCTTCTTTTACTCTATTCCTTCCTTCCTTCCTTCAGGTACCTCTAATATACTTAAATTCAAACAGCTTTATGAATGAGAAGTACCTAATATTCACCTTTCCCTGTAAATGCAGTATTTGGTTAAAATAATATTTAATCAAATATGTGATGAATTATTAATATATTTACTGAATTCAATATCTGTTTAAATGAAAGCATCTATGGACAGTTTCTTGAACTGATTAATTATAGCAACCATGAGGGTCCCTGGTAAGGTGAAGTCTAACTTATGGATGAGTCAAGAAAGAAAAGGGAAGGAGAAGGAGGCCTGGATTATAGGGCAGTGCATGGAGGTTATAGTCACCACTCTGTGACCAAGTCCCTGGGTGTTGCAGCCTCCCTACAAGAGTTTCTGTTTCTTGATCTATCAAAGGAAGATGTTTGAACCAGGTCGTCTCTAAGGTTACCTCCAACTGTAAAACTCTATGGTGTCCGAATAGGCCTGAGTATTTTATTTTGTTACACTCATGTGATTTCTTACCTGTCTTCACTAGAAGTGTATTTAATCATCTCTCCTGCTCTATAAGTATTGAAAGCTAACTCATTTTGTAACTGATTAAGCAAATTTGTCATGGAGGTTTTCGTTTTCAATTTTTTCTTGGGGGGAGGTGGAGGGAGAGAAAATAAATGTTGCTAATTGAAAAAAATGAGAGTATTATTATTTCTTAATTATAAAGTCTTTCATTGAAACTCTGAAACACATCAAATTAATAAATGACTGCTCAGTTTTAAAAGGGAGAAGCAAAGATAAATGGATTCTCTTTGCTGTAAAAAACAAGAAATGGAAGAAAACTATTTTTTTTTGCCCAAAGAAAACAAGTTAATACAGAATTTGAAATTAGTTTTCAAAGTTTTCTTATAGGTTTAATAGCAATTGAAGTTTCAAAACTTACAGAATCTACTGGACAGGTTCGGAGTCTCAAGTGCATTCTGCAGCATGCTTGAAATAGAAGCCTGTGTGTTGATTTGATACATTTCCACTACCTATGTCAAATAATAAACATTATTTCATCTATTTACTCTTTTTCCCTGAGGATATTTTTGGCGGAGCTTTATTGCTTTTCTTTCTCTCTAGTTGGGTGCTCATTATTATTTTGTCTGTTTTCTTCTGATGACTACCACGTCTCTTTTCAGTGGTCATTTTGCCAATTCCAAAGTGAAGTCAAGCATTTTAAAATAACTGAGCACATGCCTGTAAAATCCCATTTTCTTTCTTCTCCTTTAGGGAACAGAAGGGATGGAAAGGACAAGAGGGCTAGGGCTCTTCACCCTAGTAAAATGACACTTACATGAGCATATTCTGAATGCAGCCATCTGCCTTTCTGCGGCAGCTTGTACTTCAATGACTATTACCTTTATTACTCCTTTTGAATCTCATAATCTATCTATTTCTCTTTATGATATACTAATTAGGACTCTGTCCTTAGAGTTGGAATTTCTGGATTTCATTCTTATACATGACACAAACTTTGTGACCATATGAAGTCACTTAGGGCCGGTTAGGGGGCTCAGTAAATACTACACCAGCCCTAGAGTCAGGAGGATGTGAGTTCCAATCTAGCTTCAGAAATTTGCTGCTTACTAACATTGTGACCTTATGCAAGTCACTTAACTCTGAGTGCCTCATCAAACAACAACAACAACAGCAAAAACACACGCAAAAAACTGTCACTTAATTTATTTGCATATAACGTACCTTATCTATAGAATGGGGACATAAATATCATTATTACCTATCTCCTAAGATTATTGTCAGCCTTAAATCATATACTGCATGCAAAGTAGTTATAACATTTTAATGTGCTGAAAATTTTAATATTTATATAATTTAGTATCTTTTTAATGAAAACAATTCTGTTGTAAGATTCCAAAGTTGACTAATTTTAGAAACCATCATGTCCTCAGGTAAGAAGAAATATGGCAATATAGATAACTAAAGAGTAATAATAATGATAAAAATATTGACAGGATGATGATAAATCAGTAAAATACAGAGACCAAGTCAACTTGGACCATAAAATATTCTAAAACTTTTATTTAATTAAAATAGAATTACTTTTATTTTCGTTGAATGCAAAGGCAATCATAGCAAGAGAATGACTTTTTTCCCAAGACCACTTCTATAAGGACTCCATCCCCCACCCCTGCAAAAATAAATAAATAGGAGGAGGAAGAAGAAAGAGTGAGATGGAAGAGAAGGCTTTTGTTATGTCATCTGAAAATATCACAGTGACAGTAGATAGAACTAACGTGACATTTGACATGTTAGTATTATTGTAGAATCACAAAATTTTCTAGTTGGATCTATTTTAGGAGCTATTCAGTCCGATACCTCCATGAAAGAAGTCACCAGTCAGAATACTCCAGAAGTTGTCTTCTGGCCTCCATGTAAAGGACTTCAGTAGAGTTATTCCATTTTATTCATTGGCCTTTGAAATATTTATTACACAGATTAATTCAATAACTGCTTTTTTTAGGGGAATAAAGGATAGCGTTCTATATTGGTCCTGATCTCTAAACATATGACTAATAATACCAATTATTATGTATAATATGGTTATTTATAATGTCATTATGACTAATCAGAAATTACACTATTATATTATTAATCATATAATTTCAGAGAGAAACTTATTTGAGATAGGTATCACTATTAATAGCTGTAATGGTATTATTTAATTTGCTTTTTTTCTGATGGAAACATTCTGACATATATCACTATCCTATCATTCCTTTATATTGAATATATTTGGTTTGTTTCCCATGTGGATTAAATGACATTTTTTTAATCTCAATAAAAATGTTTAGATGTAAACTTATTCTCTGTAAGCTCATTGAACGCATCCTTGATACAATACTGGTAATAAACAGTACAATAGTGATGATGTCAACTCCAACCTATGCTCACATAGTTTTGATATTAAGCAAGGATTTGTCATTTGGGTTTTTTTTTTAATTTCATGAAGCTTATAAATTGTGAATATTTGTCTTAAGTTTATTTTTTTTCTTTTAGAAGAACAAAAGAATAGAATTAGTCTTTGAGAAGAAAAGATTTAGAAAGCAAAGAATAGTTTTCTTCAGAAATATTAGGGGCAGCTATGTGGTACAGTGGATAGAGCACTAAGCTTGTTGTCAGGAAGATCTGGGATCGGGCAAATCATATAAATTTTACTGCCTCAGTTAACTTATCTCTAAAATGGGAATAATTATAATAGCCCCTACCTGGCAAGATTATTATGAGCATGAAATGAGATAATATTTGGGAAGAGCTTTACAAACATTATAGAAATATATATATATAGTCAGTCCTTAGTTTTTGGGGGATCAGTGTTCCTAGAAAAGATCACATAAATAGAAAATGCAAATACTGATACATTGAACTTCTGGAAAATAGAGAAAATTGTGGTCTCTTGCAAGAGATTGTTGAAAAGTTCTTTATAGCAATCTTTAATTTTGATAATGTGTACTTTTTCCTAATACAATAAACGAAATAAACCATAAATTTTAGGAGAGAGGGAGGGCATTCCTGAAAGGGGCGGGAGCACCAGTGTCAGAAGAACCCCAAGGTCAGAAAGGGAAAAGGGCAAGCTGCCATCTCTAATCCCCTTTCAGCTGTATGGTTTAACTGTTTCCTGATGAAAAGCACTTTCCTGGAAGATCATCCAGGTGGCGTCCCTGCCCCCACCTCCAGGATCAAAGCTAGGTACTCTCTCCTGAGGCTGTGCTCTCTGCAGACCTGACATGCTTCATGGACAGTGGAAGAATGGGAGTGTAACACATTTAGACATGCTATCCAAATTTAAAAAAAAGCAAAACCCTTCTTACCAATTTGAGCTACACAAAAATGGAATAAGCTTTTTGTGGACAAAAAGTGCCCCCCTCCCCCAATAAAGGTCTTCAGGATAAAATCAGATTATTTCATGTAAGGTATATTGTAGAGGAGATTCTTGTTATAGGTTGGATTAAGCTAGGTATCCCCTGGGGGCCTTTCCAGTCCAAATTCTAGGATCAAATGGAATAATTTCTCCAAGACCACATTTCTGTTCTTCTTATTCAGTTGTGTCCAACTCTCCATGACCCCATTTGGGGTTATCTTAGCAAAAATACTGAAGTGATACCACTTCCACTTATAGCATGTTTTAGAGATGGAGAATCTGAGTCAAATAGGGTTAAGTGACTTACCCAAGATCACACAGCTAGTACATGTCTGAGGCTGGATTTGACCTCAGAGAGAGGTCTCTTCCTGATCCCTGGCCTTCTGCTTTATCCATTGTACCACCAGCCTGCTCATCACATAGCCAGTATATAGCAGAGTTGGGGTATTCCCAAATCCAGTCTCCCTTTTTAAAAAATCCCACTGTGGTCTCTGTGCACTTGGAGATCCTGATTCTTAGATTAAGGTATGGTTTAATACATCTTCCCCACTCATACCATGAGTAGGACATATAGAATCTGTTACGCTTAGGGCTTCCTCTCAATGATTCACACCACTAGAAAATCTCTCAATGTTTCTTAGACCTTGCAATTTACCTGTATAACATCTTGGCTCCTTGGAATAGTTTAACAAACACATGGATTTAGGTTAGTTAATAAATAATATAAATGAATGAATGAATGATTTAAAAAAATTAAATAAACAAATAAAAATAAAGCTGATAAGAAATCAACTACGGCAACTAGAATAGCATATGCTATAGATAATTTCCATTTCCACCCCACGAAGTCTTTGCTCCTTTGAGATGCTTGAACATCAGAGAAAGAATTTAGAAAGTTTCCCTATTAACTATCCATCCCTATGTAACCCTGCACTCTTGGCATGGGGTGTATGTGTATATATGATATAATTAGTAGCTTATCATCCTGAATAGGGAAGTCAACATCTAGTTTTAAAAGAAATTATCACAGAAGCTTAAGCATCATGTGAAATCCAAGCTATGTCAGTCACTCAGTCAACAAACATGTATTAAATTCTTTGTGTAAGACACTGTGCTAAACACTGAGTATACAAAGAAAGGCAAAAATAAAACACTTTTTTTCCCTTTCCATAAGGAGCTTGCATTCTAATGCAATTAAATAGGTATGTACACAATATTTAAAGAATAGAAAAAATGGGTCTTGCCTACTTGATTCAAATGACTATAGGAATATTCTCTGCTATGACTTGTGGTTGCAGTGGATGGAATGCCAGACCTGGTCAGAAAGACTCCTATTCCTTAGTTCAAAATCTACCTTAGGCACTTACTAGCTGTGTGACCCTGCGTAAGTCACTTATCCCTCTTTGACTCAGTTTCCTCAACCTTTGTTGGTTCCCTGGAAACATAGATTCTTATTGCTCTAAAGGATAGGACTAAAATTATCACTCACCAAGAGAATCCAATGTTAATAAAAGTTAGAGATGAACAGCATCTACTCTATCCTTACCTGGTGAAAAGGGACCGTACTCATGACCATGGCCAAGACAATTTCACAATGCTTCTACCTTATCTCCCCATTTATTTCTATTGCTTTTTGGTCTTCCATGGAATGCCCATGACAAAAGATAAGCCAAACTTTGCTTTATTAGCAATAAAGTCAACTAGGTAGTGTTGCCCACTGGAAACTGTATCCCAGCAAACATATCACTTATATCAGGCTTTATCTGTAAAATAATTATTTTCTTTGTGTTTTTTCAAGTTAAAAAGAAACTAATCTGAACTGAAACAAGTACTGTGGGATTTGATGTACAGGAGCATAGGCTATTCTGTGACAATAGGCCCTAAGGAAGATGAGCCTTTATAAAAAAAAATACAGCACTTTACTTGTTTTATTGGTTTAATACTAGAATATAATACATCTCCCAAATTAAGTATTAATACAATCTCAGAACATGACAGTACCCAACAGTTCTGACAATGTATTTCACTTCAAGGATTATAATAGCAAATGCCATGAAGAGAGAGAAGATTGAAAGACCCTGGGAATGGAAAACAATTCAGAGCGGAGGTGCTGATAAGAAAGCAATGAAATTGTATTATTAAACACTGAATTCCATTTCCCCACGAAGGTAATTAGTATTCTCTGCCTCGCTTTGACTCCTTTTCTGGCCCACTTGGTTGCAGGCATTTGCTCAGTTGCAGTTTGCATTAATAAAGGCCATGGCTGAAGTGTCTGCCTAATTGGACAAGCATGGATTGTTCATCTTGTCAAACTGTAAAAAACCCTCAAGTCCTTTGACCTAGCAGGCAAGGAGAGTACCATCTGGAAGCCTGGAGAAACCCATATGTAATGGTTGACTTGTTCCCCACATCAAAAGGTTTGTGGAAAGTGAGTCTGATATCTCCCTGTCTCCTTCTAAACTATTTAACTACTAAGTCATTTCCTAAAATTCTGGAGCAAGGCGACCTGGTACCTTTTCAAAAATGGTGCAGGGAAAAGTGTATTGGGTTTGGAATCAAAGAATGAGATGAATTCTTGCTCTGCCAATCTTTGAATTCTGAAAGCTGGCAATAATCACATAATCATTGATTTAGAGTTGAGCTGGCCCTCAGGCTTCATCTGATCCAAATTGTTTTACAGATGGGCAACTGAAGTTCAAAGACATTGTCTCCTTCAAGATCATAGGATTATAGATATAGAAATAGGAGGGACTTCATAGGCCAGCTAGTGGAAACTCTTCATATTGCTTTTAAGGAAACTGAGGCCCAGGAAGGGCTAAATGGCTTTATATTGAGCAGAATGAGGATTGAGTCATGGTTGTCTGACTTCCAAGTCAGTATTCTTTCCATGCTAACCAACTGGGATCTGAGCTTCCTTGCCTATAAAATGAGGTCTTAGATTCCATGATCTCTATGATCTTTTCTGGCTTGCAACCTAATTGTACGATTATTTCGTATTTTGAAAATGATTATTAATGCTTTTCTTTTCTTTTCATTCTTGATCCCTTGTTGAGCTGAAAAAAAAACACCTAAGCAGATTTTTTTTTTTTTACCACTCCCTTGCTTCTATTCAGGATAACCCTAAAACCAGTTCAGGCAACAGTAGGCCAATGGATTTCCCTGTGGCTTCCCAATTCAAATTTAGACAACTACCCTTTAAGTTTTTATTGTTTTCAAACTGAAATCTACATCTAACCTTATACCCTTTTTCAAACAGATAAATCTCCTTAACTTTTCTAAATGTCATTTTCCTCATATTTTAAGTGAGTATATTGTATCCTTCCTAAACTGTTTCAAAGGGATATTACAGAGAAATGGTAAAGGTTGATTTATTGTTGGCTGGGGTTGGGGGAGAGTCTTTAATGAGCTGCATCCCAAGGCTCTGTCTGACTTATTTCTAAACTAAAATAAACATCATGCCAGAAGCGAAAATGTACAATCTATCATTGACATTTTTGAAATTTCTTATCTATGAAATTGTACAGATATTGCTGATGTTGGCTGAAGACAAATTCTGCTTTTTTACGTTTGTTTATTTTAATCACTGACATATTGGTTGACTTTCAAAAAGAGTCTGAAATTATTTCCTAAGTAACTTTATTGATAAATATCAAATGATGACAATATTTATTGAACTTGATGTTCGCATACAAAACTTTGAACTTTCTTCAGAGACATTAATTAAGAACATGGGTATATAATTCATATAATCTTATATTTTATATCTTGTCTTCATTAATGACAGTGTTTTCTTAGTGTGATATTTATTATTTATAGTATATGGGACCTTTATTATATTACATGGGATGTTTTGTTTATATTTATAATTTAGTATAATATTTATATTTAGTGTTATTAGGCATTTATATTTATTGTTATACATTTATAAATAAATAAATATTTATATTTATTTGTATAATATGTATAAATTTGTATAATAATATAATATTTATTATTATACATATTGTTATTACCATAATTTATTAAGACATTCATATTTAGTAAGTAAATAGTAAAATGAAATCTGCAAATCATTGTATCATGTATGTATCAATCTTTTTTTTCCCTTCAAATATACTGAATTTCTTTAAAATTCGGAACTCCATAGATCTGTAATAGCATCATTGTATATGTTCCCAGTTACACAGTTTGGAACCCATCCATTCCTCCCCATACTGAGTTTTTCTTATTAATGTATAACTAATGTTCTAGGGCCCTTCTTCTAATGCTGAAAAGATTGTGAAGCCACCAATGGAATGTGAGGGCTGTCATCCCTTTCACTACAGCATGGGTTCATCTTTGCTTTTAGTCATATTTCTCCTCGGTGCTGTTCTTCTTGCACAGTTCTTCATTGGTTATAGGAAAGGCAACATGGAATAGTGAGATGAAGAACTAGTCTTGGAATGGAGAAGACCTAAGTTTGAGTTCCATTTTTGATAGATACTGTCTGTGTGACCCTCAAGAAATCACAAATCCTCTCATTCCCCTACCCCCATGATACGTTACTGAGACAATACAGATCTTCAAGGGAGGAGGGAGGTACTCACTGGAGACTCACTGTATGAATGACTTGACACCATTAACTCATGTATGTTAGAGTCTGCTATTTCCTTCCATCTACCTTTTCATTGCACTTTGGGTAAACTCAAGAAACAAGTCAGCAAGTATTTGTTTAGCACTTCCTGAGTGACAGGCACCATCCTTATGTTCTGGGAATGTAAATATAAGCAGAAAGAAAGACAGTTCCTGCCTTCAAGGAACTTATACTCTAATGAGGGAAGACAGTGAATGAAAGGACAATGAAAAAGGGACTTGGGGAGAGAAGAGCTGAAACTACTCAGTGTGAGGCATTGAAGAAAAATTCTAAGACACCTTGGAAAGGAATGAAGATATGACAGGCCTGGATAACCTCCTTAAAATGAAGCCTCTGTAGGGAGCCAGCAAATCATAGGGTTAAGCCACCGGTTAGAGAATACTTGCAATGTGTGAAAGCCAGAGTGGAATGCGATTCCTAGGACATTGTTGAGAAGGTCTTAGATAGTCAGCACTGAAGCCTGGAGAGGAGAGGTATGACACTCACAGAGTATCTCCAAACTTCCCATTTTAAGATATGATAGTATTACATTATTTACAAGCATATAGAACCACTGGAAGATAATTGGTGTTAAATAGTTAAGTTGTTGTGTTTATGTAGGCTTTTACTTCAGAGGGTTAGGGTCATCAAAAACAATTTCCAATTTTTCAAAAGCAATTTCAGCCCCCTCTCCTTTTATCCCATGTAGGAAAATGGAATCTAAATTAACCTCTTTGATGTTTATGTTTCTGTGGTCATATGAAAGGCAGGAGATTCTCTCATCCCCTTAGTCACATTCATTAAATCTGTTAGTAAAAGGAATAATCAGTAAGCCTATTGTTATTAATTCCAGTGCTAATGTCAAAAATGTATTGAAGAACATAAGCTGAAAGGAGCTTATTAAAGTACTGGTGTGGAATGGGAAGGAAGATGGGTATGAGGCGCAAAGACCTGGAGTCTAATTGCATTTAGTAAATCACTTAATCTAAGATTCAGTTTTATTCTATCCCAGAATATATCTCCCTTCTTCTCAGGGTGGGTTTGACATGAGATCATGCGTGATAAGCAATTTGTAGTTGTAGTACACTGTATACATTCAGATTATAATGAATAAAGTGTGTTAAATCAGAAATTGTGTGAACATGATGAATATGCATTTCTTCTTTGTGAGTTGCAAGCCTACCATAGGGTAGCACTTTGAAGACAGAGAAAAGTAGAACAATTAAGTGAAGCCCTGCTTCCCACAGAGCTGTCATTTGTCATGTTGTCTTATCGCCCCAAGAGTGACAAAATTAGGAAAACGTACATTTAATAAGCATGCTTTTTAAAAATTCATATATGCTATATGGATGAAAAATTAAGGGTCACCTCACAGATTCTCCAAAGTTTTAAGTTGAGGTGAGAGAAGAGAGATTTCCTTCCATCATCTGTCTTTGGGTGAACCCATCCAAGACAGAAAACTGTTAAATGGACCCTAATTCTAAGTCAGTTAATTTCATCTCATTTCTTAGATTGCAGCTTCTAGATAGTCAGATAAAAAGTCTGATACCCAACTCTATCCAATTCTGTTCGTACAAATAGTTAAGTAAGTGATTTTGCTTTTGACTGGCACGGATTTCCAGGTGTCCTACCTCAGCATGAGACAGATATAGCCTAATGACATCCTATGGGTCATGTGATCTTTTTTTTTAATGCCAGTATCCTTCAAACTTGATTTGACAGATACCTTGAAAATGCCATGTGACCTTTCTTTGCTTAAGAATGAGGAAGCTTCTGAAGTGCCTGAAGACTTCTGAGTAGAAGACACTAGTTGGGCTTAGAGAGACTCCCGTTTTGAAAAGTAGCGTAAAGAGAAAAAAAAAAAACTAAGAAGAAGTAGAGTAGATCCTAAATGTGAGGTCTGTAAAACATTTAATTGGAGAAAATAGCCTGTGGTTTATGTCTTTAGAGAGTATCTCAAATCCTGTGCATTAATGAATGATTTTGATCTTATCAGTATGGAGAGCTCCCAGAGCAGAAACCCCATCCTTTAAGGTATATATCTTCCCATTGATTAATAGATAAATCCTTGGAAATTTCTTGAGGCATTTAGAGACTGTCTTGTCCAGAGTTACACAGTAAATAAATGTCAGAAGAAGCATGCCAACCTGTGTCTGTCTGACTCCACATGTAGTGTGACACCACACTGGTTCTATGAATGTTCCTCCCTGTTTGTTATTTTAAACTTCTCTTTGTACAAACTACATGACGTTGCAGAATGTGCTGGGTCTGGGGTTAGGTAAACATTCATTCCAATCCTGCCTCAAATACTTAATATCTCTTTGTTTCAAGCAAGTCCCCAGAACTTATCTTGAGAGGCTGCACAGAGCTGTGGAAAAGCAAAACAGACAGACTGATGTATATCACTGCATTTGGAATCAGGTGACCTGGATTTGAATCCTGGTTCTTCCACTTCTTGTTTTTGTGATGATGGGAAAATCGTTTTAGCCTCCTGAAACTTCTGTTTACTTGAAAATGAGGGGTGACTAGGAGTAGAGTGGATGACTATATTTCAATCTATAATGTTATAATTATATGATCTACTAAGTTACAGATATGTTGCAGTCTATGTTGATAGAATTCATAATTCTTGTATAATCATAGAAGCTTTACATACTATAAATTTTGCACTCTCAAAGGGTGCTAATAAGTAATAAAAATATGTATCAATCTCTGAACAAAACTCTAAAATTGAATATATTTTGTTTTTGTTTTTCCAATCAATATAAGTTGTTTCTAGCGAAGAATAACCTCTATGAAAGCAGACCTTTTATTCCTCTGTTTTTGTGATTTTATGATTGTGATTCATGATTTTACATAGTTGCCTGGGAGTACTGACAAGTCAGATGACTTGCCCAGGGTCACACAACCAATATGTGAATTATTATACTATGTCTCAGAGTCACGACTTAAATCCAGTTTCTCCTGACTTTAAGGTCAACTCTCCTCCTCATTTTGATGAAACATAAATGTGACAAAATGATAGAGTATACATTTTAACAAAATAATGTCACTAAATTTATTGCACCTTGAAATTTTGTTCCATATTATCTATGAGGTCCTAGAAAGATTAGTAGATAGATCATAGATCTATAGAGAAATATGGTAGATAGAGAAGGAAGGAAGGAGAAAAGGAAGGAAGCAAGAAAAGAAAATATGAGGGAGAGAGGAGAGAAGTAGGGAGGGAAGCAAAGAAGGGTGACAAAGGAAAGAAGGAAGAAAAAAGGAAAGTAACAAAGGGGAATAGGTGAGAGAAAGAAGGAGAAAAATAGGAGGGTTATCACAGATCTTTTCAACAATATCTGAAAGACTTTTCTCAAACTTTCTTTTTAATGAGAAAACAATTATAGTCCCAGTTTTACCATTTCCTCACTGGCTTTGAAATCTGGTATACACTAGGAAATTGTCAGAGAAAATGTTGAGTCTCAGGCCTCTGTTTTGATACTTTAACATCACCTCATTGTGAATTTACACATTATTTCTGATTATAAAACCACTGAAATCTACCCCCTGTGAAATAGACTGTCAAGGAATCATAGCCTGGTCTAGAATTATACATGCTGCATCAGCACCTATTATGAGAATTTTTCCCTCATGCTATCCATTGATAATGACCAGTCCTTGACACTATTTCCCTATTACAAGCTGACTGTCTTCAAGTAAAAATATGAGAGATTTTACCCCTGTCATTCTTATACATTGACTATCTTCAACTAGAAATGTCAGGGATTTTTGCCTTGTCAATCTTACAAGCAAAAATTTATACTAGAGTCTATAAACATTCTTATGTGTTGCATATTTTTTCATACTGTAATTTTTTTACTCTTAGATCAGTGCTTGTCAGTCCTGTCACTTCAGATAAGTTTTACTTTATACTTCAGAGGAGAGTTTGGAGTCAGGTCTCACAGATGTCTTGCTTTGGAAAGTGATTATTTCCTTTAGGAATTCGTAGGTTTTGCTCACGGTCCAGTTTCCATTTCAAGTGCATGGTTAAATTGCATGTCTTGGAAATTGACTATTGGCAGGGCTGTGACTGGAGAGAGTGGGTAGAGGTGAGAGTGAGAGCAAAGTTGGGCAGATTAGGACAAAGCAAAGACTTCCAAAAATTTTGGTCTACTAACCCCTTTCTCTTTTCATCCTCTCCTGGTATGACCAACAAATGTTAACATCCGTTTTTTAAAACATCATGGATGAGGGGGTGGCTAGGTGGTACAGTGAATAGAGCACCGGCCCTGGAGTCAGGAGGACCTGAGATCAAATCCGGCCTCAGACAACTTGACACACGTACTAGCCGTGTGACGTTGGGCAAGTCACTTAACCCCAATTGCCCTCCAAAAGCAAAGCAAAACAACAAAAAAATAAAAACAAAAACAAAACAAAACCATCATGGATGCATTTGCTATCTAAGTGAAAATTTCAGAATCTTAAACTTCAAAAGCTAAAAGGTATCATGATTGCCATCTGATTCAAAAGCATCACTTTGAAGATAAGGAAGGTAAAGCTCAGAGAGTTGAATTAACTGATGAAGATTAACAGTAAAAGCATGGCCTGAAACCATGTTGTTTTCCAGTCTGTCACATATTACTGTTTTTGGGTTACCATGATGGATCTGTGATCTCCAGTAGTATACAGTACTAACCATATAGGCCATTCTTTCTTGTTTGACTCTTGTCCATTTTTACCTGTTTTTTTTTTTTTAACCACCATCTATCCTGAATTCTCTAGCTCTTTTGAAGTTAAATGGATATGAATGAACACTGTAGATTCTTATTCACTCAAGCATTTATTAATTACTTGCTAAGTATCAGGCACTATCTTTCAATTATCTGTCATACTTCTTTAAACGAATAGGCTAACTTTCCTTTCCCCTAGAAATAACATTTGTCAAATGATATACTTTATACTTCTTCTGCAGAATTCCTCATGTGGGATGTGTTTCATCTGGGTTACAATCTGTCACACCTCTCTCTAGTCACTTTTGTGCAATTCTACTGAGATTGTGGTATATCATGACCCCTAGTACTTTGGCATCACAAGCAGAATATTCATGAGAAGGTGAGCATTGATTTAGGGAGAAGCTTGAGGTCATTAAAAAGAAATGTATAATTTCCCAAGGGCTATCTAGCCAACTTTCTTCCAATTCTGGATATGGTTAACGTTCTTTCTATAATCGTTTCCTAAGATATATGTGCTGATGAGCAGCCCTATGAATTTCCTCTAAAACTGCATGTCATAGTATAATATATTAGGGTACACCTTTGGGACTCTAGGGAGAAAAACGTTATAACCGTTTTTTTTTTTCAGGTGGTTATATTCTTGAGATCTCTTTATCTACAGTACCAGTAAGATTATTGATTGATATCTGAGGGAGTCTGTGTATTCACATAGTTTGAACTATTCTCTGTAGGAGGTAGCACTTGAGTTGAGCTTTGAAAGGATCTGTTTTCTAAGAAGTAGAGATGAGGAAGGAGAAAATTCCTAAGATGAGAGACCTCCTTGAATAACATGGCAGAATATATGGAATGTTATGAGTCTATTACACAAATTTGACCTGAAGATAGAGTTTGAGGGGAGTAACATGTACGCAGCCTGGCAACAAAGTTTGGACCTGATTTTGTAGAATTTCAAATACCAAGTGGAGCCATTTATATTTTTTATCCTAGAGGCAATGGGGAGCCAATGTCAGACCTATACATAACTTCTGAAGAACCAAGTGTTACAGCAGTTTCAGGCCAATGTTTCTCCAAGTTTAGTTCTTCCAGTAACATGTTTTTAATACATTAGTTTTTAAATTTTAATGAGATAAGAGACCTTTGTATATGTTGAAAATACTTCCTGAACTTGCAGTAAAGAAGTACTATGCTTTTTTTTATTCTTAATTCATTTATAAGATGGCAAGGTATGCCATACCTGTAGATTAGAATTCCAGTGGTCACAAAGATACTTCAAGTCAAATCGATATTTGCTTCTCAGCATACCATGGAGGTAGTGGTTGTTGTTGTTGTTGTTGCTGCATATGTGTGTTTGTGTGTGTGTGTGTGGGTGTGTGTGTGTTGTCAAGAGTTTTAAAATTTTTTGGCAAAAATCAATCACAGTTTTGACAGTTTTATCAAATCCCAGGGAACCCAGAACTACCTCTATCTTCTGAAAAGTCAGAATGTGAGAACACCTGAGATTTGTTTTTTAACTTTTACATAATGTCTGATTATGGGCAAATTTTATTGTTTACTACAATGTGTGGCGGAAAAAAAATTGTATTCTTGCTTTTGGTTGACAAAAGCACTGATTTAGAAAGCCAGGCTATCACTTCGCTAATTTCTCTGTTTTTAAGCTTCCTTGGCTATTGGCCTGGCTCTCTGATTATCTCTAACTCTCCTTTTCTTTTTGTTCCTCTGCCCATAAATTTGACCATTATAATTTTTTTTCTCTCTCTTTTCTTCCTTCCTTCCTTCCTTTTTCCTTCCTTCCTTCCTTCCTTCCTTCCTTCCTTCCTTCCTTCCTTCCTTCCTTCCTTCCTTCCTTCTCTCCCTTCTTCCTTCCTTCCCTCTTCTGTACCTCCCCTCTTTCCTTCCTTCTCTCCCTTCTTCCTTCCCCCTTCCCCCCACATGTTTATTTCTCTGTGTATATGTCTTAGACTTTCTCTCAGCTTATCATCTCTATCCATAAGTCTGTTTTCCTGGTCTGTCTATCTGATTGTCTCTCTGTATGTATATATCTAACCATATGACTATATTTATCAATAGATCTATTGATCTATCTTTCTGCCTATCATCTATCTTTCAGGCTCTCTAGAGCTATCATCTAAATATCTGTAGCTATATATGGTATCTTTCAACTTGTTAGTTTATCTATGTTATCTGCTACCCACCTATCTGAGCTTCTATCTAACTATCTTTGTGTACTTATCCATCTGTTACCTCTTCTGGCTCTCTGCCGATAGAGGAGGGGGAAAGGATGGAATACAATTTATTATTTTATTAATAGAATTATTTTTTTTAAAAATTGCTTTTTACAGTTTTTCATTTTCTTTATGTTCATGCAAAATTCAAAGTTTTATTCAACATTATATGGAATTAATTATATAATAAAAATTATCATTTGGGGATTTTAGCAAATGTTTCCAACTGTTTTTGAAACAGTTAAATTAATTGTCAACTAAGAGAATAGCAAACTGTATATTTGGAGACTCAAAACTCAAATTATTATCTTTGAAAGAGAAAGCTTGAATGATTCTTGTGATTGCCTGTTTTATAAAGACCAGTGATTTTTATTTGGAAATTCCTCCTTTTGCCTCCCAATTCATTTCTTCCATAATACAAATAAATAGAAGTGTCTGTTAGTCTTCAGCCATGATTTACTATATCATTCTTCAAAAGTTTGAGCTAGAAAAGAATTTAGAGATTATGTGATTCATCTTGTTCATGTTATAAGTATGGAATCCCAAGGCTCCAGAGGCTTAAATGAGTAGCATGAGGTCATAGGTGATATTCTATCAGTGCTATTCAGAAAACACATCAATTGCGCCTGTATGTTAGCATATTTCCCCCCTTCTTTCATGATTTCTCCATAAGATCATAGAATCACAGCTTTGGAGTTAAAAATCTTCACAATTCATCTAATTTAATTAACCCCCTCACTTTGTAGATCAGCATACTGGGGTTTGAAGGAATTTTCCCCAAGGTCACCTGGAGGTCCTGTAACTCAAAAGGCAGTGTTTATTTGATTTTGTTTAGCTTTATTTTTTCCATGGTATCACTCTACCAGTGATAAGGTTACCAAAGCAGCCTGGGTGGCTTTCAACCGCAGAGCTCACATTCAAGACGGAAATGAGGGTAGCCTTGCCTAAAATTACTGTCATAGTGGATTCAAGGTTGTCTACACGATGGAGTTATGCTTTGTTATTTTTTGTTATTAATGCTACTTAGATTCCCCCCCCCCCCGCATGTGGGTTGAGGAATTACTGAGACAAATTGTTGCATCTATAATTGTATATCTCTTGATGCTCCTGGGAGTGACAAAATCTAAGTTTATTTTTTAAGCTGGCAGATGCTAAAATAATTATTCACTGTCTAAGGAATTATATTATTCTCCCTGCATGTATTGTCCATACTGTACAGTAATTAAACTACTGCTTTGCTTTGTCCTAATTTCTTTAAGTCAGAAATGTCATTGGGAGATATGAGAGGGGAAGACTTACAAAGAATGCTTATTGAATTAAGAAAGAATTGGGTAGAATGTGTTCAAAGGAAGAATTAATTGCATCTTTTGAAGAAAATGTTGAATCTTGATTTTCTGAGAAAAAGCCTTGGGAATATGAGTGGTTTAGTATGATGTCAGGAGGAGTCAACAGTGTCTACCTGATTCATAAGCCGGGGTTGTCATGGACTGGTGTACAGTAGGAACACTTCCACTGGGCCATCCACCAAATGGCATTCATAGATCAAAGTCCCCAGAGAAAGATTGATTGTTATATATGGAATCCTCACATAGACTTAGATCTCATGAAAAGGTCTCTCTATATAAACTCATTTGGGAGCATAGGGTCGATTTTATGTGTGATTTGTTTGCCTTACTGTAACAAATGCCAAGGACTGGGTTCCTACTTGCTGGGTTTAATAGAGGTCTCTATATGTGAATACTAGAAGGAGAAGTAAAGGGAGTCCCATTTGCCAAGGTATAGCATCTTGCCAGTTGAATATGAAGAAGTCAACATGTTAGAAGGGCAGTTGGTTGCACCATGGTATATTGAGGGCTGGTTCTAGAGTCCAGAAGACTCCTCTTCCTGAGTTCAAATCTAGCTTCAGACACTTACTAGCTGTGTGATCCTGGACAAGTCATTTTAACCCTGTTTGCCTCAGTTTCCTTATCTCTATAATGAACCGAGGAAGGAAATAGCAAACCTCTTCAACATCTTTCTCAAAGAAACCCCAAATGGAGTCTTTGAAGAATGACTGAAATGACTGAACAGCCACAACAACCTGTAAGAATCAATGAAGAATCCAAAGGCCACCCACTTTTAAGATATTCCCTCACATATAATATGACAGGATGGGTGTTTTTGCTTGTTGTTTTTTAAACCTTTCAAGGAGTCCTCTTGCTGCTCTCACTAAGTTCCCACTATTTCCACATTACCAGATGTAATTCTCTTATGAGCTCCAAGGATCTGTATCTTTTAATAATTCACAGCTAATCTTTCTATAATAGTTAACATTTGTATAGCAATTAGTTTGTGCTCGCCATTGTGCTGAGCATTTTACAACTACTATTTTGTTTGACCTTCACAACAATCCTGGGAGGTCAATGCTAATATTATCCCAATTTTACCAGTTTTAGGAAACTGTGGCAGAGGTTGTGTGACTTTCCCAGGATCACATAGCTAGTGAGTGGCTCAGGTTGGATTTGTACTCAGATCTTCCTTACTCCAGGCCCTGCACTCTGTCCATTGTGCCATCTGGTTACCACCTGAAGGAGTGCAATCTCTCAATCCACTGCTAGCGACTTTCAACTCTGAACTATAGGTACTTTCTCCGTCATTAAACACTACCACTACAGGTGGATACTGCTTCCTACTTAATGTAGCTAAGAGAAATTATGATTTTTCAATTTTTAATAAATCATTTTTGTTTGTTTTTACTTTCTCCCATAGTATTGAAAAGCATAGAAGTATAAGAAGAGAGAAAACCTATGGTAGGGATATTATTTCATGACACAGCACCATAGAGCTGGTAAAAAAAAAAAAAACCACTCAAAATGGCTATTTGTCATTCTGTCACAACCAGTTCTGAATTCATTTCTGCCCCCTATATCCACACCCATAAAAATCCATTTGTTTTGCTGAATTTGGACAGGATGTAGAAAATATTATACATCTTTTCCCTTGAGAATAATTGCTTCCCAAAGCTCTTGTGGTTATGATGATAAACTTCTCGTTTCCCACTTCTCAGAAAGCACCAGAAGAAATATTTAGTGTTATCTCCCACCCCACCCCCATGACAAACTTAAGACCCTTTCCATGTTACAAACTATTTAATATCATTTTAAAGACTTTTTCTCCCCAGATTTTCAGGCTAGACGTATAGTAGCCACCCATAAACCAAATTACATAGATGATTGTCATAGAAACTTTGACATGTTTCATTTCTGATTTGGGTCCTGTTCACTCTTCATTGAGTATCCTGGTGGTCCCAAGCTCCCAGAGTCTCACCATATTGGTGCAGGGTTTTATCCCTACTGAAGCTGAGGATTCCCAAGCTTGAGCAATCCATCAGCCCCAGGATCCCCAGTAGCTGAGACCGCATGCATGGCCCACCATGCCCAATCTATATTAGTTCTTATATCAAAGATAGTTCTATGATATTTTTAAAAGATTAATGATGATTAACAAATTAGCTTGATAGCTCTATAGCTTTTTGTATCTGGCCATAACTGGCTGAATTTGAAATGGAAATACCTTATATGTCTTTTATTATGTATTTAACCGTGCCATTCCAATGAGCTTCTTGAGTACAATCCTTTATCTTCTGGGTGGTTTATATTAAGTTTCAGTACTTGACTCCTTTGTACACATTCACCATCATAGTTCCCTTCTAGATAGCCATTTTATTTTCCATATCATGCTTCATTAACTCATCAGTGTAGATCACAATGTGCCTGAAACTTTTTATCCTGTAGAGCACTTATCCTTTTATTTATATCAATCTCTTGTAGAGGATGCACCCAGATCCTATAGATATTCTACCTATATTGTGTGGCTATTGGTAAAACCTGCTCTGGGACCGTCCCTCATGTTACACCCTGGTAGAGAATCGATCCTAGAACCTCAAAATCTATGCCAGAGGAGTGTCAATCTTCATTTGCATAATCTCTCCATTTTAGGTGTTTGTGACGGCCAGCTGATAGAGCAGTGAATTGAGCACTGTGCCTGAAGTCAGGACGACCTGTATTCAAATCTGTGACTCTGTGTGATTTCAGGCAAATCACTTAAATTCTTTTTGCCCCAATTCACTCGACTGCAAAATGAGAATAATAATATCACCTACCTTGCAACTTTGTAGAGAAGATCAAATGAAATGATATTTACTTAAGGTATTTTACATAGAAGGAATAGTACATAGGCCAATTTGACTAGAGAATAGACTACATAAAACAGAGTTCCATAAAAGACTGGGGATACAGAATATAAGGAATTAAAAATGATTGCATTATAGAGGAAATAGGAAGCCATTGGAATATTTTGAGCAGACAAGTGGCATGCACTTTAGCAAAAACACTTCTGTACCTAAGAGTATTATTTGGAAAAGGGAAAGTCTTGAGGCAACATGATCTACTAAGAGGTTATTAGGAGTTTTTCTAGTATTGTAGACAAAAGTTGATGAAGGACGGACCTTGACTGGTAGCTCCTTGAGTAGAGGGGAAAAATGAACATATGTGAGAGATGGAAAGATAGAATCAGGAAGACAAGACAGCTGATTGGATGGGGAGGGAGGAGGGAAAATGGAGAGCCAAAGAAGAATCCAAGGTTACAAATCTGGATGACTGCAAGGATATGGACTCTCTGAACAGATAAAGGGAGAATCAGAAGGGGGGAGGGTTTAGAGAGTTATAGTACATTCCTATAATAACATAGTTCCAGGCCTCTGAAAAATTGCTATCTTACTTTAGCCCTCAAACTGTTTGATTTCCTTTCCCAAAATAATTAGTTTTCTTCTCCTTCCCCTGGGTCTGGGTGAATAATACAGTGGCAGCCATGAAGCAAAGCAAAACCAGGAAGTCACTGTAGTACATTGTGGATATCATAGTTAGAATTAAGGTTGCCAGGAGAAATATCAACAATTTCAAATATGCAGATGATACTATTCTGATGGCAGAAAGTGAAGAAGAATGAAGAAGCCACTTGGTGCTGGTGAAAGAATAAAAACTGGCTTGAAGCTTAACAAAAAAAGAGAAAGATCATGACTCCTGGTTCCATCACTTCCTGGCAAACAGGAGGAGAAGAAATGGAAGCAGTGCCCCATTTGATGTTCTTGGGCTCCAAGATCGCTGGCGGCTGCAACCTTGCAATGAAATTATACTTGCTCTTTGGAAAGAAAGCTATGGCAGATCGGGACAGCATGCTAAAAAGCTGAGTCTTCACCCTGCTAACAAAGGTCCATATAATCAAAGCTGTGGTTTTTTAGCAGTAACATATTGCCGTAAGAGTTGGATTATAAGAAAATCTGAATGCTGCAGCATCTATGCTTTTGCATTGTGGTTCTGGAGAAGACTTTTGAAAGTCTAATGAACAGCAAGGATACCAAATCAGTCAATACTTTAAGAAATTAATTGAGACTATTCATTTTAAGGACAAATACTAAAGGTGAAATTTAACTACTTTGGTCGCATAATGAGAAGACAGGACTCATTGGAAAAGACCCTGATGTTGGGAAAGATTAAAGTCAAAAGGAGATAGGAATGCTAGAGGATGAGATAGATAGAAACTGTCATGGAAGCAACAAACATAAACTTGGACTGACTTAAGGAGATAGTGGAGAATAGAAAAACCTAGTGTGTTATTTTTCATGTAATTGTGAAGAATTAGACATGACTGAGATACTGAACAACAGCCGTGCTTTATTGGGTATCATGTATAAAGTTTTATACTATATTTAGAGAACCTAAATCCTTTTAATCCTCTAAGTTGACAACTTTGGTAATCCTTTACTCTTTTTTTTTAGGACAATTGGGGTTAAGTGACCTACCCAAGGTCACAGGCTAGATTTTGTGTTGTGTCTGAGACCGGATTTGACCCAGTGCTCTATTCACTGGGCCACCTAGCTGGCCCAGTCCTTTACTGTTTACTCAGTCCACTAGTCCTGCCCTCTAGAAGTTTCTACTCTAAATGAAGAGAAAAATAGGAAGCAATATTTTGATTTTAGGGGGAAAGCATTAATATTCACAATGGCCAAGAAGGTCTCCTTATAAAACATGGGACCCCAAATTGAGTTTTCAAGAAACTCATAATTCTAACACCTGATGGGAAATTCTGCTCTTTCCTTGATAGAGAGGTAGGGAACTATGGATACAGGATCCAAATTAAAATAATAACAGACAGTCCAGGTAGTTTGATTAAATTAATAAAAAATATTAACTAAGTGTTAAAAAATTCATAAAAGAATTTGAGGGATGGCTAGATGGTGCAGTAAATAAAGCACTGGCCCAGGAATCAGGAGGATCTGAGGTCAAACTGTGTGACCTTGGGCAAGTCACTTAACCCCAATTGCCCTCTGTCCCCCGCCAAAAAAAAAGAAAGAATTTGAACAGAATAAAATGATTTAATTACTGGAAAACACAAATGATGTCACCCAAGAAATATTTTTTTATGAAATGAAATAATAAGATACATATAGCCAGTTTGGCAACCACAGTGAATGAGCTCCAGAAAAGCCCTTGAGAGCAAATCACAGGCATTAGGGAGTTAGTTGTCTCTTTCTCTCTACTCTTCCCTACCCCTGACAGTTGTATGGGTGAGTCAGCCACCAGAATCCATGATAATCACTGCTAGAGCAATGCTGACCAATGACAGAGAAAGAGAAGAAAACCCTGAGTTTTAAGAAAATTAAGTTTAAGTTTTAAGGAAGTGAGGTCCCTCATGGCACAAAGATATTCTCCCTATGAGCTCACCAGAGGCAATCTCCTCCCAGAGGATAGTGGAACATCCTGCCAATGGGAACTTTATGAGTAATCAAAAAGGGAACAAAAGGTCTTCTAACAATTAGGAGTTGTGAGGTTCCTCTTTGGCCCGGCTATTTCCTCTCTGTGAACCTCACTGCCATTGACAACTTGGTGGCCCGGTGAATAGAGTTCTGGGCCTGAAATCAGAAAGACCTTAATTCAAATATGGTCTCACCGTTATTAGCTGTGTGACCTTGGGCAAATCTCTGCTTAATCTCTGTCTCAATTTCCTCATCTGTAAAGTAGGGATAATAATAGTACTAACCTCCCACTGTGGTTGAGGGGATCAGATGTGATAATTGTAAAGTGTTTCCCACTATGCCTAGCATGTAGTAAACACTGTATAAATGTTAGCTGTTACCATCATTGTTGCTCTCAATATACTTTAAATTTGAGCCCATTCTCTGCATTGACATTATATGTCCTGGGGGAGAATGTATCCTCAGTTTGGAAGGGATGTTTTTGCTTTCCCTGTATCACCTCAGGAAATACTATTGCTAAAAAGCTAATTGCAGCCAATAGCTAATTGTCAAGAATAAACAAATTAGTGGGTGCTTGTGAGTGATAGCATGATAAATCCCAACCTCCTAAGGTTACCTTGGGACACTGAGAAGAACAGCAAATAAGTACCTCATTAAAGCTTACTCTGACAAAAGACCGTGTAAGTTTGGAGAGTGGTTCTCAAAGTGGTGCTATGTTTTCTCATAGTGACAGCAATGATCTGTTATGGTTGGTTTTCCTTAAATGCTTGTTTCTACTTTATTTCTCTGTCACAAGGGAATTTCCAATGGATGGAGGGTATAGTTGGGAGAAATTGACTGTCATATAAAATATCAATACATCTTTTAAAAAGGGTATGTGTGCATACGAATATACAATACTGTTTATATATGTATGCTGATTATATATGTCTATACATTTATATTTTGAAAATTGTATCTATATGTATATATAATTGTATGTATGTATGTGCACATATGTATGGATAAAATGTTGTATGGATATAGCTATATGATTTTAAAAGTTGTATTGGCATACATTGATTATAGATATAAAACATCTTGGCTCTTGAAGATTTCCCTGTCTGATATTAATATAGGAGATAAGGCTCAGACATACTTATAATTCCATTTTGAGTTGAAGACATGGGGAATGCCTGGAAGAATCAGGCAGGTTCATGTCCTGTTTTTCATGTAAACGTGAGGTTCTTTTTGCCCTTTAGAAGGTGAGATTCCTAGGATTTGTTTCTTCTTTTCTTCTTGGTGTCTTTGTTAGCAGAGGTTTTGCCCAGCAAATATTGCTGAGATCATTAATTGGCTGTGATTAATCAAAACCTTTTGACCTTTAAAACATGACCAGAGCCTGCACCTTGTCTGTTAATAATATTGGTGAAATGTTGCATTGAATCATCAGTCACAAACATAGAAAAGGGGAAAGAAAGAAAAATACTTGCTGCCTTCCCCATCAATGAGGGAATTAAATTTTCCATTGTCTGAAATAATTAACCAACAATTGACAGACAGGACCTGAAGTCCAAGAAGCAGTTTAGACTTCCAGCTACACTCTTGTTTCTAATTTTAAGCTGAAAATACATGTGGATGAAATTTCAGTTCTGCCTTTCAGCAGAGGTTTATTTGACATCATTAAATTTGAAAAAAGTACATTCCACCTAGGAATGGAGATACAGTAGATTATTGATAGCAAATTTTAGCATTTAGATCCGGGATATACTGGTTATGACAAAGACTAATCCTGAATAAAAACCTTATCATGAAGCTGGTCATTTCATGTAATGTAGTCCCCTTTACTTGGTGAGAAGGGTACAGTCAGTAAGCCATCCAATAAGCATTTATTAAATATCTACTCTATGCTACAAACTGTACTAAGTAGTGGGAATATATTAAAAAATTAAAAAAAACATTGCCCCAGATCTCAAGGAGTTCACTGGGGGGTGGGTGAGGCAAATATCTGCAAATATTAATCTTTTAAAAAGATATGTGGGATAAATTGTTGGTGGTATCATAGGGAAAGCACTAAGATGAATGAGGACTGGGAAAGCTTTCTTGCAGAAAGTAAAAATTTAACAGAGAGTTGAAGGTAACTAGGGAATCTCATAAGGCAAAGATGGTAAGGGAGAAAGTTCCAGGAATTGGAGAGAGCTGATGAAAATGCTCAAATTTGGATATGCGAATTTACTGCAAGGAAAGGCAAAGAGGCCAGTGTCACTTGATCACAGAATATAGAGGAAAGTAAGGTATAGGAAGACTGGAAAAGTAGGAAGAGATAAGGTTATGAAAGAGTTAAAAACAAATGGAGGCTTTTGTATCTGATCCTGGAAGCAATAAGGAGACACTAGAGTTAATTACTTATAATAGTGCTAATAATAATAATAGCTACCACACACACACACACATGTGCGCGCACGCACACACACAGAGACCCATTTATATATTATGTGTTGTCAACCTATCCAAAGGCTCAATGAATCAACTTGTGGTTTATTTACCTTACAGTGACAGATCCAAATAAAATAATGATTAACACTGGTTTTTCCATGTTTCTCTTCAGAGGACTATAAATGACTCAAAAAGTCACTTTGAAATTAAGTCAAGACAATAGTGTGTTAATTGAATTTTATGGTACTTGGCAAAGTACTTTGGAACAGGTTATCATCAGTCATGACCTAGTAGTCATGCCACTGCTATAAAAATAATATTAAGAAATATGCATTCACCAAGTTTTGTTTTCTTCTCACTTCCTGTTTAATTTGGTTTGAGCTATGGAATTTCTAACATGGAATTGAGGTGTATGAATTAAACAGTTATACTGACAATCAACATATTGTTGGGACCACCATATTGGCTGACATTTATATTATTCTCTAAGGCAAGAAAGATGCCTTACATCTATTTTCTCATCTGTACTTCAAATAACCCAATGAAGTAAATACTGAAAATATTATTATTACTATTAGCACCATTTTATTAAAGAAAAAAGGAAAAGGAAGATCAGAGAGGTTAAATTACTTGGTAAGGGTAATAATGCTTATAAATATTTGATGTAGGATTTTCATTCAGATCCTTGGCCTCACTCTGGTCACTATGGCATCCATGGTTCTTGCTACTGTAGTCCTTATACATACATTTGTCTAGTAATCACAAAATGATTTTTTGGCATCATAAAGTATTTTATACCTCACAGAGATGAAGGATTTAGAGGCAGAAATGGACATCAATAGCCATCTAGACAACCTTTCATTTTTTCAAAGGAGAAAATTAAGAATTAGTTTAAATGAGTCATATAAGATCATACAAGGAATAATAAAGAGCTGAGATTTGAACCTAGGTCCTCTGATTTTAATTCTCTGCTTTTTACCATTGCACCAAACAAACTTCCATCCTTACATGAAGCATAAATTTCTCCCATTCCATTCTGGTTCAGTCTTTCTCAACACTCCTCTGAAACACTTTTAGTCAACTCACTGTCTATACGGTAGTCCATTTCTCTGTTGGCAGCTCCAATGGTTAGGAAATTGCTATTTATAGTGAACTGACTCTTTGTGTCTCCAAAACTTATGTCTGTTTCTGCTTTATCTACCCTCTGGGGCCAATCAGATTGACTCTACTCATTTCTTCTGTCTTAAAGATTGACTTCCAAAGTTTGAAAACGGGAAATAACATTTTTCTTCAAACTTCTCTTTTTGGGGATAAATAGTCACCTTCTTTAGCTTATCTCCTTCTGGCATACTTGCTATTTCTTTTCATCAAAAAGTTTACTCTTTATTCAGTGTGTCCCAATCTACCAGCATCCTTGACTGTGGGAATTCATGGTTCTATGTGGGAGGCATGGAGTCCAGAGAGAAGAGGGGCTAGGATTAGAGAGAGGAAGGATGTTCTTAAGCCTTCTAATGGGGTTGGGGACACAAGGTCTGAGGCTCATACTTTCAGTTTTCAGTGAAATTGTTCCTTGTAGATCTGCTGGAAAAAATCTAAGAACATCCTGATTTATGAAGATGAAGGGTTGATACTGAGCCAAGTACTTTCATTCCCTACGAAGACACCACATCCTTCCTCATCCACTAACTGTTTGTATGACTCAGACCAAAGGGCTCATCATCTCTATACCCCAATTTGCTCCTTTGTAAAATGAAAGGGGTGAGCGTACTTGATGGAATCTGTGGTTTCTTCCATTGCTAGACCCTATTTTGTGACCTCTATGCCTTAGTTTTCTCATTTTTAAAATTAAAGTATCAGCCTCAATGATCTTTAAAATGCCCTTCAGTTTTAAATGTATGATCTAATGACACCAAATACAATCTGAATAGAATGAAGACTAAAAGAACTGTCTTTGATTGATTGATCTGCTTATTCTGGGCCTCTTGACTGTAGCTGCTTTCCAGATTCCCCATATCACTTTGACAACATTTCTTTGATGCTTTTCTCCAGGAAACAGTTTACCCTCCCCCTTGCTTTGGGAGCTGTTTGTCCTTCTGGCCGTCATATTGACTCAGTTGTCCTCAGCACTTAAGTGGAGCCCAATGAGAGAAAAATCAATGAGAGCAGATCCATCAGTGTAACTTTTCCTTCCAAGTACCTCTGAAGTCAGAGCTTCTGAGTAGAGAGAAAAGAACAGGATGAAGTCAGAATTTAAAGCTCAATACCAAAAAACCACTGATGTGATTGGGATTGTTTTTGCTGTCTTCCTACACAGACAGTGTTTCGGTGGGAAAAAAAAAGACTGAACTTCAAATCAGATTTTTTTTTTCTGCTAAGAACGCATCCCTGTGTGTCTTCTACTTTCCCAGTCTGAGAAAGAAAAACCATGGAAACAGCCTTTCTGTCAGCCCTTATGGAGCCATATTGCCCCAATTGCTTTGTCTATATCTCCTTCTGCTATACTTGGAATTAATGAAGGCTTGGTTAGAACCTCTAATCTGATCAGGAAATGTATACAACCAGCAAAGAGTTTTGCTTCTGAGCATTTAGCTCATGGTTGTCAGGAACCCTCTGTGTCTTTGGGAACAGAAACAGTACTCTAACTCAAATTTCAGCAAGGAAGGAATGCATTAAGCACACAGGAAGGGGATCTACAGTCTGACTCAAACCATTCTTTTGCGGTATTAGTTCATATTGTTGTCTCCTCTATAAAGCCCTTAACATCTTCCTACTACCATTGCAACAAATATATGTATATACAACTGATAGATGTATGTATATGCTTTATTTATATGGCCTTCCTCATATTTCTCACATTATAATCTTTCTTCTATCAGGTTTACCTATCAGATAAATAAATAAATGACTGAATTAACAAATAAATTAATTAGTTAAATGAATGAATATATACTACATGTACACATATATACATATACTTATATATATACATATGTTATGTACACACACACACACATATATATATATATATACATGCTTATATATCCATATGTACATAGATCCTATAACCAGGGGCTACCTTATCTGTGATGAATTAAGAATACAACCTTATAGGAAAGAAAGTGATAAGCTAGGGAATTTCCAGAGAATGAAAAGATGATACAGGTTATCAAGTTCATTAATGTCATATACGAATAGTTAGAAGGAACTCAATATGATGATCCCACAGATGAGACGACTTAGGGCAGACAGGAAGGTTTTTCAAATATTTGAAAGTCTATCACATGGAATTTTGTTTGGGTCAAATGGACACAACTAGAAGTTGTGTAGCTCTTGCAAAGGAACACATATAGGCTTGATATTGGGGTGGGGAAAGATGTGGATATTCCTAATTGTGAAAACAATCTATAAATTGAATTGGGCTGCCTCAGAAAATAGTGTCCTCTCCCTTATATATACAAACCACTTACACCCTATCTGCATTTTCCCCATCTGTTAAATCTGGGGTTTGGCCTAGATGCCCTCAGAGTTCCACTTCAACTCTTGACCTATGATTCATATTTTGCTGAGATGCTATCAGTGATTTCAGTTTTTATACAGAGTGAAAAATGAGTAAAATGATTGATTAATATCTAGTCATTATGTATGTCCTTTAGCTCTACTGTTTAGAAAAGAAGCAAGTATGAAAAAAATCTGGACATCACAATTTAAAAGTATCTATACATTCTTTCATTTTAAATGTCTGATTCCTATCCCAAAGTGTAATCTTTTTTATCTTGTAAAATAAAACTTTTTAGTTCTCTTCTTCACACATCCCCCCAAACAGATTGCTTCTTTCATTCTTAAATTATTTTGAAAACTCTAATTGATCCATCAATAATCTTACTGTTTCAATAACATCCTTTCCTTGGCAGTAGGTACTAATTTAAACAAAATTTTCAACTCACTGTATTTTTTTGAGACCTGACCACATTTAGGATGTTATTATGATCAAAACACCAAATGCTGTCTGAATAGTAATTTTCATGTTGCTCACGTCTTCCCACTCATTTATTGATGTGCCTGTCAATTAGAGCTGCTAAAGAGGGAGGAACTTATTCTTATCTACTTCATTGCTAAACCACTTATAAGGATGCACATATTTCAAAGAAAGTCAGTTGAGAAAAATATTTTTCTTTTCTCTTCCAGAAAATATAAGTGCCAATCCTTTGTACTTTCAGAAGTACAGCATACTTCCTATACTGTAGGCTTTAAAAATTCAGGAAGTTTAAAAATGAATTTTATCTGGTTTCTTTCTTTTTTTTTTCTTTACTGTTTTCCTTAACACCATGTATCATCCTCTATTCTTAGAGGAAAGGACACATAGTTCTTTCTTTCTAGAGATTCATGCAATATTATGAGCACTTGACATACACCTGGAATACAATAGGCCCTTAATATATGTTTATTAATTAATTGATATTGCTTGATAAGTTTCATAAGTACAGGGTCTATGCTTTAATCAACAGAATTGAAGTAACTCAAAAGCAATAGGAGGTTCACAAATTTAGAGAATCCACCCCAAATATTCACACATACTATTTTTGCCCAACCTGTGGTAGAGCATTCTGAGCTTGTATTGGGCTGATCGGCCACAGTTAGACACACTGAAACTTTACTTTAGCATAGTGATGTCATTTTTGCCCTCTTCAGGAATGAAGGACAACCACCAAACAACCAATCACAACAGCTAAGTCTTGGGCAGTTGATAATTATTACAATATTTCTATTACTGTGTACAGTGATCTCTTGGTTCTGCTAACTTCATATCAGTTCCTATAAATCTTCTGAAACTATCCTACTCCTTATTTTTTATAACATTACACATTGTATACCACAACTTGCTCAGCTAATCTCCAAGTGATTACAATCTTCTTGATTTCTAATCCTTTGCCGCCATTAAAAGAGGTGCTATATATAATTATTATAAGTCTTTGTATACATACTCTTTATACGTACATACACATACATTTTATACATACCCCCCCCCCTTTTTTTCCTTAATCTCTTTAGGATACAGATCTCGTGGAAGTATTGATGGGTCAAAGGGTATGCACTGTTTTAAAGTTTTATAGCCAGGATTGTTGGACTAGTTTATGACTTTACCAACAGCAAATTAGTGTCTCATTTTTTCTACATCTCCACTATTTATCATTTTCCTTCTCTGTGTATTACCCAATCTGATAGGTATGAGGTACATCAACATCATTTTAATTTACATTTCTCTAATCACTTGTGACTTAGCACACTTTTTACATATGATATGGTAGCTTTAATTCATTTTCCAAAAAACTGCCCAATGTCTGTTGACCATTTATCAATTGGAGAATGACTCTTATTTTTTTTTAATTACCCTAGTTGCCTGTGTATTCCAGAAATTACCCCCAAGTATTTTATGTTGTCTAAAGTTTTATTTTAAATGGAATTTCTTTTTCTATCTATTCCTGCTGTTTTTTGTTAGTAATATATGGCAACAATGATTTATGTGGGTTTATTTTATATATTACAGTTTTGCAGAAGTTTTTCATTGCTTCAAATACTTTTTTTAGTTGATTCTATAGGGTTCTTGAATTATGCCAACATATTATCTGCAATTTATGCTAGTTTTACTTCCTCATTGCTTATTTTATTCCTTTAATTGCTTTTTCTTGGTTTATTGTTATAGCAAACATTTCTAGTACAATATCAAATAATAGTGGCTGCTAATGAATATAATTGCTTCACCCCTTTTCTTATTCAGACTTCAAGCTTATCCCCAATACAAATAATGTTTGTTCTTGTTTTTAAGTAAAAACTACTTATTTTAAGGAAAACTCCATTTATTTCAATGCCTTCTAGTATCTTTAATAGGAATAGATATTATATTTTGCTTAAAAGCATTTTCTACATTTGTTTCCTTTAATTATATGATTTTTAAATGGGTTATTGTTATGGTCAGTCATGCTTATGATTTTTCTAACATTGAAGTAGTTGTGCATTCCTTGCATAAATCTAATGTGATCCTAGTGTATGATCTTTTTGATCTAATCCTGTATTCTCCTTACTACTATTTTATTTAAAATTATTATGTGATATAAATAAATTGGTCTGTAATTGTATTTCTCTGTTTCTCCTCTCTCTCATTTAGTTATTAAAACCATATTTGTGTAATATAAGAATTTTTGTTGATTCCTCATTTACTCCCCCCCCCAAATAGTTGATTGAGTTTGGGGAATAATTGTTCCTTAAATATTTGGCAGAATTCCCTTGTGAATCTATCTAGTCTGAAGATTTTTTCTTGGGGAACTCATTAATAGCTTGTTCAACTTGTTTTCTAGGGTAAGGTTATTTAAGTACACTGTTTCCTTTTCTGTTAATACAGATATTTTATTTTATTTTGGTGAATGGTTATCTATCTCAAATATAATTTGGCAAAATAACTTCTAAAAATTTCTTTAATTTTATCTTCATTTCTGGGACATTCATCCTTTTTTATTTTTGATACTGATAACTTGGTTTTCTTATTTTTTAAATTAAAATAAAAATTTTTTCTATTTTATCAACTTTTTTTTTTATAAAACCAGATCTTAGTTTTATTTGTTACTTCATTTTACATTAAATTTTATTCATTGCTCATTTGATTTTTAGGATTTCCATTTTATTTTATTAAATTTTTTTTGTTGTTTTCAGCATTCACTTCCATATGTTTTAAATGTTCTCCACCTCCTTCCCCCCTCACTCCCCAAGACAATTTCCAATCTGATATGGGCTCTATACTCACATTCCTATCAAACACATTTTCACATTCGTCATGTTGCATAGAAAAATTATAACAAAGTGTAAAAACCATGAGAAAGAAAAAAATAAAACAAATCAAAAGAGAAAATAGTCTATTTTTTTTTCTGCATTCCAACCCCATAGTTCTTTGGATGTGGCTGGCATTTTCTACCATATGTCCTTTGGAATTGTTTTAGGTCCTTGCATTGCTGAGAGGTGATAGTCTATCAAAATTAGCCCTTGTACACTGTGGTTGTTACTGTGTACAATGTTCTCTTGGTTCTGCTCCCTTCACTCAGCATCAGTTCATATAGGTCTTCCCAAATTTCTCTGAAGTTCACCTGTTTAGGATTTCCATTTTAGTGTTTATTTGGGGATTTTTAATTTGTTATTTTTCTCCTTTTTAGTTGCATGCCTATTCATTAAACTGTTCTTTCTCTTTTTTTAATTAACATAAGCATTTAGAGATATACTTTTCCCCCTAAGTATTATTCTGGCTATACCCCATAAACTGTAAAATATGTTGAACACATTGGTATGTGTGTGCATGCACACACACACACATACACACACACACACACACCACTTTGCTCTTTGAACCAATTCTGATAGTGAGATTTAAGCATGTCCTGCCACACACCCACTTTTCTCCCTTCACTGTACCAGATCTTATGTGCTTTCCTCTTTCACATTTGCTTTCCCTTCCCCCTTCTCCCCATATATCCCTCTTTCTCATCTTATCATTTTATTTTTTTGAAAAGGGAAGGCAAGGCAATTGGGGTTAAGTGACTTACTCAAGGTCACAAAGCTAGTAAGTGTCAAGTTTCTGAGGCCAAATTTGATCTCAGGTCCTCCTGACTTCAGGGTCAGTGCTCGATTTACTTCACCATCTAGCTGCCCCACTTAATTTTTTTGGAGGTCATTCCAACATAACTGACTAACACTCATGTCCCTACCTATATAGAGTCATTTTAAGTTCCCTCATAATTATAAGAGTTCTTAGGAGTTGCATGCATTTTCTTCTAATCTAGGAATATCAACAGTTAAAATTTATTGAGTCCCTCATGATTTCTCTTTCATGTTTATCTTTTTGATATTTCTCTTGAATCATGTGTTTGAATGTCTAATTTTCTATTCAGTTCTGTTGTTTTCAATAGGAAAGATTGAAAGTCCTCTATTTCATTAAATATCCACCTTTTCTCTAAAAAAATATACTCAGTTTTGCTAGATAGGTGATTCTTGCTTGCAGTTCTACGTCGTTTACCTTCCAGAATATCAAATTTCAAGAACTTTGCTCCTTTTCTTGACAGTGCTAAATCTTGTGTCATCCTGACTGTGATTCCATGATATTTGAATTGTTTCTTTCTGACTGCTTGCCATATTTTCTCCTTGACTTGGGAGCTCACAAATTTTGCTATAATATTCCTTGAAGTTTTCATTTTTGATGTCTTTTAGGAAGTGATTGATATACCATTCAATTTCTCTTTTACCCCCTGTGTCGAAGATATCATTGAAGTTATCCTTGATTAAGTCTTGAAATATGCTGTCTATGGCCTTTTTTCATGGCTTTCAGGGAGTCCAATAATTCTTTAATTATATCTCCTCAATCTGTTTTTCAAGACAGTTTATGAAAGATTTTACATTTTCTTCTATTTTGTTCATTCTTTTGACTTTATTTTATTGTTTCTTGATGTCTCATGGCATCATTAGCTTCTACTTGCCTAATTCTAATATGTAAGGAATTATAATCTTCAGTAACATTTTATACATCTTTTCCCATTTGGCCATTTCTCTTTTTAACAAATTCTTTTCTTCAGTGATGTTTTTGTACCTCCATTTCAGTTTAACCTATTCTTAATTATTTTTTTGCTTTTTTTTTTGTGGAGGGGAGAAGGCAGGGCAATTGGGGTTAAGTGACCTGTCCAAGGTCACATGGCTAGTAAGTGTTAATTAAGTGTCTGAGGTTAGATTTGAACTCAGGTCCTCCTGACTCCAGGGCCAGTGCTCTATTCACTACACCACTCAGCCACCCCATACTGTTCTGAATTTTAAGGACTTCTTTTCTTCAGTACTGATTTTGCCAATTCTGTTTTTAAAGTCTTATTTTTTTCACCATATTTGTGCCTCTAGCCAATCTATTAATTCTTTTTTATATTTTTCTTACATAAATTTCCTTTCTTTTCCCAATTTTTCCTCTACCAGGCTAATTTCTTTCTTTCACTCTTCTAGGAACTCTGGTTGGACTTGTGCCAAATGTTCATTTTCCTTTGAATTTTTACTTGTAGATGTTTCATGTTGTTGTCTTAGTCTGAGATTGGGTCTTAGTCTTCCCTATGGTACTTTTTTTTTATAGTCGTTATTTTTTTTTCTTGTACATTTTCCTGACCTGTTTCCTGACTCTGAACTTCATCTTATATTTGGGATCTGTTCACCTGGGGATTAGGAGGCACTGTCCCAAGTTGGAGAATTTTCGTGCTCTTATTTTCAGAGACACTTCTGGGGAAGGAGTTGGAAGCTTTCAATGCCTCCAAGTCAGTTTGATCTGAGTAGAGGTATTGTCACTGTTCTTATCGGAGCTCTGGTCTTTACAAAGGAAGGCCTGTGACCGCAAGTGTCAATTCTTGTCTCATCCTTGTGACTCTGATTAGTTCTGCCACACTTCAGCTGCTTAAAACACTAGTGCTCCTATTCCATTGAACTGGGACTAAGATCTGTGTATGGGCAATATAATAGTGATTTGCACCAAGTGTCAACTCAGAGTATTTTCTGTGGAGTTGACAGCAAGCTGATCTTTAAATGGAAGGTGGTGTGGGCTGCAGAGTCAAGGTTGCTCCCCTATAAATGAAAGCTTCAGATGGAATTTTTTTTTTTTACTAATTTTGAACAAATTTCCGTGGACTTATTTATATTTGATAATAATTTCTTCTTATATACCTCATTTACATTCTGTGACCATTTAAGTATTAGTGAGTGACTTTTGCTCTCATGCATTCATTTCAATTTTTTTTTTATTTTTCTAATGCAATTGGGGTTAAGTGACTTTCCCAAGTTCACACGGCTAGTTCTTTATGTTAGGTGTCTTGAGGCTGAATTTTAACTCAGGTACTCCTGACTCCAGGGCCAGTGCTCTATTCACTGCGCCACCTAGCCACCCATATTTCAGTTCTTTTAAATATTGACTATTAGGTTTTGTCAATGATATTTGATGAAAATGACTATCAGAAAATTTTACTTGTTCTCCCATCTGCCTTCATAAAAATATTTTATTGTTGTATAATAAAAAAATAGCCTATTTTGAATTCTATGATTACCTCAATCCCTTGTGTGGGGGAAATTTTTTATTCCATTGAAGTTTTCTGATTCGAAGTTTTCTTTCATTTCCTTCAAAAACATGTAACTTCTTAACATTCAGGTCAGAAATCAATTAAAAGTTATTGTAACATTAAGCATAAAATGTGAGCCTATGCCTAATTTCTGCTAAACTACATTGCTGCTCTGCCAAAAGAATCCTTCTCAATTATATCATTAGGTTTGTCAAACATTGGTCTCCTTCTTTTGAGTCTTCTGATTTCTCTTTATATAGTCTTTTCCACTAATCTATTTTTAGCTGGCAACACATAAATTTGTTGTCTGTTGTTTTATGTATTTTGAGGCATCATCATCATCAATCTACTTCCTTACATTTTTCTTCACTGTCTATAAAGTATGCACAAAGTGTCTTAATTGACATCTAATTTATAAATTAAGTATTGTAATTTTTAATATGTTTTTTTCATGGTTCATCAGTAAATACTCTTCAGTTATTTATTTCTTCTGTTTCCATAAAAATTGTATTGTAGCCATATTTAAAATCAAAGTTCTGAGTGTTTTGGGAGGTTAGGTATATGAAATGGCATTTCACTTGTTGTCATTTACCTTATTTTGGTTAGGCCTTGTGATTTTTGTGACTTTATATTGTGATAGTTTACTCAAGCTAACCATTTTACTAATCATCTCAATGAGTTATTTTACTTTGTCTCTGGAATTCACCAAGCAAACTATGAATGTTTACAAGGCGGGAAAAATGTGTCCCATTGTCTTTACTAGATCTATAACAAAAAATAGTGGAAAGATTGTCTGTATTTGTTATAAGCCCATTTGTAATAAAGATATTTCTGCTTCTCCTCTGAAAATAAGAATGGCTATTCATTTTAAACATATGCTTTTGATCATGTAAAAGAAGGGTTCTTCCTTTAATTTTTAACATAAATGAATACTTAAGTTTCTCAAATACTAACTCTCCCATTAATCACATAATTGTGTTATTTTTTGTAGTTTGTATTGTTAGTGTAAATGAGAACACTCTTTTCATAATGTTGAATACTCTATATTTTCATATCAATTAAAATTAGTCATAGATAATTATTTTCTGTACTTAAGTACATAACTCATTGTAAGAGTTTTCATTATTTCTTTTTTTCTTCATATTTCTGTTTACTGTTGAAGTCAGTTTATACTTCTCTCTAGTTTTTATCTCTACTTTTGTTATCAAGATGGTAATTGTGGCAAGAGTACATTTTTTTTCAATTTTAATTTTATTTTTGAAGAGTGGGTATTAATTGCTATTTATCTTAGTGTTAAATGGCCATTTATTCTAACTCAGGAATAATGTTTCTCCCAGTGGTAATCAAATTGTTATCTATGTTTTTTTTTTCTGAAATAATGTAATTTAAAATCATTTGTTTTTGTTTTGTTGAGTTACATATCTTATATTTTATACATAATTATTTCCCATGAATTGGTACTTTTCCTGATATATCTCAGTATTGTGATTTTTTTACAATTAATCTTTCTCGTGAATTTACTTTTTTCATTTTAAAATAAAAGTTTTTTTTCCTTTAATTTTTAAATCAAGTTAGTCAATCATTTGTTTTTATTTTGTTAGCCCATGAAATAATTCTTAATATTGTTTGTTAGGTTAATATACTTTCATTTTCTAATTTGTCTATTTTCTTTCATTTCTAAGTTTTATTACTTTATACTTATTTTAAAGTTTTTAATTTCTTTGTTTTTAGTATTTTAAATTGCATCCTTAGTTAATTTAGCCCCTGTTTTGGTCTTTCTTTTTTTTGATAAAAGTTTCCACAGATATAAAGTTCCCTCAGAGGAATGTACTATCTGCTTATGTTAAGTTTTAGTTCAATAAATCATTGTTATATTTCCCTTTAATATATTTATTCATATAATTTTTTATTGATCCAATTACTTAACATGCTATTATTTAGTCTCTAACTGCATTTTCTTTTTATATTTCTTTAATTAATTACTCTCTTGGTTTTATTATAGTTTTCAATTGATATTTTTACTATATCTTTATATGTATGTACGTATAGTTAGATGAAGACAGGTAGATTGATTATTCCTTAATGTGATAGAATATGATCAGCATCTCTGGATCTTATAGGATTATGACAAAAGCGTGTGTATGGGTGGATGGATGGGTGCATGTTTGATCTTTACATATATGTATATATTTAAACTGAATTGTGTTTAAAAAATTAAGAAGAAATCAGTTCTCTCCTCAGCCAACTGAAAATCATCCATGACAACCATTTACTATACTACTCTTACATTGCTTCTGTTTCAACTAGCAAAGATAATTATCTTCTTGACTAAAAAAATATATCATAAGACATTGAATTCCAAGACAATTCAGGATATGGGTAAATTAAAGACAGCAAAAACAATACCTTTGCACCTCAGTGAATTAAAGTCATCACTGAAGGGCACACCCTATCCCAGGATGCCTATTATAAAATATTGGTAGAAGTTATTCTTTAAGTTTTTAATAGAAGAAATATATTTTATCAACAACTCTAATATCACCAAAAAATAAAAAATAGAAATTACTTCATGCCAATCATATCAGCAAAGATGAAAAAAACAACAGGAAAATGCAAATTGTTAGGAAAGCTCAGAAAAATATACTCAATAAAGTTCTCATGGTAGAACTGTGAATTTGTCATGCTTTTTCTAGGAGGCAATATAGAATTCTTCCCCAAGAGTCAATAATTGTGCATATTCTTGTCAAAAAAAGATCAAGGAAAAAGAACATGTATCCATATTTACACAAAAGCTGCTATAAATGCAGCTTTTTGTCCTAACAAAGAATTGAAAACTAACGGAATTTCATCAAGTGGTCAATGTCCAGAAAATTCTGGCATATTAATTTATTAGCATTTTATTGATGCAGACCCTAAGCCACTTATTCATATTTATGCAGAGTGAATTAAATAGACTTAGAAGCATAGTTGATATACTAGTAACATTATTAAAAAAACACTTGGAAAAATGTAAAAGTTTTGATTAGTATAATAACTAAACATAATTCCAGACAGTTGATGATGAAAGAGAAGTGATGTAATCGGGACAAAATTGCATATTTTTCAATATAACCATTGCGAGAATTTGCTTTGTTTTATTTTGTGTATTTAAAACAAGATTTCTTTTCTTTTCTTTTCTCTTTTTCCTAATTAGGCTGTGGAGTGGGTTAGAAAATAATAGTGAGAAGGTACTCTCCTGAAAAAGAAAGGGAAACTAAGACAAAAGAAAAAGAAAGGAAAGAGAGTCATTGGAAAATTTTTGAAAATGTCTAAAAGTGATGGAGGTTCAGGAAGAATCACAGAGAAGCTCAAAAAGTTAAATGTTAAAGTATTTGAGAAAAAACATAATGGCAAAAAAGTTTCTATTGATATATAGTGAACAACATACCCTGTCATCCTTATTTCAAAATCACTAGCAGAACACTTTTCTCTCGTTCATTTCTAAAATTTTTCTTCTAGCAATACTTTGAATTTAATAGGAAATGTAATCTGCCATTGCAATATCTGTAACCTACCATTAATACAGACGACTTTTTGAATTAATTTGTGATTGTTCATTACAATAGTCTCTACATGCATCTGAAAAATGATGATACATATATTGATGATACATTATTTATTCATTCTACAGAAGACATGTTTGTTGGGCGGCTAGGTGGCACAGTGAATAGAGCACCGGCCCTGGAGTCAGGAAGAACTGAGTTCAAATGTGACCTCAGAAACTTAACACTTACTAGTTGTGTGACCTTGGGGAAGTCACTTAACCCCAATTATCCTGCCTTCTTCCCTCCAAAAAAAAAGACATGTTTTATTATTTACTAGACTACATCTGATTGCATATGTTGTTTAAATTAAATAAGTTAGACATGGCCTGGTGCAATCCAAAGGGTACAGAATTTAAAGTTGGAGGACTTAGGTCCTCTTAGATTGGCAAAGGACTACTTGTATGACATTGGGCAAGTAAGTTGCTTCTCTTTTCCAAGTCACATTTTCCTTATATATAAAGAGGTAGGAATAGATAGACTTTAAGTCCCCTTTGAGCTATAAAGCTATGATCTTCCTCTAAATGATGTTTGACATGCATTTTAATTTGCAGTCCCATTGCAATAACATCTACCCAGCAGAGATTCATGGATGATGGGTAGGCAAACAGTGTTTTATACAACCATAATTATTTGACTTGGTGATACCATTCAAATAAACACAGACACACACAAAACAAAACAAAAGACGTTTCTTTTTGGCATTGGGGAGTTGGGAATGTATTGAGTTGAAGGAAAGAATTACTCATGTAATTGTTCCATTTGGTATCCATGTTCACTTCCTAAAAAGCGACTCAAAAGAGCTTCAAAACTACCCTATTTGATGATATTGCATTAGAACTGAAGCACAGAAATGTGATTAAATTACAAAAAGAAAAATGACGTAATCACTTAGATTGTTACATAAATGCTGCTAGCCATTAATTTCTGACTCATAAGCTTTTTGTCTTGGGAACTCTCCTGCTGCCCAATAATTTACATTCTAAATGTTTTGTGGTGTTATGTTCATATTATCATGTGTGGGACCTTTTCCTTTGGCCCTCCCAGTGAAAATAAGTATGTTTTCAGAATCTTTCACATTTTGTTAGCACCTTTCATCAAAGATGAGCATTATGAACATTTGGCTGTGTTAATTTAACTGTTATGAGATATAAAATTTTCTCTTTGACACATGTATAGAAGGAGCACAAGAAAATCATCTAACTAGAGATGCTCAAATAATCCTGACGTAACTATTTTTTTTCCTGCCTTGACTTTGAGAATTTTGTGAACACATTATTCATTTTATTTTTGCTTGATCACTTTTCATCTAATCTTGTACCCTCGTGACAGCAAAAGCTGAAATTTTTTTAAATGGAGGCTAAAAGTTGGTTTAAAAAAAGAGAAAAAAAGAAAAAGAAAAACCAGTCATTTGATGCTATCTTAGAAGCTTCATTGTGAATCTAGAGGCAATGGAACTCGAGTTCATAGAAATATGGGAGGAAACCTTGACCCATCTTTGCAAACAATATTCAAAAAGCCACTCACCTTGCAAAGAAACATCTTTCTCTAAACTAAACTTTTCTATTTTAGTCCCATGATATCACTTTCCATACACCATTATTGACCATCCTTGGATATTATATATAATTTTCTCAAATCAGAAGACATTATGTGTCATTATTTCTCCCAGATACGATTATAACATTAATTGTATACAGAAAGAAGTTTTCCTAAGTTGAAAGTAAGTTTTACATTTAGTATCTACAGCTACCATTCCAAATGAAATCAATCATTATGTATATATAGCCTGTTCCTGAATTATAACCCCTAATACAGCTTTGAAAAGGTAGAAATTAGCTCAAGAAACATTCACTCCCAACACATAACTTAATTGGGCTTCCCTCTACAATATATCCAACAAAGTGTCATCCATCACTGAACTGACACGGCTACAGAGAGGGATGTCATGTTTACCAAAGCATCACATTCTACTTATTTTATTATTTTCTTTTTGTTATTTTTTTTTTTTGGTCTTTATTAATTTGTTTGTTTACTTTGAGTTTACAAGATCCAGTTCCACAATTCCTTGAGTTTCAAATTTTCTCCTTCTCCATCCCCCCCCCCCATGGTGGTATACAATCAAGTATAGGATCTGCAGATACTTTCACATTAGACATTAATCAGTTTATAAAGAAGGATTTTTTTCAGATGGATTGAACAATGGGAAAGAGGAAACAAAACAAAAAACAAGAAAAAAGAAACAGGTAGTTTGCTTCAATCTGCATTCAAACTCTGTTCTTGCTAGTTCTTTCTCTTAAATGTAGATATCTCTCTCCATCATGAGTCTTTTGGAGTTGACATAACTCTGCATTGCTGAGAAGAGTCCATCTATCACAGATGGTCATCACAAATATGTTGTGTCTGTAATTGTGTACCAATTTCTCCTGCTTCTGCTCCTGTCGCTCGGTATCGGTTCATATAAACCTTTCCAAGATCTTATGATGTCCATCTGCTCCTGGTTTCTTATGGCACAATAGTACTCCATTACATTCATATACCACAACTTGTTCAGCCATTCCACAATTGATGGGTATCCGCTTAATTTCCAATTCTTTGCCACGACAAAAAGAGCTGCTATATTTTTGTATGTGTGAGTCTTCCTCCCCAACATTCTGTTTATTGATAGCACTAATTGTTGAGGTTTCTTCTTTTCCTCCTCCATCCTTTCATTTTTCTTCCCTGTTTCTTCTTTTTCCTCTACCTTTTCTCTTTTTTCTACTTCTTCCTCTCCTGGTTCTCTTCTTCATGGATACATTTTACCTCTCTCTTACCTCAAAATTGTGTTCCAAGTTCTGTTCTCTGGGACCAAACAGAACAAAGCTATCCTTTCTTTCATGTGACAGCCCTTCAACTACAGAAAGAAAACCAATACACTGCCTTCCCCTGTACCTCCCCCCCCCTACAAAAATAGACACAAGAATACTCTTCTCTATGATAAGCCTCCACAGTTCTTTCAGCCAATTGCCATGTGGATCTATAGGTTTTGTGGTTTCATAAATGCAACTGTGCACCTCATTGTTTTTACAAGAAGCTATGGTTTAAATGATTTTATGATGCTCTTACTATGAGATTCTAAAAATATCTTTAGTTCCCATTTTCTTCAGTGTCCCATAACTCAAAGGATAGCTTCTGGAGTGGAGATTAACTTTGGTTTGTTTTATTGATTGGGTTATAACAGGAATGATAGGAATAGGATAGGAACTGGACCTAGAATTTCATTAAATAGCTAACTCTCAGATGAGGAAATATATATTACCAGTGCAGATCAAAAATGATAGTATGACAGACTTACCCAAGATTACAGAGTATGTATGTGTCAGGGGAGAATCAGAAATTCCTGACCTCAAAACTAGGGCTCTACGGATTGAAATCTGTAGTCTCTCACATAAATCTTGTGAAACACATTTGTCTATATCTATATGTGTATAGATATAAACATGGTATGTATATATCTATATATGTATAGATTTATACATCTTTTCCAATAGTGCCTTCACTTATTAAATCACCCAATACTGCCCCATTTCAGTTTTACATGTGGACATGGCAGTAAATAAGTTTGTAAGTTTCTAACTTGAAGGGCCTTCTGTGATCACCTATAACAGGAGTGGGGAGCCTGAAGCCTAAAGGGCACATGTGGCCTGGGGATTGCAGGTTCTCCACCCCTGAATACCCACCTCACTTATTGCCATTGACAAAACCTAAGAGTCAGAGGGCTTAAGTGACTTCTTCCATGTCACACATTGGACATCAGTAATACCAAAAATACCAAATCAGGTATTTTTAACACCTAGGATAACATCTTTAGAGTTGAGAGGACATGTCTCATTTTTAAGAGAAGAAATTTGAGATTCAGGCCAGTCAAGAATCATTCCTAAGGTCACCCAGATAGTAAATAGCTGAAACAAGATGTGAACATAGATACTTTGAGTCTAAAACTAGTGTGTGTGTGTGTTTTTTTCTGTGATACCATGTTACTAAAATTCATGAATAAAATAAAATATATCAATTTCATGGACACATTAATATTTTTCAACCTATTTCCTCATGTAAGATAAATATATAAAAAGCAGCTTCCTTATCTGTCTCATACTTGGGTGGGAGTTACTGATCTTAAATGTTAATTTAAACTCTACTATAGGCTCAGCTGTGCTCTGTTATTTTAACTAGAGGTTAGCTAGAGTGAGGAAACTCAAAGGTTGTTCCAAGGCATGAATATGGGGCAGGCGATGCTTGTTAATTTCCTGTGACAATCCTCTCATATAGTTTTCTATCAGTTTACACAAAGCCAAATGACTCCTTTGCCAGCCAGAAAAAAAACTGCCACTCTTATAACCCCAGTTGTGATTTTCATGGACCCTGAGCCCTAACTTCCACCATTTCTAAAATGGGATTAGGGGGAGCAGGTGATGCATTTGAGAGGAGATGAGGGTGCACACAGAAAGCAGCTTTCAATAAAATGAATCCATATCTCTTCTCTGTTTGAAAGATTTCTAAACAGGCTTCTCATTTACCAGAATAAATGTAGAGCTCAGTTAGTAATATTTGGTTAAAAAATTAGTGAGCATTTTTTGCTAGTTTTTTTTTAATTCCTATATTTACACTCCTTAACTCACTATATTTGAATTTGACATGAAAGCAAGAATTTTTATTTGGGTCTCTATTCCAAAATATGAAGTGTTTAAGAAATTCTGACCACAGAATATTTTTTTCAGCATCAGTGATCTTTATTAAAAAATCAAAACTAAACAAACCAAAAAACCCATCATGCTAAGTCTTCCTTTCCTGGTCATATCTTAAGAATAATGTTCAGGATCCTGATGTCTATGACAGTGGATATATTTCACCATGATCAGACGTTTCAGTTTTTGTTCACCCTTTTTAAATCCACAGATATTGATTATTGTCTCATATAGTCTTGGCCTGCAAGCATTATTCCTTAAATATAACTAGAGCTTGTCGGTTATTTATTGCAGGGTCCTTGTGAACCTCAGGGATGAATATATACCTTCTCATTCCCTCATTTTCCCTAGAGCCCCTTTGATTCTTTATTAGATCACTTCATTGTGCAGGTAGATATACTAGCAGAAGTTTGGTTTTCTTGGAATAAAAGCTCTTTGTGAGCATATTTAGCCTATGTATTCTCAGTTACATTCCCCTTCATTAACTCCCAGATCTTCTGAGCAATAAATGTTTAGTTGAATTTAAATCATACTTTGTTGTTCAGTCATTTCAATCATGTTCAACTCTTCATGACCCCATTTGGTGTTTTCTTGGCAAAGATAATGGAGTAGTTTGTCGTTTCCTTCTCTAACTCATTTTACAGGTGAGGAAACTGGGGCAAAAAGGGGTAAGAGATTTGTCTAGGGTCACACAACTAGCAAGTGTCTGAGGCTACACTTTAACTCAGGAAGTCTTTCTGACTCCAAGACTGGCAGGTTATCCTTTGTGCAACCTAGCTGCCCCAAGTCATACTTAACCTATCCTAAGTATGTAAATTGCCCAGCTGACCTACTACATGGTCCACACTTCTCTCACAGAAAGAGCACAGTGCTGAAAGTATGTTTTACTGCTTCTTGTTTTTAATTATGGAAGAAAAATATAGTAGTGGTCCAGAGAGGCCATACAATGGCATTTTGAGAAAGAAAAGAGATAAACGAAGAGATTCTTAAGAGAGAAGAGAGTCTTAAATGAACATACCACAAAGGGAATAATAAGGATTTTGGGCTGATTTCACTGCCCAAAAGCTGAAGAGGGACTTAGTTATACTCACCATTGGTTTAAAACAATATGCCTGAGTACTGATGAGTAGCTACTCATTTTCTCTGAAAGAGCATCTGTAATTGAAGAGAGTCAGAATGAAGCCAGAGGGATTCAGGTTAAGCATTTGAAAGAATTGTCTAGCTGAAGGGTTTGTGAAAAAATTGGAAAGCTAGACCAGAGTTCTCTCTTGGGGATATCTGCAAATATTAAGAATGCTTATCATTATGGGTAGTTTAGAAAGAATCTTGCTTGGAGCCGAAGATAGAAGCAATTACGTTAATTTTTAAAAACACACATTTTAGATTAACAGAGTTTAAAGAAATTAAATTTAAAAGAGAAAAACTTTCATTATGTAACAAACAAAATGAACTACACAATTTGCTTTCAAATGCTGGTTTTTAAGTCAGCACGAAATTCCAACTTGATTTGACCTTTATTCTGTACTTGGACTGGTCTTGTTAGCCTATTTAACATGGAATTTGAGATAAGCAATGAAACTTCAAGGAACTATTATATGATTAGTGTTGGAATTCCTTCCCCTAAAGTATGATATATCCCCTCTTTAACAAAATAATTAAATACTAGTGATGTACCCATAGTCTATGTACCCAATAAGAAGAGGAATTTAAACCCAGGTCTATCAGACACTTGACTTCAAGGCCAGCATTCTGTCAAAACTTTCCATACTGCAAATAGATATCATGATGTAAACACAGACAAAATATGTAATCTTGGATTTTCCAAAGTTGCCTTTTTCACTATGCCAAAAATCTAAAAAGATTTCAGAAATGAAAAATAATAATTTATGAAAGAAATTGTGTAGGTTTGATGATCTTTCCTCTGAAATGAATAACAAAATGCATGTCAACTACATCATACTGATGTATACCAGATAAAATTCCCTAGCTAATTATTAATAAACATGTATGCATAATACATTAATTAGTGATTACATGTCTTGCAGTTGTGTGCATCTTGAAAATACTTTAGAATCATTAATCACGTCTTTCATTTTTAATTTAGAATTGATTCTCCTCTTTGAATAAATGATAGGTTTATCATGTGTATTCCTTTCTTATCATTTGTTATCATCTTTTATATAGAGACAACTAGTAAATCTTCTTTCTTATATGATTATAAAGTATTTTTTCTTTTTTAGTTTCTCAGTGTTTTTTAAGCATTTGCAATATCACAGACACTTGTTAAATGCATTTTGCCAGTGAACATAATCTTCTGTTCCTTAAGGAATTCAGGAATTCAAAATATATGATTCATCTGCAAAGAGATATTCTGGTGTGGAATTCTCTCTCAGCATAAAGATCATAATAATTCTGTAAGTACATAGATCCTCATTACTGAAGGCATATAGAGGTTCAATGAATGGCCTAGGTCTACATAACTAATAGATTTCAGATGTCATAGGTGACACATGATTTCAAGTTTTTCTTATCCCAAGTCCAACATTCTCATCACTGTGCTCGATGCTCTCCCTTGATCATGTTTCTACTATTAATCTTGTAAATATATGGTTATGTTTCCTGATTACCATTCGGCAAATTCTTCTTTGGTTATTAGAATGTTAGAGTTGGCACTTTAAAGAACATAGATTTATACCTGGAATTGACTTTATAAGTCAGCAGACTCAGCTTCTTGACTGCAGTCATTCAGAAGAGATAAGTGGCTTAACAATATGCATACATTGGCAAGTGGTTAGGATCATATTCAAACATAGGTCCTCTCATTATAAATTATGGCTCATTCCAATTTGCTACAGTGCTTCCCAATTCTTATCTAAAACCAAAATTCTCCATATCATCCCTGGCAAGTGCTCAACAAAGATCTTGAACATATCTACTGAATGTCTTCCTCTTATAGATTTGGAATAAAGTAATTAAGGATCTCAGATTTGGTGATCAGAGAGACTTGGAGATGATATAGTCTAACCTCATTTTATAGAAAAAGACACTGAGACCCACCAATGGCATAACCGATGAGAGTATAAAGATTGGAACACAGGACCTCTCATCGCAATGCTAGTAGGGTTTTCATTCTACCACAATGGTTCCACTCATGATGACCCTCAGATAATATATGAAGAGGCATCTAAAGGTTTGTGAACCTCTAGAACAATTGTCTATGCCAGTTAGAGAGATACAAACAAACAGTTGCTTTATTTCTGTGATACCAAGTAATATTTTATGCAAAAACTGGTCTCCAAGGAGACAGGATTTGGACCATGGTCCAGATGCTCAAGAATAGCAGGCGCATAAAAAGTGACCTGTAAATATTTGTCTCAGTCATGGGCTAGTCTGATGTAGTGGGAAGAACACTGGCTTTGTCGTGAGAGAACACAAGCTCCCTATTTGTAGAATGACAAAATCAAAGGAGGTGGACTCAAAGGTTCTTGGTAGCTCTAATGGAAACAACTGGATTAACTTTTTTTTCTGAATTAATACATATTTGTGTGTATATATACAGACATATACATATGTGTATACATACAAATATGTGTATATGTGTGTGTGTGTGTGTTTGTGTGTCTGTTTTTCAGTCATGTCCAACAGTCTGTGACCCAAGTTGGAGTTTTTTTTTTTTTGGCAAAGATACTGCAGTATGTTTCTCTAGCTCAT